>NW_006786541.1:5497999-5541903 GCF_000442215.2 Lipotes vexillifer
TTGTGGCTCACGGGCCTAGTTGCTCCGCGGCATGTGGGATTCTCCCAGACCAGGGCTCGAACCCGTGTCCCCTGCATTAGCAGGCAGACTCTCAACCACTGTGCCACCAGGGAAGCCCCGAGACCAGGGTTTCTGAAACGAGTTCCCTGCTGGAAGCCAGGGAAACTTCAGCACCTAGAGCAGCCACAACAAGTTCTGACGGGTAGCTTTCTTTGAGCCTCTCTCTCTCCTCTCTCTCTCTCTCACCTCTCCCTCTCTCCTCTCTCTCTCTCTTCTTCAGTTTCACACACAGCTCTTATAGGTATTGGCCTCCTCTGAGCTCTGCCCTGTGCCAGCTGAGCCCAGCACTGATCTGTCCCCTCCGTTCCCCAATCCCTTCCATGAAATTCAAGGACACAGAGATTGATATCCATAGGCCTTTCCCTCGCCATGAGAATTCCAGAGTTTGTGCCAACATGAGGAAGATGACTTTTAAAATATGGATATGGGTTTGGAAAGAGGGCAAGGGGGCAGCAAGGTATGTGTCACTCAGCCTTAGGAAGCTGCCCACAGGAGGGGCCAGGCAGCAGCTGAGCTGGGGCATGAGAAGCCAACATAGCCCAGGCAGAGAGCCCCACGTTGGTGGGGACCAGAGTCTCCCCGGGCCTCTGGCTCAGGGCCAACGTTTCTTTTTTTCTCTGAGCTCTCCAGTCTATTCTGACCTTAGGGACCTGGTCAGTGGCGCTGAATCAAACATCAGAAAGGTACTGGATGTTTGGATGGAAGACAAGACACTCAAGGATGTCTTTTAGGCTGTCACTGGCAACACAGGAAAATTTACAGGTAGCTGGTTGAAAGAGGATGGAGACCCCCTGAACCATCTGTAGGGGACAGGGCATGACAAAGGAAAATTTAGGCACCATTATCGCCAATACAAAGTGCAGACATCACTGACATATTTCAATGTGCTAACTTAATGTGAACTGAACAGCTATATTTAGGGATATTCAAAGATGTACCTTTATGCTGATCCTTTTAATACGTGGCTGCATTACGACTTACATGGGCCTCGGGCACTTTTGTGTGTCTGCGCGTGTGGGAGTTTTCCACTCTCAGAGTGGGAGTTTTCAAAGGTCTCTGGACTGGGAAGTCTCTGGGTCTAGACCAAAAGTTGCGTAAATGTGGGGCTTATGTGTGGGATTTGCTCTGGGAAACTAGAAAATATTATTCTAGACTGGGGGGAGGGGATACTAAGAGGGAGTGGGATGAAGAAACCATTTAAACAGAAGTAAGAAAAAATGGATAGAAGGGCCACCGGGGGCAACTTGAGGGAGCACCAAGGAGCCAGGCAGCCTCCATGACTTGCCAGCTGCCCCTCCAGGTGAGGGTGAAGCTTCCCTTCCTCCACAGTCACCCTTTGCCTGGTGACCACCCAGAGGGGGATGCCCACTCACGGCAGAGATTTTACACCCTCCCCTTCTCTTGATCCTGGGTGTTCCATTCCCACTGTAAAATAGTCTAGAACATTCTTAAGCCCTGAGAAGAAGGCTGGAGCTCAGGACACCACACTCTAGTAAGATGTCCTGGATATTTTCCTAGGATTGCAAAATTCTTAGAAAATAGAGAAATGAAAGATGACTCTCACAAACTGTTTCATTGCTGTCATACTCACACTTAATACCAGAAAAAGATCTATCCAGTCAGCACTAAAATTCAGACACCTTAGAATTATAACTTCCTTAATGGATATAACAAAGGTTGAAAACATTTTAGGAAGGAAAGTGACCTACATTTGCTATTTTGTAGACTGCTAAGTATGACAATAAGGGACATATAAAAGACCAGTATAATGTAACAAACTGAATTTGGCCAGAACATTCTCCGGGAAGGGAGCTTATAGGATCATACACCATCTATCTTAATTACATACCTGTCCAAAAGATAGAACACAACAGGAAGGATGTAGTTTTAACTAGCTTGGAGGGATATAAAATAGTTACCTTGTTATAAACTTCAGTTGTTACATACCAGCAGGGGACAAAGCATTTGTTTTCTGTTTTAAATTTTGTTTTCCAAAAGCAACATTACTATGGACTTGCAATGAATGGGAAGAGATTTTTCAAAACAGGATATTTTATTGCTTCTGAAGTATAGTAGCGAGAGTGCCAGTGTTGCCGAGTCTACATTTCTTTCTTCAGCGTTAAAATTTGATAAAACCGATAGTTTTCAAAACATTGTGTTTTGGTGAAAAATTTTTGCAGATGGTGGCGATAGTTGTACAACAGTGTAAATGTACTTGATGCCACTGAACTGTACACTTAAAAATAGTGTACATGGTAAATTTGATGTTTTGTAGGTTTTATCACAATTTTTAAAAAAAGGAATAAAGAGGGCCTTCCCTGGTGGTTCAGTGGTTAAGCATCCACCTGCCAATGCAGGGGACATGAGTTCGAGCCCTGGTCTGGGGAGATCGCACATACCGCAGAGCAACTAAGCCCATTTGCCACAACTACTGAGCCTGCACTCTAGAGCCCACGAGCCACAACTACGGAGCCCACGTGCCACAACTACTGAAGTCCGTGTGCCTAGAGCCCTTGCTCTGCAACAAGACAAGCCACTGCAATGAGAGAAAGCCCACGTGCAGCAATGAAGACCCAATGCAGCCATAAATAAGATAAATAAAGGAATAAAAGAGTCCCTGGGTCCAGATTGCAGGAGGAAAAAACATAGAAACATTGTGTTTGTGGTTTTGATTGTGTGTGTATACACATATATGAAAAAAGGAAGAGAGGAGATAAAAAATAGTTTTCTGATTATTTGTATCTGGCTGATGGAAATGTAAAAATATGAGCATCAGTGCATGTTTAAGACCTTGTAAGCTAGTGAAAGCACCTGAGAAATGTAGAAAAACTGTCTTATTTTATAAAATATTACTAGCTACTTAGCTCATGCTAAGAAAAGGAATCGCAGAATCACTTTTAACATTTAGCCTCTTGTTCAAGGCCCACCTAGTCATGCTCTCCTCCAGCCTTATATCTGGTCCCTGCCATTCAAAGCACCCACGGCCAAACGAGAGAAATCCACACAGACAGACAACAGACGCATCTTATGAAACCTCCAAAAGTTACCAACATATTTTGAAATGTTTGCTATTCAATTGAACTATTGGAGAGGCATCAACAAAGCAGTATTAAGATATATAATAAACTCTTTACATAGACCTGGATATTACAACACAATTTGTTGAAATGGGGTTAATGACGGCATGAGGAAAGATATCTATTACCTAATATATTTCCAACAACTCCATCAGTAATAAAAGTGCCAGTTCCATCTACTCTGCCCAATTCTGATGTCTGTTTCAATAGGTAAAGACCTGGCAAGTGGGGTGGGAGAAGCTTCTATGTGCCAGGCACTGTCCTGGGGTTTTATATTCATTATTCATTCAGTCCTGACAATAACCCAGACAATATTGTTATACCCATTGTGCAAGGAGGAAAGTAGAATGCACAGATTATATAATTTGTTCAAGATTGCACAGCTAGCAAGTGACAGGGCTAGGATTCCCAAACCAGATCTGACCAACTCCAGAGGCTGTGTGCTTAATCTCTATGATACACCATATGTCTATAGAGCTAGCCCTCTTATACATAATGTTTATTTTAGAATGCATTTTCCTTTCCATTATAAAAGTAACTCAGACCTTCCAGGTCAAGGTGGCTGAGTGAGCACAGACTGAAACATTCCCTTCTACTACAAACACAGAAATAAATGAAAGACAAAACCCCCAAATGGAATGGAAACCTGCAGCTACAGGGGCTGCTACTCATGGGGAACTCATGGGGAGCTAAGGTCAGGTATGTGCTAAGAACCAAAGCTTCAGTGCCATACTCACCTTACTCAGGGCAGCGGCAGACTGAACTGAGAGCCCTGGGTGTGAAGTCAGGGCTGGACAGCATGCTCTCTGCTCAAGAATACAGACTAAAATTGCTTGCTTAGATTTGTAAACAGAAATCTACCCCTTGCCCACAGCAGCACAAGGGTATAGGGGCACTCACATGACCAGAAACTGACTCACACCCAATATCCAGAATTTAGTCTCTGCCCAGAGCAGGAACAGGAGACTACT
The DNA here is from genome assembly GCF_000442215.2 of Lipotes vexillifer. Classification (NCBI taxonomy): domain Eukaryota; kingdom Metazoa; phylum Chordata; class Mammalia; order Artiodactyla; family Lipotidae; genus Lipotes; species Lipotes vexillifer. The sequence continues at coordinate 5,502,108 of NW_006786541.1, forward strand.
AACCTAAGATCAAATTTAAAGACAGAATCTTCAACCAGGAAACTGTCCAACAGTGAAGAAGAAAACTCCTTGTGCAAAGAGCTCGCAGATAAAATGACAAAATGCATGAGCCCATCTAGTGCCATGAAAAAGAGTGAATACAATAACTCATGCTAGCAAAAATGAGAACACCTTGAAAGAATTAGAATACACATACATAAGAATATATATTATTAAAATCCTCTGAGAGAAAATAAAGGATGGTATTCATAAATCAAGAAGAGGAAGCTATGAAATGAGAAGAGGCAGATACTGAAAAGAACTAACTGGAAATACTGAAAAATTTAAAACCATCATTTAAATAGAAGGTATACTCAGCAGTTTGGATATAGCCAAACTTACAGTTAATAAATTATAAAATCTAACTGAGGCAAGTACCCAAAACTCAGTCTAAAGAAATAAAGATGGAAAATAAGTTGAGACTTCCAATCGTAAAGAATAAGAGTTCCCGAAATGGAGAACAGAGAACATAAGGGTGATGAAAGATTTAAATGCCTGAGAACATCCCAGAATTGAAGAAAGACATGAGTCCTCAGGTTTAAATTCAATCCCATTAATTGAGAACATCAACGCTAAAGAGAAAATATTAAAAGGTATCAGAAAGAAAAGACTACTCAGACTGACAACAGACTTTTCCTCAGCAAGAATAGATACCAAAGGATAATGAATAGTAATCATGAATGGGCTGAGGGAAAATTAGAGTGAACTTTGTAAATGAGAATTCTATACCCAAATAAGTTATTATTCAAGAGCAAAGGTGAAATAAAGACATTTTCAGAATACAAGGACTGCAAGATTATATTTCCTACAGAATCCTGCTAAGAGAAATATGTAAAAACAATGAAGAAATAAAATGCCAGATGAAACAGAAAACACATTGGTTAAAAAATGTTGTAAATCGGGGTGTGCTCAGAGCAGGGGGTCTGAAGAAATGGCTCGTCTGTTTACAACACACCCGACAGGAATCAGGGTTCATTGTGACAAGGGGCACAAAACTTGTGGCCTTCCTATGAACAGATACCCAACACGTATCCCCCCTTCACCTGCACGTGGCTGCTGGGCAGGACCAGTGGGACAGGGCTCAGTAATGGAAGGAAAGCTACAGTATTTAGTGGAGGTGTTTGCCACCTGGAGCCTGTCCGGTCCACGTGTGGCTGGGCCATGAGTGGTGTTATAGGCATAAAGGCTTTGAACCCCTCTCTTCAAGGAAAAAAGAAAAATAGATTCCGTGTATATGCCATTCTGGAAAAGGCAAAACAATGGAGACAATAAAAAGATCAGTGGTTGCCAGGAGTTTGCAGGGGAGGGGAGATGAATACATAGAATACAGAAGTTTTTATGACCAGTGAAAATACTTTGTATGACATTATAATGATTTTATGTCATCATACTTTTGTCCAAACCCGTAGAACGTGCAACACTATTCACTTCACAAAGCGAACCCTAAGATGAACTAGGGACTCTGGTGATTATGATGTGTCAGTGCAGTTCAGCCTGTTTAAAAAGTCTTAAAAAGAACTAACACTCAGGGTAGACGTTTTTGGCAAAACCTTTCACTTTTATATATGTATACACGTTATATATGTGTTTGTTGGATTGTGATGTAAAATGTGCTTTTTAGAATAAAAAAGTTTGCAGGTTACTGTAGTTATACTGGCAAATAAAAGCACAAATTAATCAAAAAAGAAAAAAAGTGTTGTAAATCTAAATAAATGTTGACTCTACCAATGATAACAATAATTTTTGAAACTGGGATCCGGAAAACAGAAGCAGAGAGAATATAGTTGACCCTTGAAAACATGAGTTTAGCTTGTGAAGATCCATTTTACATATGGATTTCTTTCACTAAATATGTACTACAGTACTACACAATCTGCAATTGGTTGAAGCCATGGATGCAGAACTGTGTATACAGAGGACCAAGTTATATGTGGATTTTCCTCTGCGTAGAGAGTCAGCACCTCAACCATCATATTGTTCAAGGGTCTAGTACAGGGTCCACTGTAATTCCTAACTCATTCTATGAGGCCAGCATACCCTAATACCAAAACCAGATAAAGACATTACAAGAAAGGAAAATGATAGACTAATAATTCTCATGAATATAGATACAAAAATTCAACAAAATGTGAGCAAATCAAATTCAGCACAGTATTAAGAGAATTATACATCATGACTGACAGTTATTCTAGGTATGCAAGACTCATTCAACATTCAAAAATCAATCTATCATCAAAAAGTCTACAAACAATAAATGCTGGAGAGTGTGGAGAAAAGGGAAACCTACATTGTTTGGGGGAATGTAAATTGGTACAGCCACTATGGAGAACAGTATGGAGGTTCCTTAAAAAGCTAAAAATAAAACTACCATATGACCCAGCAATTCCACTACTGGGCATATATTGAGAGAAAAGCATAATAAAGATACATGCACCCCAATGTTCATTGCAGCACTATTTACAATAGCCAAGACATGGAAGCAACCTAAATGTCCATCAACAGAGGAATGGATAAAGAAGGTGTGGTACATATATGCAATGCAATATTACTCAGCCATAAAAAAGGAATGAAATAATGTCATTTGCAGCAACATGGATGGATCTAGAGATTATCATACTAAGTGAAGTCAGAGAATGACAAATATCATATGATATTACTTATATGTAGAATCTTTAAAAATGATACAAATGAACTTATTTACATGATAGGAACAGGCTCACAGATTTTGAAAACAAGCTTATGGTTACAAAAGGGGAAGGGGGGGAGGGATAAATTAGGAGTTTGGGACTAACATATATATACTACTATACATGAAATAGATAACCAACAAGGACCTAATGCACAGCACAGGGAACTCTATTCAATATTCTATAATAAACTATATGGGAAAAAGAATCTGAAAAAAATGTATATATGTATATGCATAGCTGAATCACTTTGCTGTACACTGGACACTAACACAATATTGTTAATCAACTATACTCCAAAATAAAATTAAAATTAAAAAAATCAATCTAACCTATCACATCAACAAGCTAAAGAAAAACATCATATAACTATGCCATTTGATTCAGGAAAAAAAGCATTTCATAAACTCCAACATCCATTCATAATTAAAAACTCTCAGCAAACTAGAAATAGAGTAAAATTTCCTCAACTTGATAAAGAGCACCTATAAAAATCTACAACTGGGCTTCCCTGGTGGCGCAGTGGTTGAGGATCTGCCTGCCAATGCAGGGGACACGGGTTCGAGCCCTGGTCTGGGAGGATCCCACATGCCGCGGAGCAACTGGGCCCGTGAGCCACAACTACTGAGCCTGCGCGTCTGGAGCCTGGGCTCTGCAAGAAGAGAGGCCACGACGGTGAGAGGCCCGCGCACCGCGATGAGGAGTGGCCCCCACTCGCCGCAACTAGAGAGAGCCCTCGCACAGAAACGAAGACCCAACACAGCCAAAAATAAATTAATTAATTAATTAATAAAAAAAAAAAATCTACAACTAACATCACCACACTTAATGGTGAGAAACTGGATGCTTTTATCTTTTTTAACATCTTTATTGGAGTATAATTGCTTCACAATAGTGTGCTAGTTTCTGCTCTGTAACAAAGTAAATCAGCTATACATACACATGTACCCCCATATCTCCTTCCTCTTGCACCTCCCTCGCACCCTCCCTATCCCACCCCTCTAGGTGGTCACAAAGCACCGAGCTGATCTCCCTGTGCTATGCGGCTGCTTCCCACTAGCTATCTGTTTTACATTTGGTAGCGTATATATGGATATCCCACTCTCTCACTTCGTCCCAGCTTACCCTTCCCGCTCCCCGTGCCCTCAAGTCCATTCTCTACGTCTGTGTCTTTATTCCTGTCCTGCCCCTAGGTTTTTCAGAACCATTTTATTTTTTTTTAGATTCCATATATAGATGTTAGTATACGGTGTTTGTTTTTCTCTTTCTAACTTCACTCTGTATGACAGACTCTAGGTCCATCCACCTCACTACAAATAACTCAATTTCATTTCTTTTTATGGCTAATATTCCATTGTATATATGTGCCACATCTTCTTTATCCATTCATCTGTTGATGGACACTTAGGTTGCTTCCGTGTCCTGGCTATTGTAAATAGAGCTGCAATGAACATTGTGGTACCTGACCCTTTGAATTATGGTTTTTTCAGGGTATATGCCCAGTAGTGGGATTGCTGGGTCATATGGTAGTTCTGTTTGTAGTTTTTTAAGGAACCTCCATACTGTTCTCCATAGTGGTTGTATCAATTTACATTCCCACCAACACTGCAAGAGGGTTCCCTTTTCTTCACGACCTCTCCAGCATTTATTGTTTGTAGCTTTTTTGATGATGGCCATTCTGACTGGTGTGAAATGATATCTCATTGTAGTTTTGATTTGCATTTCTCTAATGATTAGTGATGTTGAGCAACCTGTATGGCAATCTGTATATCTTCTTTGGAGAAATGTCTATTTAGGTCTTCTGCCCATTTTTGCATTGGGTTGTTTGTTTTTTTGATACTGAGCTGCATGAGCTGCTTGTAAATTCTGGACATTAATCCTCTGTCAGTTGCTTCATTTGCAAATATTTTCTCCCATTCTGAGGGTTGTCTTTTGGTTTTGTTTATGGTTTCCTTTGCTGTGCAAAAGCTTTGAAGTTTCATTAGGTCCCATTTGTTTATTTTTGTTTTTATTTCCATTTCTCTAGGAGGTGGGTCAAAAAGGATCTTGCTGTGATTGATGTCATAGAGTGTTCTGCCTATGTTTTCCTCTAAGAGTTTTACACTGTCTGGCCTTACATTTAGGTCTTTAATCCATTTTGAGCTTATTTTTGTGTATGGTATTAGGGAGTGTTCTAATTTCATTCCTTTTTTTTTTTTTGCGGTACACGGGCCTCTCACTGTTGTGGCCTCTCCCGTTGCGGAGCACAGGCTCCGGACGGCCAGGCTCAGACGCCATGGCTCACAGGCCCAGCCGCTCCGCTGCATGTGGGATCTTCCCAGACCGGGGCACGAACCCGTGTCCCCTGCATCGGCAGGCAGACTCTCAACCACTGCCCCACCAGGGAAGCCCTAATTTCATTCTTTTACATGTAGCTGTCCAGTTTTCCCAGCACCACTTATTGAAGAGGCTGTCTTTTCTCCATTGTATATTCTTGCCTCCTTTTGCAAAAATAAGGCAAAATAAGGTTGAGGATTTTTGCATCTGTGTTCATCAGTGATATTGGCCTGTAGTTTTCTTTCTTTGTGACACCTCTGTCTGGTTTTGGTATCAGGATGCTCTAAGATCAGGAAAAACGCTAGAATGTCAACTCTCATTAATCTTATTCAACATTGTACTGGAAGTTCTAGCTAGAGCAATAAGACAAGAAAAGGAAATAAAAGACATACAGATTGAGAAGGGAAAAATATTGACTTTGTTTGCAAATGACATGTTGTCTATGTAGATAATCCCAAAGAATCAACAAACAAAACTCCTGGAAATAAACAATTATAGCAAAGTCACAGGATACAAGGTTAATATACAAAAGTTAATTTCTCCCTATAAACCATCAATGAACAAGTGGAATTTGAAATTAAAAGCAAAATACCATTTATATTACCACTGCTTACCCCAAAAAAGAACATGCTTACATAACAAAATAGCTTTAGGATCTGTATGCAGAAAACTAAAAACTGATGAAAGAAAACAAAAAGATCTAAATAAATGGAGAGATATTCTGTGTTTATGAATTGTTAAACTGTCAGTTCTTCCCAACTTGGTCTAGGTTCAATGCAATTCCAATCAAAATCCCAGCAAACTACTTTGCAGATACTGACAAACTGATTCTTAAGTTTATATGGAAAGGCAAAAGTCCCAGAATAGCCAATGCAATACTGAAGAAGAAAACACATTTGGATGACTGACATTACCCAACTTCAAGACTTACTATAAAGCTACAGTAATCAAGATAGTGTGGTATTGAACAAATAGACATACTGATCAATAGAATAAAATGGAAAGCCCAGAAGTAGACCTACACAAATATAGTCAACTAATCCTTCAAAAAGGAGCAAGGGCAATTCAAGGGAGAAAGGACAGTCTTTTCAACAAATGGTTGTGGACATCCACATGCAACAAAGTTAATCTAAACACCTTTCACAAAAACCATCAGAAGTTAACAGAGTAGAAAATCTAGGTTCTCTTGAGTTTGGTGATGAGTTTTTAGATACAACACCAAAAGCACAATTCACTGATAAGTTGAAAAATTGATAAGTTGGACTTTATTAAAATTACTAATTTCTGTTCTGTGAAAGACACTGTTAACAGAATGAAAAGACAAACCATATACTGGGAGAATATTACTAAAACATACTGTTAAAGAACTTTTACCAAGAGCCCTTAAAAATTAATAAGAAAGCAAACAACTCAATTAAAAAATGGTAAAAGATCTGAACAAAAACCTCACCAAAGAAGACACACAGATAGCAAACAAACATATATAAAGATGCTCCATATCTCTTGTTATTAGGAAATTTCAAATTAAAACAATGAAATACTATCACATACCTATTAGAATGGCTAAGATGCAGAAAATTGACAATACCAAATATTGACAAGGATGAGGAGCAATAGAAACTCTCATCCACAATTAGTGGGAATGCAAAAGGGGTACAGCCACTTTGGAAGACATGTTGGCAGTTTCTTACACAACTAAACATAGTCTTACCATATGATCCAGCAGTCATGCTCCTAGTATTTATCCAACTGAACTGAAAACATACATCTAACCAAAAACTTGCATGCAAATATTTATAGCAGCTTTATTCATAATTGCCAAAAACTGGAAGCAATTAAGAATTCCTTAAATATGGGAATCAGTAAAAAAAAAAAAAAAAACTGTCATACATCTATAAAATGGGATATCATGTTAAAAATAAATGAGCAATATCAAAAAAACAACCCAATCCAAAAATGGGCAGAAGACCTAAATAGACATTTCTCCAAAGAAGATATACAGACTGCCAACACATGAAAGAATGCTCAACATCATTAATCATTAGAGAAATGCAAATCAAAACTACAATGAGATATCATCTCACACCAGTCAGAATGGCCATCATCAAAAAATCTAGAAGCAGTAAATGGAGAGGGTGTGGAGAAAAGGGAACTCTCTTGCACTGCTGGTGGGAATGTGAATTGGTTCAGCCACTAATGGAAAACAGTATGGAGGTTCCTTAAAAAACTAAAAATAGACCTACCATATGACCCAGCAATCCCACTACTGGGCATATACCCTGAGGAAACCAAAATTCAAAAAAAGAGTCATGTACCAAAATGTTCATTGCAGCTCTATTTACAATAGCCCGGAGATGGAAACAACCTAAGTGCCCGTCGTCGGATGAATGGATAAAGAAGATGTGGCACATATATACAATGGAATATTACTCAGCCATAAAAAGAAACGAAATTGAGCTATTTGTAATGAGGTGGATAGACCTAGAGTCTGTCATACAGAGTGAAGTAAGTCAGAAAGAGAAGGACAAATACCGTATGCTAACACATATATATGGAATTTAAGGAAAAAAAATGTTATGAAGAACCTAGGGGTAAAACAGGAATAAAGACACAGACCTACTGGAGAACAGACTTGAGGATATGGGGAGGGGGAAGGGTGAGGTGTGATAGGGCGAGAGAGAGACATGGACATATATATACTAACAAACGTAAGGTAGATAGCCAGTGGGAAGCAGCCGCATGGCACAGGGATTCCGGATCGGTTCTTTGTGGCTGCCTGGAGGGGTGGGATAGGGAGGGTGGGAGGGAGGGAGACAAAGAGGGAAGAGATATGGGAACATATGTATATGTATAACTGATTCACTCTGTTATAAAGCAGAAACTAACACACCATTGTAAAGCAATTAAACCCCAATAAAGACGTTAAAAATAAATAAAATAAAAATAAAAATAACTAATAGCCAACATGGCTATGATGATCCCAATTTCAAAAAAATAAAAAATAAAAATAAATAAAAATAAATAAATAAATGAGCTATCAATCCATGAAAAGATATGGAGGAACCTTAGATGCATATTACTAAGTGAAAGAAGCCAGTTTGAAATGGCTAATTACTGTAATTCCAATAACTGGCACTCTGCAAAAGACAAAACTGTGGAGATAATTAGTAGATCAGCAGTTTTCCATGAGCTGGGGGAGAGAGGAAGGAGGAATAGGTAACGATCATTATATAATGATAAAGTGATCAATTCATCAAGAGGACATAACAATCATAAATACTTATGCATCCAACATCAGAGCACCTAAATATATTAAGCAAATACTAACAGATCTGACAGGAGAAATAGACAATAATACAATAATGGTAGAGAACTTCAATATCCCACTTTCAAAAATGGATAGATCATCAAGACAGAAAACCAATTAGGAAATTTTGGACTGGAACTATACTTTAGACCAAATGAGCATAACAGACATAAACAGAGCATTCCATCTAACAGCAGCAGAATACACATTCTTCTCAAGCACACAGGGAACATTCTCCAGGGTAGACCATATGTTAGGTCACAAAACAAGTCTTAGCAAATTTGAGATTTAAATCATACCAAGTATCTTTTCTGTGCACATGGTATAAAACTAGAAATGAACAATAGGAGGCAAACTGGAAAATTCACAAATAATGTGGAAACTAAATAACACACTCCTGAATAACCAATGGGTGAAAGAAGAACTCAAAAGAAAATCAAAAAATATCTTGATTTTTTTTAACGTGCTACGCTGGGAGGATCAGTAATCAAAACCTTCTCAACAAAGAAAAGCCCAGGACCAGGTGGTTTCATTGCTGAATTCTACCAAACATTTAAAGAATTAACACCAATCCTTCTCAAACTCTTCCAAAAGATTGAAGAGGAGGGAACATTCCCAAACTCATTTTACAAGGCCTATATTATCCTGATACAAAAGCCAGATAAGGACACTACCGAAAAGTAAAAATAGAGCAATATCTCTGATGAATATGGATTCAGAAACTCTCAAAGTAATATCAAACCATATTCAACACGTTAAAAGTATGATACACCACGATCAAGTGGAATTTATCCCTAGGATTTAAAGATGGTTTGATATACACAAATCAATAAATGTGATAAACCACCTTAATAGAATGAAGGATAAAAATCTTATGATCAATAGACACAGAAAAAACATTTGACAAAATACATTGTTTCATGATAAAAACTCTCAACAAACTGAGTATAGAAGGAACATACCTCAACATAACAAAGTTCTTATGATAAAAGCCCACAGCTAACATCATACTCAATGTTAGAAAGTTGAAAGCTTTTCCTCTAATACTAGGAACAAGACAAGGGTGTCCACTCTCACCACTCCTATTCAACATAGTACTGGAAGTCCTAGTGAGGGCAATTAGGCAACAAAAATAAATAAAGGCACCCATATTGGAAAGAAGTAAAATTATCTCTGCTTATAGATGACATGAACTAATATATAGAAAATCCTAAAGAATCCACCAAAAAAAAAAAGAGAGAACTAATCATCGAATTCAGTAAAGTTTCAGGGTACAAAATCAACATACAGAAATCAGTTGTGTTTCTATACACTAACAATGAACTATCTGAAAAAGAAATAAGGAAACCCATTTATAATAGCATCAGGGACTTCGCTGGTGGCACAGTTGTTAAGAATCCTCCTGCCAACACAGGGGACACGGGTTTGAGCCCTGGTCCGGGAAGATCCCACATGCAGCGGAGCAGTTAAGCCCGTGGCCACAACTACTGAGCCTGTGCTCTAGAGCCCGCAAACCACAACTACTGAGCCCACGTGCCGCAACTACTGAAGCCCGCGTGCCTAGAGCCCATGCTCTGCAACAAGAAGCCACTGCAGTGAGAAGCCCGCACAAAGCGACAAAGAGTAGCCCCTGCTCGCCACAATTAGAGAAAGCCCACACGAAGCAAAGACCCAACGCAGCCAAAAATAAATAAATAAATTTATTTTAAAAAAATAATAATAACATCAAAAAGAATAACATGCTTAGGAATAATTTTAACCGAGGAGGTGAAAGATCTTTTTCCTGAAAACTATAAGACTTCGAAGAAATTAAAGAAGACATATACAAATGGAAAGCTATCCCTTGTTCGTGGATCAGAAGAATTAATATTAACATGTCCATACTTCCCAAAGCCATATATAAGATTCAATGCAATCTCTACCAAAATTTCAATGGCATTTTTTACAGAAATAGAAAAATCAATCCTACAATTAGTATGGAACCACTAACCACTAAAAGACCCTGAATAGCAATTCTGAGAAAGAAGAACAAAACTGGAGGCATCACACTTCCTGATTTCATACCATTTTACAAAGCTGTATTAATCAAAACAGTGGCATGAAAACAAACACATACACCAATGGAACAGAATTGTGAGCCCAGAAGTAAACTCTCAAATATACAACAACTAATATTTGACAAGGGAGCCAAGGATACTCAATAGGGAAAGGATAGTCTCTTCAATAAATGGTGTTAGGAAAAATAGATAATCACACACAGAAAAATGAAATTGAACCCCTACCCTACACCACTCACAAAAATTAACTCAAAATGGTTTAAAGACTTAAAAGTAAGACCTGAAACTGTGAAACTCCTCGAACAAAAAACACAGGGAAAAATCTCCTTAACATGGGTCTTAGCAATGATTTTTTTGGATATGACAAGAAAATCACAAGGAACAAAGGCAAAAATCACTAAGTGGGACTAAATCAAACTAAAAAGCTTCTAACCAGTAAAACTGTCAACAAAATGAAAAGGCAACCTGCAGAATGAGAGAAAATATTTGTAAACCATATATCAAATAAGGGGTTAATATTCAAAATATATTGAAAACTCATAAAACTGAATAACAAAAAGCAAAAAATTTGAATTAAAAATGGGCAGAGGACCTGAATAGACATTTTTCCAAAGGAGATACAAAAATGGCCAACGGGTACACAAAAAGGTGCTCAACACTACTACTCATCAGAAAAATCCAAGTCAAAACTACAATGAGATATGGAAAACACTGTGGAGGTTCCTCAGAAAACTAAAAATAGAATTACCATATATGATACAGCAATCCCACTCCTGGGCATATCCTCGGACAAAACTATAATTCAAAAAGATACATGCACCCCTATGTTCATAGTAGCACTATTCACGATAGCCAAAACATGGAAACAACCTAAATGTCCATTGACAGATGAAGTGATACAGCAGATGTGGTACATATATACAATGGAATACTACTCAGCCATAAAAAAGAATGAAATAATGCCATTTGCAGCAACATGGATGCAACTAGATGTCATCATACTAAGTGAAGTAAGTCAAAGAGACAAATACCATATATCACTCCTATGTGGAATCTAAAATATGGGACAAATGAACCTGTCTACAAAACAGAAACAGACTCATAGAGAACAGACTTGCTGTTGCCAACATGGTGGGGGGTAGGGGAAGGAAGGACTGGGAGTGTGGAATTAGCAGATGTAAACTATTATGTACAGGATGGATAAACAAGGTCCTTCTGTATAGCACAGGGAACTATATTCAATATCTTGTGATAAGCCATAATGGAAAAGAATATCTTTTAAAAAAGAATGTCTATATGTGTATAACTGAGTCACTTTGCTGTACAGCAGAGATTGGCACAAAATTGTAAATCAACTACACTTCAATAAAAAAAAATACTACAATGAGATATCACCTCACGCTTGTTTGAACGGCTATCATCAAAAAGACAAGAGATAAGATTTGGAGAGGATGTAGAGAAAAGAAAATCTTTGTGCACTGTCGGTGGGAATGCAAATTGGTGCAGCCTCAAAATATTATAAGTAGAATTACCATATGATCCAGCAATTCTACTTCTAGGTATATATTCAAAGGAAGTGAAATCAGGATCTTAAAGAGATATCTGCACTCGCACATCCATTGCAATTGCAATATTATTCACAACAGCCAAGATAGGAAAACAACTTAAGGGTCTGTTGATGGATGAATGGATAAAGAAGATGTGGGGTGTGTGTGTGTGTGTGTGTGTGTGTGTGTGTGTGTGTGTGTGTGTGTGTATACATACAATGGAATATTGTTCAGCCATGAGAAAGGAATCTTGCCATTTGCAATAACACGAATGGACCTTGAGGTCATTGCGCTGAGTGAAATAAGTCAGATAGATAGAAAAAGAGAAATACTATAAAATCTCACTTATATCTAGAATCTAAAAAAGCCAAACTCATAGAAACAGAAAGTAGTATGGTGGCTGCTAAGGGCTGGACATTGAGTGAAGTGGGGAGATAGCTGGGAGCTAAAAATTTCCAGTTAGAAAATGAATAAGTTCTGGGGATCTAAGATGCACAGCATAGTGACTATAGCTATCAATACTGTATTATATACTTGAAAGTTCTAAGAGAGTAGATCTTATAATTCCCACTCAGGCACACAAAAAAAGGTAATTATGAGAGGTGATGGATGTGTTAACTAACCCTATCGTGGTAATCATTTTGTGATATAAAAGTGCATCAAATCATCACATCATATACCTTCAACTTACACAATATTATAAGTCAATTATATCTCAGTAAACCTGGGGGTGGGGGAAGAATTCCCATAATCCTTCACCCAAATCTCCCAAATGTTAACATCTTACTTTACCCATAGTACATTTATGAAAATCAGAAAATTAACATGGATACAATACTACCATAATTTACAGACCTTATTAAATTTTTACGAATTGTCTCTAATTATCTACTGTCCTTTTGCCTCTCGAGCATCCTTCAGGATGCCACATTGCATTTACCTGGGTCTCCTTGGTCTCCTGCAATCTGTGATGGCTCCCCAGTCTTTCCTGATCTCATGATTTTGACACTTTTGAATACTGCTAGTCAGTTATTGTGTAGAATGTGCGCATTTGGGGATTATCTGATGTTTTCTCATGATTGGATTGAAGTTATCCATTTTTGCCAGCACTAGCACAAAGGAGATGGGCCCTCAGTGCACTATGTCAGGGGGATATGATGCCGCTATGTCTTCTTCCTGGTGACGTTAACCTTGATCATTTGGTTAAGGTGGTGTCGGCTGGGTTTCTCCACTGTGAAGTTACAATTTTTCATTTTGTAGTTAATAAATATCTTGAGGGAGCTGCTTTGAGGCTATGCACATATGCTGTTTCACTTCAAATTTTGCCCACCAATTTTAATTTCCATTAGTGAATCATGCCTGCAATAACTTTTGCTATGATGTTTGTCTAATGGTGATTTTGTATTCCCCTCATTAAATATTATTACTACTATACAATTCCCTCATTATTATTTATTATAAGTAATTGAAATTTTCTCTACAGGAGAGCTGTTCTTTCTCACCCATTTGCTTGTTTGCTTATAAGAGTATGAATGCGTATATTTATTTTATTCTATGGGTTATACTCTGATGTTATTATTTATTTTGTTACTCAAATTGTTCCAACCTTGGTCATTGGGAGCCCCTTCAGGTTGTCTCCTGCTTGTTTTTAACATGTCCCTGTCCTTTTTGTGCATTTCCTTCCTTTCTGTCACCTCAAGATGCTCTAGGCTCTTCTTATATTTTCCCTGCCCAAGACCAGGAATCAACTACTTTTGCAAAAAACCTGGCTCTTTTTATTTAGAAATGAAGATACGGGCACTAGGTGAGCTTATTGTCACTGGTGTCATTGCTTCTAGGCCCTCTCAGAGACCAGAACATACACATATTACATATTAACTCATGCATGCACGTCCATATTTCTGTATCTACCTACCTGTCTGTATACATATGATGTGTATGATATATATGACACACATATATGTGAACATACTTCATAGTGGTATCTCATATTCCAATCCAACACCACAGGGTTCATTCTAGCCTCCCCCTTTCCTTATTTGTAACTTCCTTCTCTGACAGTGAGAAACCTGGCTCTCAAGATCTACAATGTATTTATTTATTTGTTCAGCCCTAGTCTATACCTAAAGTAGTTTCGGAATTGATAACCCATATACTCCTGTGAGAAACAAATTTACTAGAAGTACAGTATTTGTGTGCATTCTTTTTATCTCTAGACACTTATCTGACAGTAGCAAAAGTCAAAAACCTTTTTTTCCCCCCGAGGTACTTAGGTTGGGCCTGTTCTTCCACACTTCCTTCAGTGTGGTCAGGTTATACATGGTTAGGTTCATTTGTAACAACGTGTTTTCTATTCAGGGGAACACACACCATCCTGGTTAATTTTTTTTTTTAATTTACATACGGTAAAATTCACTCTTTCAGGTTTGCAGTTCTGTGGGTTTTGACAAATATATAGACTCATATATCCACCATCACAGCCACGAAACAGTTGCATCACCCTCCAAAATGCCCTCATGCTGCCCTTTTGTGATCAACCCCTATTTCTGGCAAACACCAATCTGTTTTCCATCCCTATGATTTTTTCTTTTCTAGGATGTCACGTTAAGTGGATTTATGCAATATGTAGCTTTGAGGAACTGGCTTCTTTCATTTAGCAAAATACACTCATTTACTCTAGGGGTCGTGATCTACTGTTATCCTTATTTATTTTGTTGCTCAGATTCCCCAGTTTGGGCTGTTGAGAGTCCTTTCAAGCTGGCTCCTGTGATGCTTGGACATGTCCTCATCATGTTTCCAGCACTTCCCTACTTTCTGGCACCACAAGCTAGTCCTGGCTTACTTATTTTGTTCTTTCCCTTTCTCAGTCCTGAAATCCCAGCCCGTTTCTCCAAGAAGCCCCGTGTGCCTGGAGAATTCGCTCTAGGGGGTCAGACAACCCGTCCTCAGAGAATAAGTCCTAGGGAGACTCATACTCGTCCTCTGCAGCGCCCAAGAGAGTGCAGAGGAGAGGGCTGTCCTCATGAGAAGGCACCAAGGTGGCCGAATTGAGGGGCTAAGTGCAGACGTGGGTTTACTGTGCAATGCAGGCTGGTGGAGGTCTCACACCAATGCTACCATCATTGTGCATCTACGGCTTCTCTGGTTTCTGGCTTCATTTCCAAACAGCACTGCACACGGAAGGCTGTCCAAGGGTTTCAGACATGATGCTAAGCCTAGGGATGTCCCCTTCATCATGGGATGCAGTTTCTGCCTTTACACCAACTGCCCTACTGCTCCCAGCCATTGATCACATCAGAGTTGTTTTCATTGACTGAACCGACCAGTGACTTTCTCATCAAATTACCTCAGGTGAGGAACCCCTTTATGTCTACCTAGAAACTGTGTTTAAAACTTGTGTCTAAAATATCTGATTCTTTCGAAACCCCTTTCTAAAGCCGTTTGTATCAAGGGCAGGCTGGGATAGTTCCCTGGGGTTGCTATGGGAGCTGGTGTCTGTGAATTTCAAGTGATACCTAGTTAGCAGCTGGCTGTTAGTGGCTCTTTGGAGGAAAGGATCTTTCTCTTTTCTTTGAGAATGGAACGTTCCTCTCTTCAGATTGTGAACAGTTAGCCTTGGGAGATTTTACTCAGGAAAGACATGCCGCTGTGTGACTGGATTCCTGCTCACTGGAGAAGTGAGGGGCACCAGCGGGAACTGGCTCAGACTTACTCTCTGAGGAGGACATACCAGCTGAGTCTGCCCTTCACGGGCTGAGGCTTACATCTCTGATTGAGGCGGGGAAGCCATATGGGGTCTGCAGCGTGAAAGACTGTCACGGTGGGGAGGGGGGTTGTAGGTAGCAGGAATCACCTCGGGTGCCACAGTGCCTGCCGGGGCCCGCTCCCTGCCTAGGCTTCAGCACCCAAGACCAGATTCTTGACCCTTCCCCCTTACATCCTGGGCTGCAGTCCCACTGCCTGTCCTCAGTGCCCTCTCAGCCATTAATAGTCACTTCAGATGAGTTGCATTTGTTGGCTGACTGATGCCAGCATGTTCCCATGCTCCAGGTGTGACCCAGAAGCCCTTGCTCCCAAGAGCCTGCCCCTATAGGGTGTTGCTGGTCCAGGTGAGACCTGTAACCATCAGGCCTCCATAAGCCCTGGTCCTGGCCTGCTGCCCCCAACACACCGAGGCTGGGCACCATGAGCCTCGCAGCCACGCCTGTAGGTCCCAGTCTCCCTTGCTGAGTGGGTGGGGAGCACGCAGCGAGTTTAAGAGCAGTGTCAGGGGCTGGGTCAAAGGGTGCGCTCCAAAGGTTTGGCCCATAGAGCAAGGGGGACTCAGGGAGGATTATACCTCACAGATGCACTAGGGCTGAAAGTCTGTGAGCAAAGCATGAGGGAGCCAGGAGGAAGTTGGGGGATGGGTGGGAGAGGCAACGGCATGGAGAGAGCAGGTTTTCTGGATCAGGGCCTAAGAGGTCAGCACAGGTGCCAGCTTTTTTTTTTCTTTCCTTTGGGCACTTGGAAGAGAGATAGCTAAGGGAGTCCATAGGAGTCTCATCCACAAACTTCTGGAAGACTTTGGATGCTCAGCTGGCTAGAAGGCCCAGGGCTGAGATCCCAAAACTACCTGTAAGTACTGTTTGGCACTAAGAGGGGGTCCAGGGTCAGTTACACAGAGCATCACCTTGTTTAACAATCAAGGGCACATGGACGTTGTTACTCTTTGGAGTCACTGTTAAGTAAACTTGTTTTTTGGTTTTTCTTCCATATTAAGTGAACTGTATTAGTAAACAATCACGATCCATTGCTATAAGAGGTGTCCATTGAGTAAACTTGTTTTTGTAAACAGCAAAGGGGAGAACAGAAGTAAATACTGTCATCTAAGGCAGTGGTTCCCCAACCTGACTGCACATCAGAATCTGGAAAAGTGGAGTCACTTATAAACCCAATAAATGTAACCCAGTGATACAGTGGCTCTGAGGTGCAGCTGGGCTTGGATTTTTAAACACTCCCTGAGTGATTCTAATGGGTGGTCAGAGAAGAGAACTCGGGCTCTAAGAACATCTGTAACGCAAAACAAATTTAGACCATTCGAGAATAGCAGATCTGACCATCACCTGGAGGCAGCATGCTGTAATTTGGTTCGGTTCTTTATTAACTGAAAAAGATTCCTCTAAGTTGAATCTGCCCTTAGACATATCATCACTCTCTGTAAACAGGGGTAGGAGGGTCAGGAAAACAGATGTCACCATGAGTGTCGTCCTACTCTTGAGACATGGCTCTCATAGCAGATAAGAACACGGGGCTTCATTTTTCTTCCCATTGATCCAGCGATTGTCCCCCGTCACTGAATAGGAAAGACAGGCTCCAAGGCCACACACTGCTCTGAGGAAATGCACGATTCAAACCCAAAGCATTACAGGTCAGGGGGATGTCCCAGGCACCGATCCTAAGCAAAACTGTGAAGCAAGAGTCCATGCCACATTCCACGGCTGAGAAGGGGCAAGGTGGTTTCTCAGGATTTGGAGGACGAGGGGGGTCTGGGCAGCTATGTCTACCGTCATCTCCAAATTGAACCTGTGGGCAGGGCACCCCTGAGGGACGAGGAAGCAGAGGGGACCCCAGAGAGGGTGGTGAGAACAGAGTTGATGAAGGCCTCAGGCGCTGGCTCATTGAGAAGGATAGTATTTTATGGGTGAGACCAGTGGGAAGAGAGAGAGTCATCCAGTGGTGGCTGCCAGGAGAGAAAAGGAAGTAAGGGACATATCTGCAGGTCAACTCAAAAGTCTCCAAAACCTTGGAGGTCATTAGCCCTGACTTCCTTACTTAAGAGACATGGAAACTGAGTCACCGGAAGGTGAGGGGACTCACCATGGTCACACAGTCAGATGGGGGCTTGGAAAGACCAAACGCCCACTCCTTCCATCACTCCTACCCCTTCTGAAAATCCTTCCTGAGCACTGGGCCTGCGACAGCATGTTCTGGATGTGGGGGATGTAACAGAAACTCCTGTCTTCAAGGAAGCCACTGTCCATTCACATGTCCTGTATTGGTTTTCTATTGCCGCCGTAACAAATCACCTCAAACAACGTAAACTTATTACCTGACAGTTCTGTAGTTCAGAAGTCCGACGTGGGTCTCACTGGGCTAAAATCAAGGGGTTGGCAGGGCTGTGTTCCCTTCTGGAAGCTCCAGGGGAGAATCCATTTCCGTGCCCTTATGCAGCTTCCAGAGGCCAACACATTCCCGGCTCATGGCCCTCTTTTCCTGTCTGGAAGGCCAGCAGTGTCAGGCGGAGCTCTCACCCTGCCTCGCTCTGAGCTCCCTTCTGCCTCCCTCTTCTGCTTTTAAGGACCTTAATGATTACATTGAGCCCATCTGGGTAATCCAGGATAATTTCCCGTCTTAAGGTCAGCTGATCAGCAACCTTAATTTCCCTTTGCCTGTAACAACACATTCACAGGTTCTGGGGATCAGGACATGGACGTCTTGGGGCCACTCTTCTGCCTGCCATGCTTTCCCATGAGTTTTGTGACAACCCAGTTGTGATGGGAGACGAGCTGGGGATCTGAAAGCTCAGGAGTTGGACTAGGCGTCAGCAGAAGAAAACTGCAGCTGGCAATTCCCCCGGGACGGAGCCTTTGTAAGATAAACGCAGAGAAGGAAGGTTTAAGACATTAAAGGATTTGTATGCGCCTCCCTCACCTAATCACACACAGGGTGTGTTTCCCAGAAAGTGGAAATGTTACATAGGATCAGGAAAGGTGAGTTCCTTCCAGGGCCAGAGGCACAGTGTCTGAAATGAGCCACAAGTTTAAAAGCTAACCTGTTATGAAGTTGGCCCAGAGCAGACAAGGGCAAAGCTTCCCGACCCTGCCCCCACTGCACACAGGCTTGTGTAATTCTGAGCTGCTCCAGAGAGGCTCTCCAGTTCAGCCAGCAGGTGGGCATCATAGAAACTTCAACTTGAAAGGACAGATTTGGAATGGAAATAGTCTGGCAACCTTTCTCCCTGTCTTCTGCTCTCCCTCCACCTCCCTGCTGCCCCAGAGATCTTTCTGAAAGCAAACCTGGCACATGAGCCCAGCTCAAGCCCTGCAGTGGCTTCATGTACCCTTCAGAATAAAGAAGGGCTGATAAGCCCCTTTGCAACCCCGGTCTGCCCTTCCCTGCAAGCAGCTCTCTTTCCTGAAAACAAGACCATCTTTACAGCTTCAAGGCCTCTGGAATAAACACCCCTTCCTTCTCTTTCCGGAGAACTCGAACTCAAGACCAAATATCACTCCCCCAGGGATTCCCACAGCAGCTGAATGGGGCCTCCTCTCCCTGTTCATGGTTCGATCCTCCCACTGGGCTGAGCATCCGGGGGACAGAGAGGGGTCATTTTCCTGTATTTCCCCAGGACCTACTGAGCAAGGGGCTGGGCACGGTGGATGCTCTGGAAATGTTTGTCACATGAAGACGGATTATAGAAGGTTGACAGTTTCCCGGGTTCCCTAGGAATTAGGAATTTGGAAGTAGAATCTGAACGTTTCATTAATGTATGAAATTGGACTAAGTCCACAATTAAAAGAAAAATCATGTTGGCAGTTCTGATAGATTGCTGGCACTCATGGATACAGTTAATGGCCCCCCGTAGGCATCCCCCTGCCTACATGACTTCACGACTCCTATTATGAGGCGGAGTGTCCTTTCTCATCCCCGGAATCGGAGCTGGACTTGTGACTTGCTTTGGGCCAACAGAGTGTAGCAGAATTGTGCCATTTCAAGTCCAGGCCTCTGGGGGTGTTGAATGCTTCTGCTCTTCACTTAGGACCCCTGCTTCAGCCATGAGAGCAGTCCAGCTAGAGCAAGAGAGAACAAGCCTGGGCTAGTCTGATGAGGAGAGCTGATTCATCCCACCTGAGGCCATGCTTGATCGACCAGCTTCCAGCTCAGCCACCAACTGACCCCAGAGTAAGCCCAGCTGAGTTAAGCCAAGCCTGGTCCAAATCATCAGAACCACCCATCCAACCTACAGTTACATGAGCAATAAGAAACGGTTGTTGTTTGAAGCTACTAAAATTGGGAGATTTTGTTACACAGCATTATTGTTGCAATAGATAACTGATAGGGGACAGCTGATGGCTGAGAAGCAAATGAGAAATGAGTTCCTGGTTGTTATGGGAGTGGAAAGGGGGGAGTCAAGAGAATCTATTCTCTTTATTACTTTAACTATTAAAGTTACATGCTAGGGAAAATGAGGCCCTTTCATCCTTTGATCTTCATGCACTAAGACTGCTTTTCGTTTGCTTTTTCCTGGAGTTCACTTGGGGACTCGAAGCAGGAATGGACTCCAGCATAATATTTTCCTGAGTGGAAATCATTAATCCAATGCTTCCTGAAATACGGAAGCCATCTGAGACCTATTTTTTGAACCTGCCTGATGGATCTGGTATTTGCATTCTGGTTGCTCGTTTCAGGAAGAAGTTATGGGCCCGGTGGAAAAGATCACTTGAGGAAGGCTGTGTTTGGAACATCATAACAAAAACAAAGATAAGAGCCAATCTAACCCTGCAGTTTTGACAGAAGTGGAAGTGAGAAATAGGTCAGGAACTGTGGGCCTGGACTCTAATGGAGGAGTGTGGGGTGGCGATGGTCAGCTGGACTCATCCTGAGGTGTGGTTATCAATTCAGCACATCCTGAGCACATTTCTGACTGCCTCCGATATACTTGGCCTTGCTCCTAACACTTCCTCATAACTCACTGGGCCTGATTCAAGGCTAATTTGGTAATTGCCCCAAAGCTCACTTCAGAATTTTTCCTAACAAAGATGAGGAAGGAAGACAGAGGGATTGCTCTGTGCCTGAAATGTATCCACCACTCTAAGCCCAGCTCAAATCTCACTGCTTCCCTGGCTTCCTAACTGGAAGGACTCTCTCCCTCCTCTGAATCCCACTAAGAGTTCCTGAGGGCTGCCAGGCACATCTCTGCTAACCTGACGTGTAACACAAGTGTTTTCTAACTTTCCAAACCTTGAAATTTGTCTTCACTACTTCAGGTGCAAATGCTCAGCATTTAAACTAGCTGAGTAAACTTTATTTTTTCACTTGAAGTTTTTAATTTTCCTTAAGTTGGTAAGACAATTTCATTGAAGGTTCACAAATAACACTCAGATGTAACCAAAGAATTGTAGCTTCTTTTTGTTAAATAATTGAATTGCTTTTCCTTACAAACTCCCATTCAACATATGGTGAGGAACTAACATAAATCAATTTTTTTTTTAAGGATAAGTGTCTAGTCTTTCAGATATCTTGGCTCCTTTTTTTTATTGAGGTATAGTTGATTTACAGTAGTATATAAATTTCAGGTGTACAATATAGTGATTCACATTTTTTAAAGATTATATAAAATTTTAAAGATTAAGGAGAACTTGGGAACCCAACACCACATATAACATTGCTTCCATGGGAAATGTGTTCTCTGTTCTGAAACAGCCAGCCTGCAACTGACCTTCGGGACCAGTCATTTCCAAAGTGGTCATCTTCAAGCGAAGGAGAAGTACATCCGCCTGCAGGGTTTCTAATTTTCATTAAGAAATGCATTCAGGGCTTCCCTGGTGGCGCAGTGGTTGAGAGTCTGCCTGCCGATGCAGGGGACACGGGTTCATGCCCTGGTCCGGGAAAATCCCACATGCCGCGGAGCGGCTGGGCCCGTGAGCCATGGCTTCTGAGCCTGTGCATCCGGAGCCTGTGCTCCGCAACGGGAGAGACCACAACAGTGAGAGGCCCCCATACAGCAAAAAAAAAAAAAAAAAAAAAGAAATGCATTCAAAGATGGTTTGCAGGATTTATCTGTCGCTCTAGTTCAACTCACTCCGTTGACTAGAATTTTCCCCAACCTCTGATCCAAGGTTTCCTCCCTTTCCTCCTTCTCACACACCTCAGCTCTTTGCTTTCTCAAGTGTTCTGATTACGGGAGGGCCATAGTGTAGAATCATTGTATGTTCCACAACAGTGGTGGCCTCATGTGATCACCTGCTCTTCCCACCTGGGTCCACGGGAGTCCACAGGCCACTGAGAGTGCTCCCTCCTGGGAACGGCCCTTGGGGCAGTGAGGGAGGGAACGAGGGTGGAGACACTCGGGTTCAGCCAGCAGACCAGTCAAAGCCAGGCGGGCAGTCAACCGTTGACAGATGTCAGGCCTCAACAACTACTTTACCATGATTTTTCTCTCAATTCTTCTTGTTTATTTTTAAATAAAAAATAAATATGGAAATTTTCAAACATACAAAAGTAGGAACATATAATAAACCCCCATATACCTGTCACCCAGCTTCACCAATTGTCTACTTATGGCCAATCTCATTTTATCTATACCTCCATTCATTTCCCTCCCTCTTAATTATTTGGAAATAAATCCCAAGTATCATATTTTTTTTCCTGTAAATATCTCAGCAATTCTAAAAGACAAGGACTCTTTAAAAAAAACAAAAACAAAAAAACAAAAAAAAAACCAACACAACCCAAAATATTATTAACAAATCTGAAAAGATTCAGTGCAATCTATATCAAAATTCTAATGGCATTTTTCACAGACATTTTTTAAAAATCCTAAAATTTGACAAAAGACAGAATAGCCAAAACAATCCTGATCAAGAAGAACAAAGCTGGAGGTAGCAAACGTCCTGGTTTCCAACTATATTACAAAGCTATATTAATCAAAGCAGTATGGTACTGGCATAAAAACAGACACATAGACCAATGGAACAGAATCAGGAGCATGGAAATAAGCTCATGCACATACAATCAACTAATATTTGACAAAGGAGCCAAGAATACTCAATGGGGAAATAAGAGTTTCTTCAATAAATAGTGTTAGGACAACTGGATAACCACACACAGAACCCCTATCTTATACCACTCACAAAAAAATTAACTCAAAATGGATTACAGTCTTAAATGTAAGACCTGAAACTGTGAAACTCCTAGAAGAAAACATAGGGAAAAAGTTCCTTGACATGTGTCTTAGCAACAGTATTTTTGATACAACACCAAAAATACAAACAACAAAAACAAACATCAGTAAGTGGGACTCCATCAAACTAAAAAGCTTCTAACCAGCAAAAAATATATATCAACAAAATCAAAGGCAACCTATGGAATGAGAGAAAATGTTTATAAACCATCTATTGGATAAGGGGTTAATATCCAAAATATATAAATAACTCATACAGCTCAATAGCAAAAGAACAATATGATTAAAAAATGGGCAGAGGACCTAAATAGACATTTTTCCAAAGAAGACATGCAAATTCCAACAGGTACATGAAAAGATGCTCAACATCGCTAATCATCAGGGAAATGCAAATCAAAACCACAGTGAGGTATCACCTCGCGCCTGTCAGACTGGCTTTTATCAAAAAAGACGAGAGATAATGGGACTTCCCTGGTGGTCCAGTGGTTAAGACTCTGTGCTTCCACTGCAGGGAGCCCAGGTTTGATTCCTGGTCGGGGAACTAAGATACCATATGCCACGTGGTGCGGCCAACAGTGTGGAGTTTCCTCAGAAAACTAAAAATAGAATTACCGTATATGATCCAGCAATCCCACTACTGGGCATATGCCCAGAGAAAAACATAATTCAAAAAGACACATGCACCCCAATGTTCACTGCAGCACTATTTACAATAGCCAGGTCATGGAAGCAACCTAAATGCCCATCGACAGATGAATGGATCAAGAAGTTGTGGTACATATATACAATGGAATATTACTCAGCCATAAAAAGGAACAAAATTGAGTCATCTGTAGAGATGTGAATGGATCTAGAGACTGTCATACAGAGTGAAGTCAGTCAGAAAGAGAAAAACAAATATCGTATATTAACACATATACGTGGAACCTAGAAAAATGGTACAGATGAACTGGTTTGCAGGGCAGAAATTGAGACACAGATGTAGAGAACAAACGTATGGACACCAAGGGGGGAAAGTGGCAGGGGGGAGGGTGATGGTGTGATGAATTGGCAGATTGGGATTGACATGTATACACTGATGTGTATAAAATGGATGACTAATAAGAACCTGCTGTATAAAAAAATTAATTAAATAAATTTTTTGAAAAGAAAAATCATTAATTTTTAAAACCTACATAAAAAAAAGACAAGAGATAAGTGTCAGCAAGGATGTGGACTCTTGGTGAGAATGTAAATTGGTGCAGTCACTATGGAAAACAGTATGGAGGTTCCTCAAAAGATTAAAAATAGAACTACCATATGATCTAGCAAGCCCGCTTCTGGCTATATATCCAAAGGGAATGAAGTTAGGATTTCAAAGAGATATCTGCACTCCCATGTTCATTACAGTATTACTCAGAATAGCCAAGACATGGAAACAACCTAAATATCTCTTGATGAATGAATAAAGAAGATGTGGTATATTTTATTTTTATAAATTTATTTTATTTATTTATTTTTGGCTGCGTTGGGTCTTCGTTGCTGTGTGTGGGCTTTCTCTAGTTGCGGTGAGCGGGGGCTACTCTTCATTGTGGCGCACGGGCTTCTCATTGCAGTGGCTTCTCTTGTTGCAGAGCATGGGCTCTAGGCGCATGGGCTTCAGTAGCTGTGGCTGGTGGGCTCTAGAGCACAGGCTCAGTAGTTGTGGCGCACGGGCTTAGTTGCTCCACGGCATGTGGGATCTTCCGAGACCAGGGCTTGAAACTGTGTCCCCTGCATTGGCAGGTGGATTCTTAACCACTGCGCCACCAGGGAAGCCCCAGAGGTGGTATATTTATACAATGGAATATTATTCAGCCATAAGAAGAAGGAACTCTTGCCATTTGGGACAATAGGGATGGACCTTGAGGGCATTATGCTGAGTGAAATAAGTCAGACAGAGAAAGAGAAATACTGTGAGATTTTACTTATATGTGGAATCTAAAAAGACCAAACTTGTAGAAGCAGAGAGCTGAATGGTGGTTACCAGGTGCTGGGGGCAGGGGAGATGGGGAGTTGCTGGTCAAAGTGTACAAACTTCCAGTTAGAAAATGGATAAGTTCTGGGGATCTAACACATCGCATCATGACTATAGATAACAATACTGTACTATATACTTGAAAGCTGCTAAGAGAGTAGATCGTAAATGTTCTCAAGACAAAAAAGCAATGGCAATCATAAGACATGATGGAGGTGTTAGCTAACACTATGGTGGTAATCACATTGCAATATATAAGTGTATCAAATCAACTCTGCACAGCTTAAATTTACAGTGTTATATGCCAATTATATATGCAGCACTATTTACAATAGCCAGGTCATGGAAGCAACCTAAATGCCCATCGACAGATGAATGGATCAAGAAGTTGTGGTACATATATACAATGGAATATTACTCAGCCATAAAAAGGAACAAAATTGAGTCATCTGTAGAGATGTGAATGGATCTAGAGACTGTCATACAGAGTGAAGTCAGTCAGAAAGAGAAAAACAAATATCGTATATTAACACATATACGTGGAACCTAGAAAAATGGTACAGATGAACTGGTTTGCAGGGCAGAAATTGAGACACAGATGTAGAGAACAAACGTATGGACACCAAGGGGGGAAAGTGGCAGGGGGGAGGGGGATGGTGTGATGAATTGGCAGATTGGGATTGACATGTATACACTGATGTGTATAAAATGGATGACTAATAAGAACCTGCTGTATAAAAAAATTAATTAAATAAATTTTTTGAAAAGAAAAATCATTAATTTTTAAAACCTACATAAAAAAAAGACAAGAGATAAGTGTCAGCAAGGATGTGGACTCTTGGTGAGAATGTAAATTGGTGCAGTCACTATGGAAAACAGTATGGAGGTTCCTCAAAAGATTAAAAATAGAACTACCATATGATCTAGCAAGCCCGCTTCTGGCTATATATCCAAAGGGAATGAAGTTAGGATTTCAAAGAGATATCTGCACTCCCATGTTCATTACAGTATTACTCAGAATAGCCAAGACATGGAAACAACCTAAATATCTCTTGATGAATGAATAAAGAAGATGTGGTATATTTTATTTTTATAAATTTATTTTATTTATTTATTTTTGGCTGCGTTGGGTCTTCGTTGCTGTGTGTGGGCTTTCTCTAGTTGCGGTGAGCGGGGGCTACTCTTCATTGTGGCGCACGGGCTTCTCATTGCAGTGGCTTCTCTTGTTGCAGAGCATGGGCTCTAGGCGCATGGGCTTCAGTAGCTGTGGCTGGTGGGCTCTAGAGCACAGGCTCAGTAGTTGTGGCGCACGGGCTTAGTTGCTCCACGGCATGTGGGATCTTCCGAGACCAGGGCTTGAAACTGTGTCCCCTGCATTGGCAGGTGGATTCTTAACCACTGCGCCACCAGGGAAGCCCCAGAGGTGGTATATTTATACAATGGAATATTATTCAGCCATAAGAAGAAGGAACTCTTGCCATTTGGGACAATAGGGATGGACCTTGAGGGCATTATGCTGAGTGAAATAAGTCAGACAGAGAAAGAGAAATACTGTGAGATTTTACTTATATGTGGAATCTAAAAAGACCAAACTTGTAGAAGCAGAGAGCTGAATGGTGGTTACCAGGTGCTGGGGGCAGGGGAGATGGGGAGTTGCTGGTCAAAGTGTACAAACTTCCAGTTAGAAAATGGATAAGTTCTGGGGATCTAACACATCGCATCATGACTATAGATAACAATACTGTACTATATACTTGAAAGCTGCTAAGAGAGTAGATCGTAAATGTTCTCAAGACAAAAAAGCAATGGCAATCATAAGACATGATGGAGGTGTTAGCTAACACTATGGTGGTAATCACATTGCAATATATAAGTGTATCAAATCAACTCTGCACAGCTTAAATTTACAGTGTTATATGCCAATTATATATTTATCTCAATAAAGCTGGGAAAAAATCTGAATAATAATAATGCCTCAGTATTATCAAATATCCAGTCAGTGTTCGAATTCCCAAAGTGTGAAATGCCCTAATTCTTTAAAACAGGTTATTTGACTCAGGATCAGGTAACTTCCACACAGAGCGATTGGTTGATTTGTCTCTTTTAATCTGTGTGTTCCCCATGGTCTCTTTTTCTTTTCTCCTTTGGAATTCATTTGTTGAAGTAACTGAGTTGTTTGTCCAATACAGTTTCCCGCAGTCTGGACTACCTCCCCGTGGCGTCATTTTACACGTTCCTCTGCCTCTCTATTTCCTGCAAGTTTGTGTTGGAGCTACGGGCTTGACTGGACTCAGGTTCCCTTTTTATTTTTTTGGCAAAGCTCCTTCACAGGTGGTGGAGCCTCCTACTTCCAAAGGAGGTGCATGTTTGGTTGTCTCTCTTTTGACCATATTAGCCATCACTGCTGCTTAGTGCTTAGATATTCAATCGTTAGGGCTGCCCATGTTTTTTTCTTAATTGAGATATAATTCACACACTATAAAATTCACCATTTTAAAGTGTACAATTCAGTGCGTTTCTAGTATATTCACAAGGTTGTGAAACCATCATCACTATCTAATTCCAGAACATTTTCATCCCTCGCAAAAGAAAGCCCATTCCCATTAGCAGTCACTCCCCATTCTCCCCTAACCCCAGGTCCTGGCAACCACTAATCTACTTTCTATCTCTATGGATTTTTCTATTCTAGACATTTCATATAAATGGAATCAAGTGTGGTCTTTTGCGACTGGCATATTGACTTAGCTCAGTGTTTTCAAGGTCCATCCATGTTGTAGTATGTATCGGCACTTCATCCCTTTTTATTCTGAAATAATAAGCCATTATATGGACAGACCACATTCACCAGCTGATGGACATTTGGGTTGTTTCTAATTTGGGGCCATTATAAATGATGGTGCTATGCATATCCATGTACAAGTTTTTGGATGGATGTATGTTTTCATTTTTCTTGAGTACAACTGCTGGGTCATACGATGACTCTATGTTTAACATTTTGAGTAACTGCCAGACTGTTTCCCACAGCTGGTGCACCATTTTACATTCCCGCAGCGTATGAGGGTTCTGATCTCTCCACATCCTTAACACTTCTTACTGTCATCTTTTTGATTATGGCCCTCCTGGTGGGTGTGAAGTGCCCATGGGTTTTGAATAACTCCTTACCCAGGCTTGGGTTGCACACACTCAGCGTTAAAGCTCAAACACACCGTGTTTTCGAGGCAGGCAGGTAGCGCTGGTTCCCATATGCACGCTCCCTGCCGCGCTCCTGTGGTATGTGCTGCGGGGAATAAAAGCTGAATGAGACACAACATCTGCCCTCGAGGCGCTCAAGGTCCAGTCCAGGAGATGTGAACTAGCTTTCCTGTTGGCAGGAACAGAGGCCCCAGCAAGTGGGCTCCAGTAAAGGGAAGGTTTGCTGCAAGACCTCCTTGGGAGTCTCACAAATGAGGACAAGAATCGGGTCTCTCTCTCTCTCTCTGCCCACCACCCCATCTATCCTCCTCACTCTCCTGCCTCTGCTCACTACCTCTCTGTTTACCCACAGCCTCTGTACCCCCATCTCCCAATTTTGACTGACAAGTGGCTCCGGGCTCCACGTGGTCCCTCTGCCCAGGCATCAGTCACGCTCACCTAATGGCTCAGTCTCAGTTCTCCATCCCACACTCTCCGGCGGGCACATGTTTCTGTGCCAGGCCCCAGAGGCCCGTGAAGGGTCCCCTGGTCCATCCAGCTGTGGCCAGGGAGAGGAGCAGGGGCCTGCGGGATGAGAGACAGCCTTCCAGCCCCAGCGGTCAGGGCAGACACAGCCACATCAGGGTGAGGTCTCTGCTAGGCCTTCAATAACTAGGAATTAGAAGGACGGAGAAGAGGGGCCTTTTATTCCAGGTACGAATGTGAGAAATGACAAGATGCTCTCAAGACCCAATGGGTGAGTGGTTTTGGAGAGAGGGAGAAGTGGGAAAGAACAGAGAGGCGGCCTTTGTTGCACGGTTTGGGGTCATGATTGTTAAACTGGAGGTCCTATTGTACACATCAGTGGTTTTCTAACTTATTTTTAGCAACAGACACCTTTGGTTGCCACATCAAATATTACCCAGAAGCTTCATGCATGAATCCAAGGAGAAAGAAGGGCCACTCTGGTCAGAGCAGAGGTGGGGAGAACAAAGTGGCTTGTCCAGGCTCCCTCTATCCCCTCTGTCCCCTCATCCTCACCTCAAGGCCTCCCCACCAATTCCTGGAGCTCTGCAGGACAAGGACAACCTCCAATGGGCCCTGGGCAGCTGCGGGAGTGTTGTTGCAGAAGAATGAGAGGGTCATTTGAAAAGGGAAAGGATTGAGCAGGCTCAGAAGAAGGGCAGGGAGCCTAGGACCATGGAGCGGTGACCACAGAGATGAAGAGGCTTTGAGAAGAAAGATGGCACAGGGTTTGGTACAGTTTGAGGGAAAAGGAGAAGCCTTGTTAAGGGCGGTTCTGAGCCTCGGAGCCTGCGGATGAGCCACGTGTGGCAGGGGACCCGGGGGGAGGGGAAGGTGACAAGCCCGCAGACATGCTGAGTTGGCAGCAATGGCAAATAAAAAACCCAGAAAAACAGGTTACTCCATAAGCTGCTGAGCGAAAGTGGGGTCCCCACTGCTGCCCTGCGGGGCAGAGCAAGGCCAGCCTTCCCAGAGGCTCCACTGTCTTGGGAAACACCTAATCCAAGCAATTGGCTGAGGGCTGTCTTGGTTGGGGCAGGGAGGTTTAAGGCCTGATGAGAAGTTAGAGTTAATTAAATCATACCAAATTACAGTAAAACCTCATTACTTCAGTCTTGGTTAATTAAAAATAGCGACTATTAGAAAGCCACTGCTAGGCCCCAACCAACCAGACGCCTTTTTTTACTGTTTAATAAAAGTGCTGAGATAAGCCGAACCTGGTAAATGCAAAATCCAGTGGGGGTTGGAGAATTTTTCTTTTTGTTCTTTGGATTTCAAATTAATATGGTTTTACTGAAGAAAAAGTTCAGGTACCTGTATGCAGCGATGCCAGCAGGATGCCAACTGCCAAACAATGGAGCTCTAAAATAATTAATTTTTCTCCTTGGCCTGTCAACCTCATACGCCTAGAACTATAGATTCTGGAGTTTTTCCCCCAGAAAATCTTCTTTGTGTGTTAGGAGAATCCAGCCCATCCACACAAAACCAATTTTTTAAAAGTACTACTTAGTCCACCAACTATTTATTTTAAAAACAATTAGTCAGTAGTTAGCTACTGTCTTCAAAATAGAGCACTGACCAGGTGTCCAGTTCTAGGTGGCAGACCCTGGCAGGAACCAGGCAACACCTACACGGCTAGTGCTCCCTGACCACCTTTGGCATTTGTTCCGGCCCTGCCCTGCTCAGGGGCTTTGCAGAGCTTGCTGCAGCTGGTCTCAGGGCCTGGAATTCACCTCGCTGTCTGGCTGGCCCTGCCCAAGCCCCCAGGCTCCCTGTGCCAGGCCCAGATGCATGCATCAGAGATCCACAAGGCGCAGGACCTGGTGAGTCTGCTCATTTATCTTCCCAAACTGGAGCCCCAGCCTGGGCACAGCACAGACCATGACTCTTTAGGAGACAGGGGACTCGCTCAGAAGGGTGACTGTCACTTTCAAACCATATACAGTCACAGAGAAACAAATGAACATGTTTGAAATTTGAAAATTCATGATTTTCTCTTTGGTGAAAATAGCTACTTTAAGAAGACAGATACAGGGCTTCCCTGGTGGCGCAGTGGTTAAGAATCCACCTGCCAATGCAGGGGACACAGGTTCGAGCCCTGGTCTGGGACAATCCCACATGCCAGGGAGCAACTAAGCTCGTACACCACAACTACTGAGCCTGCGCTCTAGAACCCGTGAGCCAAAACTACTGAAGTCTGCACACCTAGAGCCCGTGCTCCACAGCAAGAGTAAGCCACCACAATAAGAAGCCCGCGCACCGCAACCAAGAGTGGCCCCTGCTCACCGCACCTAGAGAAAGCCCACGTGCAGAAATGAAGACCCAATGCAGCCAAAAGTAAAATAAATTTATTTAAAAAAAAAAAGAGGACAGGCACAAATTATTCTGGGAAAAGGGATTTTATCCCTGAAAGAAGCAATCTTAGCTTCTTCTATCCTTATGGCTTCTTCCCCGTTAGTCTGTGTAACTCAGTGTATTCATTTGCCAGGGCTGTCATATCAAAGGGCCACAGACAGGGCGGGCTTCAACAACAGGAAGTTATTTTCTCACCGTTCTGAAGGTTAGAAGTCCAAGATCAAAGTGTCAGCAGGGTTGGTTTCTCCCGAGGCCTCTCTCCTTGGCTTGCAGATGGCTGTCTTCTCCCTATGTCTTCACAGGGTCTTCCCTCTGTGTATCTTGTCTCCAAACTCCCTCATCTCATAAGAACACAGTCATATTAGATTGCAGTCTCAACTAATGACCTCATTTTACCTAAATTATCCCTGTACAGAACCTGTCTCCAAATACAGTCACATTCCGAGGTACGGGGGATTGGGATTTCAACATATGAATTTTAGGGGGTGGTCACAAGTCAGCCCATAATACTAGGGAGCTGGCATCATCTGTACACAGACTAGAATTTAGATTTAATACCCTGAAGGCCTTTTGAGTTGTCAATGATAGGCAAGACACATAAAAATATTCCAAGCCCTTTAAATCCCAATTATTAATAAACAGCAATATTTCTACAGTGTATAGAGGTTATGCTGTGTTTATTAATCTTATTTGTTGATAATCTACTTTTATGTTTTCTTATAGAACAACTGCTTATGACACGTTATGCTTCCACATAAGAGGGCTGTGCAGAAGGAACAATTTTCTGAGTTATAGTATAGTAACGATACTTGAATGCAAATTCTGTTATGAACTTCCTTTGTAACTATATTTAAATAAGTCATAGCAATTATTTTTATACAACATTTAAAAATACTCGTTTTTCATTCTTTACAGATCTTGTGCGGTAGTTATAAAAATAACTGGACACCTGTCAGCATAAAACAAGAGGTTGGTAAAAAAAAAAGCTGTAATCCACAAAGTTTGTCACACCACTTTAATACTTTCTTCAACATAGCTTAGGATCTTTACCCAGCACCCCACATTCCTTCCAGCAAATTCTCCAATACTGACTATTCATTGTACAAAGGGCTAAGGTTTCAGAGAAAATAAAAACTAAAAAACGCTGTTTGAGAGCTTTGGGCCCTCCCTCACTGAGGTGGGTCCTTGCCGACAGGTCAGAGTTCAGCAATCAGCACTCCGAGGTGCACTCAGCACTCAGCCCGAGGTCCTGCCTGGCCCCTCCGTAGGAAGCCAGCCTCCATCCTGCCCCTGGATCTGCTTCCTTGGGCTACAGGCAGCAGGCACTGCCCTACAGCCTGTGCTTCTCTGACCCCTATCCAGACCCATTGCCTAGTTCTGACTTCTCAGAGGTTGTTAAGCAGACTCCTACTTCGACTGCTCTTTGAAGGTAATCCTGGGCACATCACGCTTGGGATTGTGTGTTCCCTGTGTGGACATCACCACTCAAGGCTCTGCCTGCCCCATTACTTCCCTCCGTCAGGAAAGACCCATCTCTTCACATTTCAAAGTCTGGGGCCTTGGTTTAGCTTCCTGTTTCTCCCGAGTGTCAGGGCCCTGACACTGCCTGCATTTGCAGTGTGTGTGACAGACACCCTTGGAGCCAAGGTGGAGCCAACCTGGAGACTTCCTGGGCTCCTGGCTCCTGTCCACCATGCCTATGCTAGGAACATCCAAAATCCAAGAACCAGGTTAGCAACGGAGAGGACTGTGTCCATCAACAGAGAAATGCTGTTTATTATCCACTTCGCTCCCCTCCTCTCTCCAGTTCCAAAGCTTTCCAGGTCCCTGACGCTGTACAGAGGCCATGGGTAGATTGTACAAAGCTGCCTGCCAGGCCCTCAATCCAGTCAAACCATGGCTCTGCCCTTGCATGACTGCTGACCCCTTCACCTTCAGCCCAGACCCAGCACCTCTCCCCGCCACCTCCTCAGGCCAAAAGGGACCGTCATTAAAGAACTTCACCCTTGCCCCCCGCACCTCTAGACAAGGAATCACAACCTTTTCAGAAACAGATCAAATTATATTATATTATATTATATTAAAAGAAATGGGACTTCCCTGGTGGTGCAGCAGTCAGGAATCCGCCTGCCAATGCAGGGGACATGGGTTCGATCCCTGGTCTGGGAAGATCCCACACGCCGCAGAGCAACTAAGCCCATGCACCACAACTACTGAGCCTGCGCTCTAGAGCCCGCGAGCCACAACTACTGAGCCCGCGCACTGCAACAACTGAGCCCACATGCCACAACTACTGAAGCCCGCATGCTGCAACTACTGAAGCCCGTGTGCCTAGAGCCCATGCTCCGTAACGAGGGGCCATTGCAAGGAGAAGCCCGCACACCGCAACGAAGAGTAGCCCCCGCTCACCACAACTAGAGAAAGCCCGTGCGCAGCAGCGAAGACCCAAGGCAGCCAGAAATATATGTAAAAATAAATAAAAGAAACTTAAAAAAAAAAGTCAAGATATTTTAAATAGTTACAAAGTACAAAGCATATCTTTGCTAAATAGATGGGTTGGTAAATGGACAGGAGCTGACTGAGTTCCTTATTCACAGAGCAGCTCTGGACATCAGGAGAGCATGAGCAATGGCTGGGCATGGACACAGCCTCATTAGACTTACCAGGTCATTCGAGTGACTTAATGAAAAGCAGGCCACTCCTCCAGGCTGCATCTTCCCATTCTGGTCTGAGTTGAGCTGTTGGGTACGCAGCTGTTGTGCAATGGTGCTACCTGGTGGTCCTTTGTGGAATAACCACTGTAGTGGCTGCTCTCCCATCACCGAGTTCCTGAGACTGAAATGACTGATTGCTTTCCCTGTGGTCCACTCTCTACCGGTGTGTCACCAGAAATGAAAGGAGTGAACACTGACATTCCCCTCTCTTGTTTTTATTTCTCTGAAAAATGAAATTGCCCAGTTACCTTCACTGATACATTATGGGAAGAACAGGGGATTAAAATTAGGAGATTCAGGCTCATATCCCACTTAGCCAACCTGCTTATTACAGGACTTGGGAAAGTTACTCAGCGCTCTTAGCAACCTTTTCCTTATCTGGAGAGCAAAGATAATAGTAGGATTCTTGTGGGGATGATATGATAATATACGTAAAACTGGGAGCACGGTGTCTGGTCCAGGAGAGGTGATCAAAATCAAGCACACCTAAGCTATAGAGTCCTAAGCCATGGTGATGCATTCCTGAAGGCGGCTTAGCTAGTTCTGTCTTCAGTGGCTGGAATGTAATTGTCTCTTGGTCAAGTCCTACCCGTTTGCTGGCTGTGGCTAAAGTTGTAATGGAGGGTGTGTCCCAGCAGGTGAGTAACTGCTTAGAGCCATGCGGACACAGTTTGGGGCAGTGCCCACCACCTGACACTGGTCCCACCGAGTATGCAAATGGTGAGGCTTGCATGGTGAGGCGGGTATCTCTGTAAACTCTGACCCAAGGCCAAGTGGCAGTTGAAGTAACTAAACCCTTTAAGCCTTGGTTTCTTTGTCTGTGAAATGAGGCTAATGTAACAAGGTGAGCAATTTAGTAAAACCAAAAAATTGGTCTTTGGGGTTTGGTTTGGTTTCAGCCGTGTGGGTGTGGGGTACAAGCGGCACTCGCTAATGCTCTTGCTCTGAATGCCCAAAGGAAGAATAGATCTTCCTTCCCCTTCCCCGCTTCCCATTCTGGGAAGCAGAGGTCATTTGGGGGTTTCTGAAAGGGTGCACTCTCTCACCTACCCACCCCAACTCTGCAAGTAAAGAGCTGTTAAGTTTTAGGCCCCTGGGGCGGAGGGGAGGGAGCCATCTGCGCGGTTCCAGAGGGAAGGGGGGACGAGAGTGGCGGCTTGAGTTGAAGAGGGGAGTCGACTGAGACGGGGGCACAGGGGGGTGGTCTCGGCAAAGGGGGAGGAGTCGCGTCGGGGTGGGCTGGCCACGACTGCCCGCAGGGACAGGGCATGAAGACCCGGGGGCTGCACCCGGACTCGATGGCGCCGCTGCCCCCCAGGGACCAAGACGAGTGAAGAGCCAGTCTCGGCAGTGCCACGGTGACCTGAGGCTCAGAGCTCCACTTCCTTGGACCCCAAGGAGCAGAAAAGGTCCTCGCACACTACCGAAAGGGTTTCCTTCTGAGCCTGGGAGCTAGGAAACGGAAGGAAACTGCTAACTGTTGCGCCTGAGGTCGCGGAGCCGATCCACACCCACTGCCCTGACGCGGCAACCTGGGACAGCTGCCGGGGGGAGCCGCTGCCCCGCAGGACCGCTCAGGGCCAGCCGCTCTGTCCTGGCCGCGCCGGGTTCGCGCTCCAGACTCTGGACGCAGAACGCACGAAGAAGAGCGCGGGGGAAAGAATTTTTACGACCCACTTCCTGAGGCGCTGCCGGCAGGAAGTACTTTTTCATAATCAAGAAATTCTGGCTCCGGGGCCCACATTTGTAGTGGGAACGTCGGCCGGTCAACATGCATCCTCCGCGCGGCCCTGAACCAGGTGCCGAGGAGAAAGACATCCTCTGAGTCAGACAGAGAACGCCGGGACCACCTTCGGGGTCTCAGCTCACGACAGGGGTGCCTGTCCCTCTACGGGGAAGTCCCCTCCCCCTCACTTCAGTCCGAAG
The DNA here is from genome assembly GCF_000442215.2 of Lipotes vexillifer. Classification (NCBI taxonomy): domain Eukaryota; kingdom Metazoa; phylum Chordata; class Mammalia; order Artiodactyla; family Lipotidae; genus Lipotes; species Lipotes vexillifer. Next base: position 5,537,693 of record NW_006786541.1, read on the forward strand.
GTGCAGTGACACCTGCCCCTCCAGGGCTCAAGGGCGTGGCCTCACTCCTCCCAGGAGAGGGGCTTCAGGCAGTTCCTGGGGGCCCAGGCCAGCCCTCCTGCCCTCTTATTCTCAACGCCTCGACCATACCGCCGCCCGACTCTGGAGCTGTGGTGTGAGGAGGGGCCTCTCACAGCTCCCCAGCCCCTAACCTCCCCCGTTAAGGTCCCAGTGCGCCCCAAAGTGTCCCAGAAGAAAAGTGAACTCTGTCTCAGAAACACTGAAAAACCACCAAAGGAGGTGAACTCACCTTCATCATTTGGGAACCAGGCATAGTTCTGTTTGTTCTGCAACGCGCTTTTTCACCATTGGGAACGGAGAACAGAGAAGAGTTCTGAGAATCACGTTAGGAGAGGAGCCCCGCTCTCCCCACTTGCCTCAGGCAGGGAGGGCCAGGACCTCAAGCCCCTTCCCGCAGTGGCACCCCGCTGAGGGCTTCAAGCGTCTTCCCATGACCCCATGGCTCACAGATCCCACACGTGAGAGAGACCCCGAGAGAGATCTCCCTTCTGACAACTGAAGAAACCGTAGAATAGAGAGGTTATGGGCCTTGCACACAGCCAGTTAGCGGCAGAGCCAGGATGGTTCCTCTGCGCCTGGGCCAGTGTGCTTGTGCTACAGGCTCTGGCACAGTGATTCTCAGCTCCTGCAGCCTATTAGAATCACCTGGGGTGCTCTAACCTGCCCCCTACCAGCACCCAGGCCCCGCCAATTAAATCGATTAAATCGGACCCTCTGGGGGCAGCTGCTGAGGGGTTGGCAGTTGTAAAAGTTCCCCTAGTGATCCCCTGTGCATCCTAGATTCAGGCAAGGGGCTTCCACCCTAGCTCCAGCTTGTGTGGCTGTGTGATCTTAAGAAAGTCACTTACCTTTCCGACTCCCATTTGCAAACTGCTATGGAATGATGCCCATCTTCCTGATTAAGAGCAAACAGAAGGCTCAGGACACCGGAGCTCCCCTGGAGACCAAAGAACAGGCATCATGAGATGTGATGGGATATGGAAAGATGTTTATAAGCTTGGTGGACTGTGGTTATTAGATTCAAAAGAATGGTTTTCTGGGGAAGGAAATCCAAAAAAGAGGGGATGTATGTATACGTAGAGCTGATTCACTCCGCTGTACAGGAGAAACTAACACAACACTGTAAAGCAACCATACTCCAATAAAAATTAATTATAAAAAATGATTTTCTGTTTCTACAAGGAATCCGAAAAAACAGGTGATGGCCGTTCTTTACTAGAAGCCTAGCTGGAATAAGCCTGCCCCTACAGAAACCACTTTTGAGCAGTGAGGCCACAGCACAGTGGCGGGCACAGAGTAGGTCCTCAGTGAATGTTGGCTTAGTGAATGCAGATGGGGTGGGAGGCCAGTGTCTTTGCACCCTGCTATGTTAAAAAGCCTGTCAGAATAGCCCTCGGCCTCCTGTGGAGGGCCCCTGAGTCCAGGCCAGGTTGGTGAGCACAGCTGTGCCTGCAGAAGTGCAGCCTCGCAGCCTCTTGGGGCCTGCCACACTCTGCAGGACAGGGAAGCACTCCCAACGTGCCAGGAGAGCCAAGGCAGCCCTGGCTCTGTGGTTCAGAGAATGTCAGAGGGATCATTTTCTTCGGGGAAAAAAATATTCGTTAAAGCAGGTCTTTCCCTCTTAGCAAAAAAAACCCCAAAACAAACAAACAAGTAATTTCCTCTAGCAGTCTTAGCCAACATTTTTTGGCAAATCATCACTGGACAGGGAGACCTGAGGGGCAATGAGTGATCACTGTGGCAAAGGGTCAACTGAAGAACAAAACAGCAGGCAGCAGGGAGCCATGGTGGGTTCTTGAGTAGGGGAGGGGCCTGGTAAACCCAGGGCGAGAGGGCGGATGGGAGAGGGTAGAAGAGCAGAACCTCAGCAAGCCACTAGGGCCTTGGCTTCCTAATTGTAGGAAATCGCTGAGTCCTGTCATCACTTGGGCCACCTGCCCCTCTGACAGCTCCAAACTTCCACCCCAAGACCCCCTCCCCCCCAGTCCAAATGCCTCGCTGTATGGTTTGTCTCACAGACAAGTTGCTGAGCATAAGACAGTGTGTGTCCAGCCAGCCACGGGCCATCCCATTTCTTTTGTGCCAAGCCTTGGGGGCAGAGGACATCCTCATCTTGGAAGATCCTGTGAATGGTGGCAATTGTCATCTTTCTAGGAAACCTGTGGTAATGATAATAATAATGATAATCATAACTGCCACTTAGAGAGAATATCCATGTGACTCTGAATCCATCCAGGTCCTCACCCTGACCTCACCTTGGTCACTCTTCCCTTGTTCACTCTTCCCCAGGGCCCTGGCCTGAGGCTGTTCTTGAACTTGAGAGGCAGGTTCCTACCTCAGGACATTTGTACTTGCTGTTCCAGATCCCTGGGATGCTCTTCCCCTCAGTGTCCTCAGGGATCCCTCCCTGACTTCATTTATGTCCCTGATGAAATATCACCTTCTCTCTAACACAGCTCCCACCCACCCTCTCTCCTTCTTGATTTTTTTTCACCTACCACTCCTGACATATATGTTTCTTCGCCCGTTTGGCTCCAGCCACCTCACCCTTGTTTATGAGCTGCTGGGAACAGGGACTTGATTTTTTCACCACTTCTTTCCCAGAGCTTATTGCTGACTGGACCGTCACAGGCATGCAGAGGACCTCTGTGGAGTAAACAATACCGGGGCAGGCACATGAGAGTCACCCAGTCCTACATCGGTAAACAGACCTCGGTAAAAACCAACCCTCTGAAACCCAGAGGCGGAGGTGGTGACCTTGAGGGTCCTTGCAGCTCCAGGACTCATGGCTCAGTGGGGTGAGAATACAGTGGGAGTCTGTACAGCCCTCTGGATTTTTGCACGGCAGCTCCTTTCTTTAGGACACAGGCCCTGGCACCTCCCCAGCGTGGGAAACGCCTTATGCCCATGGTTACAAGGGCCTCCTGCCTCTCCCTACCTGCCACGGGAGACCAGCAAGGTCCTGCCAGCCCCTCTTAGCGCACCGCCTGCATTATTTCCTCTCTGGCACTTTTCTCTATTTGCAATTCACCTCTCTTCTGTATTTGTTTACTTGTTTAGAGTCTGTCTTTCCATCTAGAGCAGAGCTGTTCCTCAGAAATATAATACAAGCTACAAACATGAGCCACATAAGTGATTTTACATGTTTCAATAGCCACATTAAAAAAAGAAGAAATAGGAAATACTATTTTTAAAAACATTTTTTCTTTAACCCAATATATCTAAAAGATACATAATCATGACATACGATCCATATAAAGTGCAGGATGTTTTACATTCCTTTTTTCTTACTAAGTCTTGGAAATTCCGTGTGTTTTTTACACTCACAGCGCATCTCATTTCAGATTTAGCCACACTTCCAATGCTCAGTGGCACACCTAGGGGTAGGGACCTGGGCTCTCCTGCTTGCACTGGGTCCCCAAGCCCAGAAAGGAGCACTCAGGATGCAGAGCAGGTACATTTCCCTACCAATGAGGGAAAGTAAATGTCGGTGCGTGGGTCCATCCCTGGGTATCCTTGGAGCAGGGGCAGGTGGAGCAGATGCGTGTATATGTGTGTGTGAGTGAGTATACCTGTGTGCAAGAGAGTCTGGGTCTCTGGAATCAGACCAACCTTGGGTCAGTCCTTCCTCTGGCACTTCCTTTGGGCCTTGGTTTTTATTTTTTCCGTGAAAGTGAGGACGAGGTACCTTCTTACCACATAGTATGGTTGGGAGGATTAAATAAATAGTGCACGTAAAAGCATAGGGCACTGGCCGGGTAAATAGGAACTTCCTTTTCCCCCTCCTTCCCACCCTTCCTTCCTTCCCAGCTCACAGGGCTACTGTAAAAATCAAATGAGACAACGCCGTGATAGAGCACAGAAAACTACAGCCCTGTGTGACGGCCGCATCACTCACTCATTCAGTGGTTGTTCGTGGACGGACGGCCCATCGCGCGCTGGCCCCGTGGGCACATTTCACGCTGGATCCGCAGCCGCTAGCGTGGTGCCTATGTTGACTTAACAGGTGCTCAGTGTAAATGTTTACTGAGAGAATGGGTGGGTGGGTTCTGGGGAGGTTGTAGCCTCTGCAGCTGTCAGTGCTTCCGGGAGCCACAGGAAGGCTCCACCTGTGGGAGAACCTGGGCAGGGGAGGTGGGAGCGGGAGGGGT
>NW_006786541.1:5542114-5545558 GCF_000442215.2 Lipotes vexillifer
GGGGAGGGGAGGGGAGGGTGGGGGAGGGGAGGAGGGTGGGGGAGGGGAGGGGAAAGGGGAGGGCGAGGCCCCCATTACAAGGCTGCACCGTTCTGGAGCCCAGGCCTGTGAGCTCCCTCCCACCTGTGTCCCCAGACCCCGGCAGCGGTTTGGTGGGGGCACAATCCGAAGGGCTGCTCACCCTCCCCACTCAAAGCGGGGTGGGCTCTTCTGAGGGCAGATCCCATCCTCCATTCTCGAAACATTTCTGCGCGAATAGACGCCTCAGGCGTCGGCTGTTTGTCTTTGGAAATGAGTAAAAGGCATCGCCCAGATTTGTTTCTAAAATGGGCCTGGAAAATGTTCAGGGAAAGATTTATTTTTGCAACCGGGCTTCTGCCAGGCACAGATTGTATATCTTCTGTGAAAACGTCCTGGCTGATGAGAGGAGAGAGCTGAGAAGCAAGGCTGGTGTTGAGGTCCACGGCCGTGTCTGGACAGGGCTGGGCGCCCGGCCCATGGAGGCCGGTTCGGGCTGCACAGGGCTTGGCCTGAGCACTTCTCTCCCATAGAGGAGCCCCCTCTGACTGCAGGGAATGGGGCCACCCCGCTGCACCCACAGCTGCCCCGACAGCTCCTGTGCAACGTCCAGTGGAGACCGGATCGCGGGGCACCTGATCCCATTTCAAACGCACCAGGAGAGCCTCTGTGTCAGGAGCCCGCGGACCCCGGCGTCTGAGGCCGAGCTCCGGGATGCCCACAGTCTCCCGCGGGAGCCGGCCGCTAGGTCCACACGAGGCTCTTCCGGAGTAGGAGGGAGCCAGCCGCAGAACAGAAGGCGGTACCTCAGGGGCCTCGAACCCTCAAGGGCTCCATCAAAAACCACGAGGGTGGGCTTCCCTGGAGGCGCGGTGGTTGGGAGTCCGCCTGATGCAGGGGACACGGGTTCGTGCCCCGGTCCGGGAGGATCCCACATGCCGCGGAGCGGCTGGGCCCGTGAGCCATGGCCGCTGAGCCTGCGCGTCCGGAGCCTGTGCTCCACAAGGGAGAGGCCACAACAGTGAGAGGCCCGCGTACCGCAAAAACCAAACAAACAAACAAACAAAAAACCACGAGGGCGGCCAAACTGAGTTCACTCACCTCCTAGTAACTCATGATAAAAACTACCAGGTATCGGGGAGGCCCGGGGAGAGCAGCCGGCAGAGCGCCCACCCCACCCTGCCCTCCCCTGGGCCCCGGCCTCCTCCCCAGCTCTTCCAGGTACCTGGCTACAGGGGTACATACGGTTTGCCCAGGTTCTTGCCCACATTTGGGGAGCCCCACGTGCGTGCCTTTGGCGTCTCCTCTGTTCTTCAAGATCGGGACCCCATAATCCATGGACCCTCGGGCTTCCCAGGGACTGTAGCCGCTTCACACGGTCGCCCCCCGCCCCCGCGGGTGTCCTCGCTGTCCGTGGGCAGCCCCAATAACCTCTGCCTCCCTGTCTGCCTCCCAACCATGTGTGTCCTCCTTGGGTTTCCACACACAGTCCTGCTTCCCACCCACCCTGCACTCTGGGAAGGCAGCAAGGGGGTCTGTAAGCTGTTTTCAAGATTTCAAAAAGCCCAAAGGAAATCATACATTTACCTCAATGAGGTTCCCAGACTAAATAAAACATTAAGTTTATTTGCTTTGGGCTGGAGTCATATCAACTCTGTGTGGTAACAGTGGTTATCTTGACTGATCCGAAGCACTCATTGGCAGCAATATGTCTTTGATGAATAAAACTCAAAGGACAAATTATTATTCAATAAATGTAGTTTGTTGGGTAGATACAAGCTTTCGAAACATGGAATCCCTTGAGGAAAGAACTAAAAAGGATCTTTCGTGGTGAAAGGGGTGGGGACCTCTGATCTACACGAACGTCATACTTTCATTAAAGCACAGCACACATATTTTTCCATAGGCCTTTGATGGCAGATTTCTCATAAGTGAATTTGACTTCACAGCATTTCTACAAATAATACATTGTTCATGCCAGCTTTTCCCAAAGTGTGGTTCACCAAACCCTGCTAATAGGTGTTCCTTGGGAGTTCATAGGAAAGGGTCCATGATCAAAAACGTTTTGGGAAAAACTAGCTAAACAATGTTAAACCATTTATTATGGAATTTTTCAGAGCTCTCAATAGGTGACACGAACTGAGAATCTCCACGAGGGACACAGTGTGCGCCATTCCTGGCAGTTGGTCGGGGATCCATTTTTTTTTTGAGGCACACTTTGGAACCCATGAGTTTATGATGACAAAGATGACCCAAGAGCCCCCTGACAGCCATAAGGGTGGACAAAAATAAAGAGGAAAAAGATGGATGAAGAGACAGTGAAGGGTAGAAGGTGAGGCTCCAGCGCCGGAGCGGGAGGGATGGACATACCAGCAATGGCAGCACTTCTGGAATCATCTCTCTGGTCCCTCTGCAGAATGGAGATGGAAGACAGGTACGAAACAGGGGTCGCTGACAGGCTGTGTTACCCCTGGGCCCTGGATTCAGAGGAATAGCTCAAGTGATGGGGAATTTTGCTCAATTGCTTAATTTGATTTCCAGCCCTCATCGTGTTTTCTCCTGTGAAAATAGCAGGAAGCGGGGAGTTTATGAGAAGTGTGTCAACAGCCTTCAGTGAAACCCACTTCATAGGATCCTACCTGACTCCTCATCTCTGCAGGCCCTCCGAGTTCCCTCTTCCTTCCTCCGGGGCCACCCCAGCACCTACGTGTAGACCCACACAAAGCCACCTCTAGGCTTGCCCCAGAACAAATGACATTGATTCTCAGTGTGCAGTTACAGTGTGGCTCTGAGACACATCCAGATGCAGCATGAAAATTAGGTGACATCCAGATGTTTTCCCAAATGTGAAGACTCTAGAACAACTCAGAGAAGGCCAGTATGGAAAAGGAGAAGTGGTCTTGTGAAGGCTTCTCCAGGAAAATGCACAGACATGTGGTTAAATCTGCTTTCTGCATCTCCTTTGCAAAGAGAGTAAATGGAACACCTAATCAGGAGAGAGGAGACGGTGCCTTGCAGGCAGCTGAGTGGGGAAGGAAGAGGGAGAGAAGGAAAAAGGAAAAGGATGCACTTTTAGCTCCTACAATATGCCAGGTCCTTTCACCCATGTTCTTTTATCTCATCCTCAGAGATTCCCAGTGAAATAGATTTATTACCTCCATTTTACAAATGAGAAAACCAAGGCTCGGAAGATCCATGGATAATTAATTAATGATCTGTAGCCCAAAGCCCCACAAGTTCCCCCTATGCTCTGCTGCCTCTAGGAATTCAGGAGACCTGACTTGGTTTAAGGAAAGTGATTTTGCCCAGCCAAGAATTCAAAGAGAAGACCCTGGAAGACACAGCTGAGAAACTGTGAGGAGGGCAGCTTCAGGAGGAAGCCGAGAGGTTCATCCCTGTTTCTTGCCCCCCCCCCCCCCCCCCCCC
>NW_006786541.1:5545568-5561202 GCF_000442215.2 Lipotes vexillifer
GCGTCAGGGGCAGAGAGTGTGAGGCAGTGACGAACCAGCAAGAAACCCAGGCTGACCCCTAAGGAGCTGGCCAGAGAAGAGACCACTGGCCATCTGGGCTGTGATGCTTGAACCAGCACAGGCTGAACAGCAAGAACATGGTGGATGAATTCCTAAACCTGTGATTGGAAATGATGGAAAAGCTTCAGCAGAATCTAGAAATGATTTCCGTTTGTGCTTTCTAATTGTGTAGAACTTTGAACTTTGCATGGAAATTTCAAATCTCTTTTCTCTTTTTACTCATGTTAACAGTCCTGGGAGGTGAGGGGTGGATAAGCAAGTTATTAGTGTTTCCACTTGACAGATAAAGAAAGTAGGGCTCAGAGAAGTAGGGGGAAAGGCATCCTTTATGCCTGACAACTGGTGAATGACAATTCATTACTTTTCTACATCTCTTAATACAGTACAGTATCTAATCTAGAAACACCCCTAAGATGAGCCATTCAGTGACTTGAATTGCAGTTAACATCTGTGGCAGAACGAGCACCCGAACTTGAGTTCCCTGGCACCAAGAGTCAGAGTACCCCTTACTGCCATCCCATTTCTAGATTCAACGTAAGAAGTCACCTTCCACAGATTTCCAAGGCTTTACACTCCAAAATGGCATCCAGTCTCTGGAAATACTTTCCGGTGTACTGAGAGATGGTCACCAAAAGTCACACTGACCAGGGTGTGGTGACTTCATGCCCAAGCTATCTGCAACCCAGGAGGTGTCTGGAATTTACCGGGCGGTATTCTGGAACCACAAGCAGATGACTGTTTAGTTAATTAGCCACCAGTGTTAATGGGAAATTTAACACCAGTGCTTCTTCCCAGTGACCTCATTTGTTGAGTCAGACTTAATTCTATCACAATCCTCTGAGCTCAAGGATCCAAGTCACTGGATGGCGTGCTTCTGAGGCATTCTCAGACTGGGTACTACACTTGATCGCCTTAAGGGACGGGAAAAAAATTCTGTCATTCAACAGTTGCTGGGTTTCAATGACATATCTGTTTGGCTGCCCTGCCCCCCGCCTTTTTTTTTTTTTTTTTACACAGTGAATTCAGCCAGGTACTTTGGAATGCAGACATTAATTCATCATTAATTTTCAGATAATGTTGTCATCAAATGTTGGTAAGGTTGAGTGATGCTGAAATATTATTCTGAGAAGAACATTCTAAAATCTCTGCTAGGGACGAGCAGCCAATTTAGGGCAGTTGAACTTAGGGGCGCTGTGCTTTCTGCTTGTTACTGACACGGCTTCCATGCTGTGGGAACAGAAATGGGCTGATTATAAAATTCATTATTATGTTCCCCTGGTGACAGAGACAATGGGCATTTTAAGACAGGAGAATAGAGAGTTTTAGAGTTATCAAGTCACTGGTTAGGATAAGAAAAAGAAACAAGAAGGTCAGTTAAAATAAATAAGCCCTTTGGAGCCCACATCAGGCAAACAATTCTTTTTAATTAAGGAAGAAATTTAAAGCACGACAGAAGAGAAAGGGGGCTTAAAGACAATTTCTGTTAGTGTGAGGTATTTTCAGAAAAGAATTAGGGCAACTAAGGATTATTATTTTCTTAAGCTTTTGATTGAAATCTCAGACTTTTATCCGTTCTGCAGTTAGAAAATCAAGAGACGAATGGCTCAACCTCCAGAGGGGGAACCAAAGGCCGGAAATAACCTGTAGCTGTTGAAATTCTTGGGGCAAAGTCAGTGGGAAGGAGGGAGCTGTTCAGCCAACACACTGAGTAATCCTACTTCCTCCTCCTTAGCTTCATGTCTTGGCCACATGGCACATCAGATAATTTTTTTTTTTTGGCCTCGCCACGTGTCTTGTGGATTTTAGTTCCCCGCCCAGGGATTGAACCCAGGCCCTCGGCAGTGAAAGCACCGAGTCCTGACCACTGGATTGCCAGGGAATTCCCAACATCAAATAACTTTTGACTCTGTACTTTCCCTCTAGAATTTTCTCCATCAAGGTTGCCCTCTCCCAGGGGGTTAACTCAAGCCTTCACCCCTACAGGCATGAGTTTCAGGGACCGCTGTCTAAGGGACAGGGCTCTTGTCTCTCTGGCAGCAGAGTGAACTCCTCAGAGCAAAGACCATTCCTTGTCTTTACCAACAAACTCGCACATAGCGGGTGCCAGACTTGGCTCTCGAACCATACAGGTAGTTTAGCTTCCTGCCAGGTAAAAAGACCTCACTAAAGTCTCCAGCATTAAAAAAAACGAAAAATCTCTTTCTATTCTACCATTGGGAAAAAAATCTCTTGGCTGTGTAGGAGTGCTCTCTTAAGTCCCTACCGTGGAGTGTTACACACCATTGAAAAGAATAAGATCTCTATCTGCTCATGCAGAGGGATTTTCTTGGTGTATTTATTGTTCAGGGAGCAAAACAAGTGGCAGAGAATTGTACACTGTGTGAGGCAACTTTTGTAAAACAAACAGTGACAGAAAAGGAGTGACACCCTTTACGTGTGAATTTGTTTCAATGCACAAGGAGAAAAGGGCAAGTTTTTAATAACTGTTAACTTGGGTTACAGGCATAGGTAAAGGGACCAAGGGACGTAAGAAAACACGTTTTGGGGAAAGCGCTTATAAACAAAGACAAGAAATGTACGTATTAGGGTAGTCATTACAGGTGTTCATACAGGGGTTGAAACGAAAAACAAAAACAACTTGGAGTTCAACCCTGGAGTTTCATTTTAGCAGATGCAAACCACTCTATATAAGATAAACAACAAGGTCCCACTGTAGAGCATGGGGAACTATAGTCAGTATCCTGTGATAAACCATAACGGAGAAGAATAAGAAAAAGAGTGCATATATAGATGTATAACTGAGTCACTCTGCTGTACACCGGAAACTAACAGAGCATTGTAAATCCAACTTTACTTCAATTAAAAAAAATAAAAAAGACCAAAGAGAGGGCTTCCCTGGTGGCGCGGTGGTTGAGAGTCCGCCTGCCGATGCAGGGGACACAGGTTCGTGCCCCGGTCCGGGAGGATCCCAGATGCCGCAGAGGGGCTGCGCCCGTGAGCCGTGGCCGCTGAGCCTGCGCGTCCGGAGCCTGTGCTCCGCAACGGGAGAGGCCACAGCAGTGAGAGGCCCGCGTACCGGGAAAAAAAAAAAAAAAGACAGGGGCTTCCCTGGTGGCGCAGTGGTTGAGAGTCCGCCTGCCGATGCAGGGGACACGGGTTCATGCCCCGGTCCGGGAGGATCCCAGATGCCGCAGAGGGGCTGCGCCCGTGAGCCGTGGCCGCTGGGCCTGCGCGTCCGGAGCCTGTGCTCCGCAACGGGAGAGGCCACAGCAGTGAGAGGCCCGCGTACCGCAAAAAAAAAAGACAAAAGAGAGTCACTGTGGTACGACCACACATTGCAGTTCCTCCTGCGCGTAGATGAACACAGAGAGAAGCTGGGGCAGAGCCGTCGTGTGGTGGTGAGACAAATTTCCCCCTCCTCCCCCTGCTCCTCCTCCCCTCCCTCCCCTCCTCCAGGAAGCTTGGCCGGGCTGTGGTATGGCTTTGCTCTTTGCCCAGGGTCTGTCACTCCACCAGAGAGCCGGTGAGCCTCCAGAGAGGGCAGGTCTGGGTCTTCCTCCTGCTTCTATCCCTCCCAGGAGCTGGTGGGATAAGTGACTTCCCCAAGGTCACAAAATCTGCCACCCACCAAAACAGGCCTAGCCCCCAGTTCCCCCAACTCCAAGTGCGTTCTTTCTCTCCTGCATCAAGTGGCTGGAGGAAACGAATGTGGAGAGATTTTTGGGCTGCTCTGACATCCCTGCCCAGGGAATCCAAGTGAGCTGACGGCCGGGTTTGTCTGTCTGATACAAGGGAAGGCGCCCACCAGCTCCCACCGTCCCGGAGGAGCCGGTTACAGGCAGCTCACTGCGTCAGCGAGTCTTCACCTTCCTGCCCGAAGGAGCCCCCTGATCCAGAGGCAAGTAAAAGCCCCGCTGGCACCCGCCGTCGGCCTGGGGATCACTTTTAGTGCCCGTACTCTTGCCAAATGTGCTGTTTTCTGCCTTTACCATACGCTGGGCCGCCTGGGGCCGGTGCCTAGGCTCTGTGGGCCTCGGTGCTCCCTGCCTCTGGGCCTCCCTCGCATCCCCACCTCCAAGCACCCCTCCGGCCCACCCTGGCCTCTGCGGGCGAGCGCTCCAAGGGGCCGTGGGGGCCCAGCGGAAGCACAGCCTCCAGGCCCACGCAGGCGCGGAGTGCCCGGAGATGCCGGCCTGGTCTGGGGTGGGGGCCTGTGCCCGCATCCGATCCCTGCCCCCGCAACACCCCATCGTTGCCCATGTTCTCATCTCAGAATGTCACCATTTCCGTCTGCTTGCATAAGCCAGGAACTCGGGGCTCCACCTTAACACCTCCTTCTCCTTCATCTCCAGGGGAACCAGTTGCCGAATCCTGTCCATTTCATCTCCTAAACATCCCTGGAGCTCATCCCTGCCCGACACGCTCTCCTCTCCTGGCTGGACCACTGCAGGGCCTCCTGCTGGGCGCCGCCTTCCCTTTTGCCTCCCTCCAGACTAACCGAATGGGGATGTCTGGAGCTGAGGCCAGGGTATGGGTCCTTCTCAAACTTCTCCATGCTTCTTACACATCTGGGGCTACAAATCACCACTCCAGGCCACTCTGCATAGCAGCCAAGATATAATTGTTCTGAAACACCTATTTGATCCCTCACTGTCCTCTTTACAACCCCTCCCAGGCTTCCCAGATGGCTCCTCTGATCAAGACAACACTCCCTCCACAGCCCACTCATCCAGGCTCACCACTGCCACCCCCGATGTCTCTGGAAGTCCTCCCCTCACCCTGGCCTTCCTCTAGCCCTTCTCATCCTCCACACTCCCTTTGGCCAGAATCAGCACATGGTCTTCCCCTCTTGGGAGCACCTCGTTCCACATCCCACCCTCACAAGCTCTCGGGGAACTCTTCTCTCTTCTTCACACTTCTCTGTTTGCAGTTATACATTCCTAAGCGTGACTGCTTGATTAATGTCTCCCTTTCCCCACCATGAAGGCAGAACTATGTCCGAATCTGTCATTGTCACAGCACACGCTAATCATTCAGGAATACTTGGTGGATTGAATGACTAGATAATTACAACACGCATTCAGGTGAAGGCAGTGATGGTGGATACACAACTGGGAAGATCACAACCCCAAAATGAATGAGGAGGCATCTTATTAAGAGATAAAGGACTCACTGGACTTTTTCTGGCCAGGGCACTGGGGCAGGTGGAGGCTGCTCTGCATAGCGGGTGCGAACAAGGCTGTGGAATGGGTAATCCACAGGAAGTAGCAAATGGGAGATAAGACTGGAAAGATGAGCTGTGACCAGATCACACAGAGCCTTGAGCTCCAGGCTAAGGGGTGTGGGCTTGATGCTGTGGGCCACGGGGAATCCTTGAACACTAAGTTTAGCACGGAGAGGCCCTCACTAGTATTTTCAGCACGAGGGCAGTATACAAGCATGTCATCGCGGGAAGTGATCTGAGCTCATTCGAGCCCAGCCCTTTCATTTAGGAGGTGAGAAAGTTGAGGCCCAGAGAGGGAAAGTAATTTCCTCAAGGGCACACAGCTGACTCCCAGTGCAGTGCTTTTTCAAAAGGAAAAGAAGGGTCATCTCAATTACATCAGTCTAATTTCAGCCCCTTATTAATTTTTTACATTGCTTCCACCGATCAACCTCCTTTTCTTTGCCAATTATTAGACAATATATTTGTTCATAAAAGTATTCCTCCTGGCTAGGGACTTCCCTGTTGGTGCAGTGGTTAAGAATATGCCTGCCAATGCAGGGGATGCGGGTTCGATCCCTGGTCCGCGAAGATCCCACATGCCATGGAGCAACTAAGCCCGTGAGCCACAACTACTGAGCCTGTGCTCTAGAACCCGCGAGCCACAACTACTGAAGCCTATGTGCCTAAAGCCTGTGCTTTGCAACAAGAGAAGACACCGCAATGAGAAGCTCGCGCACCGCAATGAAGAGTAGCCCCCGCTCACCGCAACTAGAGAAAGCCTGAGCGCAGCAACGAAGACCCAACACAGCCAAAAATAAATAAATAAATTTATAAAAAAAAAAAAAAAGTATTCCTCCTGGCTCCTGCTCTGTTGGCCATAGCTGCTTAGACAGACTGGCTTCTGGGACTAACCCTGCCACTTACATACAGTGGTGCCTTGGGTCATTCCCGCCCCTCTTGTGGACCTTTAGTTTCTAGCTTGCACTGCTAACTGCAGACTTCCCAGAGAGAGTCAATATAGGGAAAGTCCTCTGCTAGGCCAGTCATAATGGAGATGAATGTTCAAAGGCCCTGTGGCACCCTCAAGCTGACAACTTTGTCCAGCAGCTAGGCCCAGAATTGGCCATGAAGACACTTTCCAAGACCTGACAATAATTCCCTGGTGAGCCTAGCTGGGCCTTTCTAACATTATTTTTAACACCTGCCCTCAGACGTTTTGAAGAGGCAAATGGAGGTGTCAGGCATGAGCGAGAACTCTGTGTGTAGAATGAGGCTCTGAGGGAGCTGCTGGTGAGCCCTGAGGCTACACAAGGATCTAAAAAGGAAGAGAAAAAGTACACAAACTGCAGCTGGTCATCATTCCTCTTCTAAACCCTATTACATCATATCTCCCCAAGGACTGACTCTGTTCCTCCTTAAAGAACTGGTGAATCATTCTTTTCTTCTGAAAACAGTTCCTTCCACAAATGAAGGAATCCCCATGGCAACGATTTTATGTCATTGGACCCCTAAGAAGGAAGTAGAGTGGGAGCTCTTTGCCTCTGCCTCGGATCTGAGGCCTCTCGTTTACATAAGTCTGAGAGACAAAGAAATTGGCCTAATCTTCAGCCTTCGGCTGAGGTCGAAGCTAAGAGGAGTCTCCGAAAGAAAACAATAAGCAGGGCTATCAGAGCCAGCGCCAGATCCACAAGCATCTGAGGAAGACGTGGAAAGCTCAGAGGAGGGTGTGCTCTTCTGCAGACCATCTGCTGTCCTGGGGGCGGCTGGGCGGGGGCTGCCGCCCTGGCCTCTTCCCAAGCTGTGCTGGGGAGACCACCTTCCCTTCTCCTTCCTCCTCCCCACACCCCACCCCTATTTTCCCTGTGCCAGAGAGGATCCCCTTCCCTCTCGACAGAATATGGGAAAAGAATGAAAAGAACCACCTCTGGTCGGACTTGGCCTGTAACACTCCTTTTACAGAGAAGAAGCGGGGCTCGGTGCCCTCCTGCAGGCCAGCAGGGATGAGCGGAGCACGTGTGAGCCATCCCGCTGCAGTGGTGACTGCCTGGAAGCGTCCAGCTCTCTGCAGAGTAGTCTCTCTCTTTCCCATACCCACAGGGCATTCTGCTGGAATGACTCGGACCCACTTACAGCTGCAGGGACTTCTGCGGGGCCCCTATCCTTGCGTAGGCTCAGGGCTCACCAGCAGCTCCCTCAGAGCCTCATTCTACACACACAGTTCTCGCTCATGCCTGACACCTCCATTTGCCTCTTCAAAACATGTGAGGGCAAGTGGCCAAGGTGGGGGTTCACCTCCTGACTCAGGGACCGTCAGCACCTCAACCCAGCCCCAGGCCCACCCTGGACCTCCAAGGCACAGAGAGACAAAAGGCCTGGGGAGCAGAAGGGCTGAGTCTCACCCGGCTGGAGACCATGGTGCTTTCTCCATTGGCTGGGGGACCTCTCCTGCCTCCTGAGCCCTGGGATGCTTCTGTCTCTGTCTCTTTCTCTCCTGTTTGGCTCAGAGCCTTAATCTAATCTTCACACCACCCACCTCAGTGCCCCATTCAGGCCCGCCCTACTTACCATGTCCAGGACTCCAGAACTTTCTCCTCACCTGGGAACTGTCACCCGCCTTCGCTTTACGACTTCGCATTAGGAACAGTGAAACAAAATGACCTGGTGACAGGTTGTTTGGGACATGGGCCTCACTGGCCCCCTCCTGCAGGCTTCCTGGTCACAGCATGAGGGGCCACCGCCTGCCACCTTAGCCAGTGCCATCTGCTTCCCTCTCCCTCAGGACAGAGCCTCACCCACAGCCAGGTGGTCTACCTGGGGGGCTGGGTTTGCCCGTCCTGGGGTCTCTGGGGAGGGGAAGAAGGGGAGTAGGAGGGGGGGAAATGTGACCATCCCCAAGAGAGGGATGAAAGCCAGCAGCTCCCTCTACCTCTTTCCTGCCAGGACCCCCCAGGCAGCAGACCCTAGACGCTCTGGGTCGACGGCCCTGCCCAGGCACGCAGGGCAGGCGGGCAGGCGGGTTCGGCTTCTTTCCAGTTCTTCTAAATGCGAATCACGTGTGCTTGGGCTTTGGCGTCTGTTCCTGCGTTTGCTCCTCGTGGCCCACAGTGTCCACTGCTCACCATCCTAAAGGAGAAGAGGAACGAGACACCCTCCGTTGCCTCCACTTCAGGCTCTAAGGTCGCTGCCCTTCCTCCTCCCGTTTCCCCCGCAGGCCCGTGTTTGTTGCCGGGAAAGAGACTGAGAAGATGAGATCCTGTCCTCAAGTCCCAGCAACTGTTGCCAGGAAAAGGATAAACCCCTCAGGCAGTGTGTCCGGATGAGACGTGATGTACGCCACCTCTTCCTTCGGCTGAGGCTGCCTTTACTTCTGGGTTGGGCATTTAACAGTAAAGGTTTTCAACTGGTAAATGTCCCTTGAGTGAAGCTTGCCCCAGGTTATGATATAAATAGTTGTTCGTATGTCACCCCAAATCCCATGGAGACGGGACTCTTCCCTCAGGCTGAGCACAGCTCTCTGGCAGTAGAACGCCCCTCCGCCACTACAAGTCGTTTGAAGGCCCTCTCCCCACCCCCCGTTCACAGCGCCTTAGGGGCCCCAGCGATTAACCCCATGCTTGGCATGGAGTGGGGTTAGAACAGACCGGATGGGCCCAGGCAGCCTGGGGCGAGGAGCGGGGCTGGTCCTAGCGGCACTAGTGGGGGCAGATCCCGGCCCTGCCTGCTGCCCACCTGGCTAGGCTCCGCCCTGAACTTCCCCTTCCGCAGGACAGGACTAGCACTGCCCGCCTCAGGGACTGCTCTGAGGATCACAGAGGATCACAGACTGTGTATATAAAATTGGAACAACAAACGACAATTTGACAAATCCTTCCCGTAAAGGTTTTTCTAGAGAAGCTCTTAGGTATGGAGTTGAAAGGAAGAGTTGTCCAAGGAAGAGATTCTTCAGTCAACAGACGTTTTCTGAGCAACTCTGTGCTAGATGCTGGGGCACCTAGGGGTGCCTGGGAACAAGGGAACAACGACGGAGGGGCAGGGAAGGAGGTGAGCTGAAATGGGTGGGCACAAGCTGGACAGGCAGAATCCAGAGGGGACAGATGAGCCGCCAGGGTTGTGGCCGCCCAGCCAGCATCTTTCGCGACCCGGGCGCTAGGGAAGTCATGGAGAGCAGCATCTTTTCTGCCCTCTGGTGGGGACGGAGTTGGGGCAGAAGGGCCATGCGGAGGACTTGGGTTCAGCCCCTGTGTCTGCCAGAACGGTGGCTCTGACTTCAAGGCAAGGAGGGAGAAGACTTAGCGGGAAAAGATTCCCCATTAGCCTTGGGAGATAGAACGGGGACCTGAGCAAAGGGCTGGGGCTGGTTCCCTGGAGCAGAGAGGAGTGAGAGCAGGCAGCACGCCCAGAAACATCTCAGTGTGGCCTGAACAAGGCAAGACGATTGAGAGCACCCTGGCATGGCAGGAGAGCGGCGGACAAGCTTGCAGTGGTGCTGTCAGGCCCAGAAAGGCTGGCAGGCTTTGGACTTGCTGTTGAGCAGAAGCCTCTTCTGGGATGTAAATTCATGCCCTTCCACACAGTGAGCCTGGAGGGCTTTTCCTGCTTCCAAATGAAATGAAGTCATATCTTCGACAATCAAGAACTTCCACGTTGATCCTAAGTTCCTTTGTAAAAAGATGCTACAATTCAAACGTCCATCAGTGGCTGGATGGACGAATCAAATGTGGTACATCCATACAATGGTGGATTACTCGGCCATTAAAAGGAATGGAGTACTGACATGTGCTGTGACGTGGATGAAGCTTGAAAATCTTAGGCGAAGTGAAATAAACCTGACACAAAAGTTCACAGACTATATGATTCCATTTGTAGGAAATGTCCAGGAAAGGTAAATCCATAGAGACAGAAAGCAGACTGGGGCTTGCCCAGGGCTGGGGGGAGGGGCAAAGGTAGTGACCGCTGAATGGGTAGGGGTTTTCATTCGTGGGGGTGAAAAAATTTTGAAACTTGATAAGGGTGGTAGTTGTACAACCCTGTGAATGTAACAAATGCCACTGGACTGTGGCACCACTTTAAAGTGGTTCATTTTGTGATTTTATGTGAAATTTGCCTCCATTTTTTAAAAAATTGCAAATGAAAGAAGAGAAATGAAATGCTGTCACGGATGCTCTGATGCTGTCAGGGCCCACCTCAGGGAGTGACACCTGACTCACTCCCCTCCCTGCCTGCTGGGATGCTGCCCCAGACAGGTCTGGGTTGTCAGACCCCCGCAGGGCACGCACCCCCGTTACACGCCCCCCTTCCAGGGGCCCCACCAATACCTAACTTGCACGGGGGTATAAAGTTCTCTCTGCCCCTTTACTCCTCTGAGCGCCCAGCTTCAGAGTGCCCAAAGGTCCGCTGAGACACACCCCAGCTCGATTCCTCCCTCCGCCCACGCCTGCCCCCTTCCCAGATGCACATCCCAAGAATTCCCCCTAACATGCCTCCCCCCCCCCGCCAGCCCTCCCCCTCCACAGCCAACCTCCTCTCTGGGTTGGCTTCCTGGGGACCCACTGCAGCAGACTCCTGTATGCGAAAGCGTTACCTAGCCACCCAAATCAGCAGGGCGACAGTCTAGACCACTCGGTGACCCGAGGCCAGACCATACCCTTTGTGATCATGTAGGACAAGACTGTGTGAGTCTAGGTGCCGCTGGTGTTTCTGTTTTTTGTTTTCTTTGTTTTTTTTTTTGTTTTTTGCGGTACGCGGGCCTCTCACTGTTGTGGCCTCTCCCGTTGCGGAGCACAGGCTCTGGACGCGCAGGCTCAGCGGCCGCGGCTCACGGGCCCAGCCGCTCCACGGCATGTGGGATCTTCCTGGACGGGGGCACGAACCCACGTCCCCTGCATCGGCAGGCGGACTCTCAACCACTGGGCCACCAGGGAAGCCCGGTATTTCTGTTTTTATCCTTTGAGGAGCAGGATTGCGGAGCGGGCCTGTCTTGGCATTTTGGTTTCACAGTTGCTTTGGGACCCCTGCCAGGACAGGGCCCCTGACTGGGAGAATTTTGGAAAGACATTCACCCAACCATCCTGATCCCCCAGGTTACTTGTTTCCAAGGCTTTTAAAAATAGAAGTGTGAAAACCATGTAATTGCCAACAAGCCTTGGGGTTCTGTGCTTCTGCGGCCACGATCCTGTTGGAACGCAGCCTTGGGATGCAGGAACAAGTCCCTGTTCCCCTGCCTGTGACTCAGGCGGCGCAGGCACACTTGGAACGTCGTCGGGTGCCAGGCCACGAGGCCCGAAGGGGCAGCGGTCACCAGGCAAGCCGAGCCTGCCCTGTAATCACTCAGGGCGGTGGAGGTGCTGGAGCAGCCTTCCGCCACCCTGGCCTCTCCTTCAAACCCTGGGCTGTGAGCAAAAGGGATTCTTGCCCAGTAAAGGAGGTGGAGATGGGAGATGGGGAGTCTGGGAACTCAGGCAGGTCATGAAGTCACATCCTTAAAATTTCTGCCACTTATCTTCAAAAAGAAAATATCAGAACTGCCTATTTCACCAGCTCCAAGCAGTTTTCTTTAACAAGTATTTTAAGAGCCTGGAATAAAGCAGGATAACATATCAAGAATTTACTTAAATGCGGCAACTTGAAATGTGTGATATTTTGCAGAATCGGGGCTGATGTTTACTTTGGTGGAAATGATGAGGGCGGAGTGGGCTGAGCGAATGATGGTGTATAAAAGATATCACCCGCAGCGGAGAACGAGCAGGCTTTTCCAGAACGAAAAAGTCTTCCATTTCCATGCAGTAACTGATAAGCTAGCAATAAACCATTTCCCCTTCTTCATTAAGGATCCCAAAGGAGTCTTCCTGCCTGAGATTTAACTTGCCTAAACTTCTACGAGCCCCTTGGGGCAATAAAACGGTTTCGTTTAAAAGGTGTAATTCAGATTTCATTTTACTAATTTGCTGAGACCTCCCCCACTTAAGTGAGATAGTTAAGTAGTTGGTAAAACACTACACCAATTATTTAAAACATTAATACATTGGTGATTTTGAAAATAATGTAAAATAACGTGTGATGCTAATTTGGATAAGTGGTTGGGTCACTTTTGTGCATGAAATGCAATTCCAGCACCAGGCCCTTTTGCCCGTGGCCATGGATTTGGAGGCTCACACTATGTGATGTTGCCCAAGTCACTACTAGCACACACGGATATTGTGCCCAGTTCCTTGTCAAGGATAAACTGTAGTGTCTGCCAGGAGGATGGTGGAGACCAAACTCTGGGGGTTTGGACCTGATTCACTTCTGTGGGGGATCGGGAAGGTGTGCAGTCTGATTTAAAACCAAACCTTGAGCCCTTCTAAAGAACAATAAAACATATTTTACATGAAAAAAAAATTTTTTTTTGCTCCTTTTTGCAGGCCACTGGGGATATATTTCCTGGACTTGTGATTTGGAGGTAGCCTTTTTCTTCCTCTTTTCATGGTTCCTACTGGAAGCATCCAGGCTGAGCTGACATTTTCACACCTTGAAAATGACTTTCCCATTGTCCTATAGTTCTAATTAGGGATGTGTACTCAGGTTTCTCCTTGGCTTTGAAAAGTGCTTTAAAAAATCAGAAAGCCTCTGATTTGAGGAAAACTGAGAAGTTTTCTTGGTGACTTTTGAGAAAAATAGGCTCTTCCACTGCTAGAGAGTAGTGTCAGGACATGTGACCTGTGCAGCCACACGGGGCCCGGTGCCCAGAAGGGCCCTACACTTGGTTTAATACTCAGCTGTCACCTGGACAAACCTTGAGGACATTATGCTCAGTGGAAGAAGCCAGTCACAAAAGGTCAAATATTGCATGATTCCACTTATATGAGGCGCATAAAGGAGTCAAATTCATAGAGACAGAAAATAGAATGGTGGCTGTCAGGCGCTGGGAAGACAGGTAATGGGGAGCTATTGTTTAAGGGAAACGGTTTCCATTTGGAAAGATGGAAAAGTTCTGAAGATGGATGATGGTGATAGTTGCATGGCAGTGTGAATGTACTTAATGCCACTGAATTGTACACTCAAAAAGGGTTATAATGGCAAATTTTATGTTATACAGATGTTACCATGGTAAAAACAAAATCGAATTCTGCTGCTGCTGCCTTGAAATTGTTATTTTTTTAACAAGGGGTCCTACATTTTTGTTTTGCACTGGGCCTTGTAAATTACCTGGCCAACTGAGCAGTGTTTCAGGAACCTTAATGGATACAAGTCTCCTGGGATCAGAAGATACAGGTTCTGGGTCATTCTCTGGGGCGAGGCCCAACATTCTGCCTTTCCAACAAGCTCCCAGGGGCTGCTGATGCCGTGGTTTGTGGACCACACTTTGTAGCGAGGATACAGAGCAGTGAGACCTGGTTCAGGTCCTAGAAAAGTTCCAGGCATAGTTCCTAAGGAACTTAGTCATTTTGAGGAGGGCATGACTTTCTCGGTCCTTTGGGCAGCCACAGGATACACTGAAATTTGAACAAAACCTTCTGCTGCTCCCCCTACATTAAGCAGTAAACTCACCAAGTCTGTCCTCTGGGGTTCCTTTTCTAGCTGGGTTAATGGTATCTCTGTTACACTTCCAACTCAAATCTGCTTCTTTTCCTGCCTCTGGTACAACAGAGAACTGGCCCTAAAGGTGAGTCACGATGCCAGGTCGGCCTCAGCAAACCTGCAGCTCCTTGCATCTTCTGCAGGCCCCCAGCCCTCGTAGACCAGGCCTTCGTTAGCATCCATGGCCCTGGGGCTTGGCTTGGACTAGGTGCCTCTTGCTCTACTCTATCACCCTCTCCAGCTCTAGGGACACTGAAGCCACTCTCTGGTGCTTTGTTTCCCTAGACCCCCTGATTAGCATAATCCGCTGTCTGTGCCCTTCAAACCCTGAGTCAGAGTTGCACTATCAACTTTTTTCTTCCTACTTCAAGATTTCATGACTCATTGAAATCGTAAGGGTTTGCATGCTAGTATAATGCAGGGCATCTGTGGGGAATCTCCATAATTGATCCCTGCCCCACTCCTGCTTTCGAGACCAAGAAGAACCCAGGCTGGTGTCAAGTTACCAGTAGGTGCCACGGTAAGAGCACTGGACATCAGAACCTCCAGAGATGGCAAGAGTCTCCAGCAGAACCGCAGTTGGGAGGAGCCCCAGCTGAGTCTAACCCTGGGTTCTGGGCATAGCCACGTCTGATGAATTTGTGGGCTGGCAGCCCCTGGGACCCATAGCATTTACCATTTGTGTGGGGTTAGCAAGGAAGCAAGAAGACGTGTGTTTGGGTGAAGGTGCCTGGGAGCAGAGATGGGAGAAGCAGCAAGTGAAAGGACAGTGTAAGAACAGTTCCTGTCCCTAGGAACTAAGTCTGAGATTTTCACAAGGGTCTCTGCGGGGCGTAGAGCACAAGTAGAGGGTGGCTCCCTCTGGATTCAAACCCTACGTCCAGGGTAGTTTGGGGGATATTGTTATTCTGCACAAGTGACTCCGGGCTGAGTGGCAATCAGGATGGGATTTAATGTTCCTCCAAAGCCTGGTCAGCATCTGGGGACCTAAGCAGAGAGGTCTGCTTTGAAGGCGATGACACAGCTGTAATAACGTCTCCCTCCCTCGTCTCCCTGTCTCGCGGGGCCAGCAAAAATGTGGGCTCGTGAAGGGAGGCCAGAGAGGATCACTGCCAAAATGGGTAAAATTAAAAGGTGATCCTCCAGCTCTTTCTTATTTTGCTAGCAGGAGAATTGCTGGGCTCGGAACAGAGACCTGGAACTGTAATAAGGAAGAGCAGCATTTTATCTCAGAAAAGATCGGTTTAATTTGCATTTGGCTTTGGAATACAGGGAATAATTCTCTTCCGAAAAGATTAATCTTCCTCACTTTGCTCCTCTTTAGCTTTCTGAAAGAACTTGACTCTTTGAGGGTGCCCCAGCCAGATGGGTGGAGTAAGGAAAATGGGCGTGAGGGTGGGGGTCATGGGGGAGATCGGTTGGACGTTAGCATCTTTCCAAGAATGTTCTACCCAAGCACAGGATAGGTGTAGACTGGGTCTGTGCAATGTCCCCCCTATCAAAAAGAATCCCCTAGGAGGTTCTTCATAAACTCAATTCATGAATTTGGAGCCGTCGCCTTTGAATTACTGGAACAAGGATCAGACTCTTTGGTTAAAAAGACAGGTCACTGGGGCTTCCCTGGTGGTGCAGTGGTTGAGAGTCCGCCTGCCGTTGCAGGGGACACGGGTTCGTGCCCCGGTCCGGGAGGATCCCACGTGCCGCAGAGCAGCTGGGCCCGTGAGCCATGGCCGCTGGGCCTGCGCGTCCAGAGCCTGTGCTCCGCGACGGGAGAGGCCACAACAGTGAGAGGCCCACATACCGCAAAAAAAA
>NW_006786541.1:5561239-5590423 GCF_000442215.2 Lipotes vexillifer
CTGCACGTCCGGAGCCTGTGCTCCGCAACGGGAGGGGCCGCAACAGTGAGAGGCCCGTGTACCGCAAAAAAAAAAAAAAAAAAAAAGACAGGTCATGTCTGGGCCGAGGCACCGTGGACTAGGAAGGCCAAGGGGAGGGGGTGATGCTGGTCGTTATGATAAGCCTGGCAGAAGAAGAGTATCCATAAATTTAGACCAAGAGGCACTAAATCCTTCCAAGTGGTGATAATTTATTGTACGAGCATCGAGAGGCGGTCTTCTCAACGGTTGGCTTGAGATGCCAGGTGGGCCTCAGCAGCGCCTTTGCCTGTTCACAGGCATGGTTCCCATCACCCTGGCCCACAGCCCTCAAAACTCTCTGTCTTGCCTGTGACTTCTCAGACTGTCACCCTTCACAAGCTCATGTTCTGTAGCTCTGGCAACCAGTTCTGTGTGCAGAAGTAGAGACGGTGGTCGGTGTTACGGGCTGAATTGTGTCCCCCATAAGTTCCTATGTTGGAGCCCTAACTGCCAGTCCCTCAGAGTGTGACTGTTTGGAGATTGGGCCTTTAAAGAGGTAATGAAGCTACAATGAGGTCATTAGGGCAGGTCCTAATTAACGACTGGGGTCCCTGTAAGAAGACAGGAAGACACAATCCAGGGAAGACCAGGTGAGAACACCAGGGCAGCTTGGCCATCTACAAGCCAAGGAGCAGAGTCTCAGAAGAAACAACCCACCACACCTGGCTTTCAGACTTCTAGCCCCCAGAGTTGTGGAAGAATACACTTCTGTTTTTCAGCCTTGCAGCCTGTGGTACTTTGTTCTGGCAGCCCTGGCAAACTAACACAGTGGGGGAAGTAATGAAACAGATACAGAAGAGGTTTCCAGAACCCCTGAGAAGGCCGAGGCTGAGGACACGTAGGACGGGTTGGCCTGTAGGAAGAAGACAGGCCACTGGGGAGTAGAAGTGGGAGTCATCTGACACCTGAGGGCAGATGTGGGAACGGGAGGAGGACCAACCTGGAAGGCAAAACAGGGATTCCAGGGCCATAAGTAGAGGGGAGGGCCGACGGAGGGACATGCCTGCCCTTTCCACCCACCAACATCTTGATGTACTGTCCGTCCATTCCAAGGGGGCTGGATCTATGACTACAGGAACATGAGGAAACAGCCAAAAGTACATGAGACCCATTTCCTAAGACGTGAAACACAAGCCAAGGTTCTGTTTGTTCTCTGACAATGTAAACATCACACATTTTTATTAAGAGAGAAAATAAAAAGCCAAGAATCCACACGAGGCTCTCTAGAGAGAATCTCGTCACCGCCACAACCGAGGAATCTGGCCTTCACCAGCATCTCAGCCCCGCTGACCATCAGACGGTTGCCCAGACAGACGGCCACGTCCAGGGGCTGCATTAGGACTTGGGTGAGGGCCCTTTTCACTCTCTAAATAACATTCAAAGTTATATTTTACGACTGTGTTGGTATAAAGATGAAGATGTTAACATTGTATACTAAAACGTTTTCTTCAGCCTAAAAGTTTATTTCTGCCTTCTGATTCTACAAGAAATGGAAATATTCCCATGGGCCCCTATGGTACAGGGGGCCTCCTGGGCCTCATGGGGGAGCGGGCCCTGGTCCTGGTGTGAGCTGTCCTACAGCCCAGAGGCCACACAGGCTGGGCAGGAGGGTGGGGGTCCCTGGGAGATGGAAAAGCAGACTTGGTTCTGAGCAGAATAGGGGCAGGGAGCAAGGCCAGCAAGTCACTGGCCCCTGCTTGGCCCCCAGGGAAGGAGAACGGGTAGGACCTGCAGGGATGGCGCCTCTTTTTTAAAAAAATATATTTATTTTATCTTATTTATCTATTTTTGGCTGCGTTGGGTCTTCGTTGCAGTTCTGGCTTTCTCTAGTTGCAGCGAGCGTGGTCTACTCCTTGTTGTGGGGCGCGGGCTTCTCATTGCGGTGGCTTCTCTTGCTGCGGAGCATGGGCTCTAGGCACGTGGCCTTCAGTAGTTGTGGCATGAGGGCTCAGTAGTTGTGGCTTGCGGGCTTAGTTGTTCCCTGGCGTGTAGGATCTTCCCGGACCAGGGCTTGAACCCGTGTCCCCTGCATTGGCAGGTGGATTCTTAACCACTGCGCCACCAGGGAAGCCCAGGGATGGCGTCTTGATGCTGCCTTGCTTGCCCTCCTCACCCAGGGGTCTCAGATCTCCCTTCACCAGGGGCCAGAGCTGGCACGGAGCCTGGGGTCTGGCTGAAAGCTGGGTCAGGTGGCCTGGGGTGGGGTGTGGGGGACACCCCATGGTTGTAGCCTGGCAGGCATGCCCTGCATCTTATCCAGCTTCCTCCACAATCCCCAGCAGAGTGCTGGCCTGTGGATGCCTGAAGTTCTTTTTGATTAATTGTTTGCCACTGTCTGCAGCCCGTGTGACGTGAACCTAATCAACCCCCTAACTGAACCCTCTGCCCAATTGTCACAGCAATTTCTAGCGTCAGGGGGCGCTCCAGCGCTGGTCGTGAAAGGTCGGCCGGGCCAGGTGCTCGAGCCTCGGGCTTGGTGACCAGAGAAGGGCAGGAGCTCTGGGAACACTGGTAGCGGAGGAAAAGGCCAGAGGGCTGGGAAGCTGGGACATACCCTGGCACTAAGGCAGCCCTGACAGAGGCAGCTTAGGTCTAGAAAGAGCCCCTTTGGGAAGGAGAAGTCCAGTTCGAAAAGTAGATCAAATGTGAAGAATAATTCATCAAACCCACCCCACCTCCACCTCTGAAGAGCCCTTTCCTGTCTCATGATCTCCCTCCCCAGACTCCAGGCTTCTTCCCTGAAGGGCAAGAAGAACAGCTCTGCTTCGGTCTAGGAATATACATATTCAGGTTATGAGTGACTGGGGTGAAGACCCAAGCTAACCTCCCCTCTGAAGGCCATGAGTCCAGAGAGCCCCTCTGATCACATCTTTGTCTAAAAACAAACACGGAGGAAACGGAAGGATATGATTGTCTCTCAGAGAGCGCCAGTGGGGCCCCTCTGAGGAGGGCACAAGGCCACCCCCCCATTAAAAAAAAAATTTATTTATTTATTTTGGCTGCGCCGGGTCTTAGTTGTGACACACAGGATCTTTGTTGCAGCATGAGGACTCTTAGTTGCGGCTCGCATGCGAGATCTAGTTCCCCGAACGGGGGATCGAACCTAGGTCCCCTGCATTGGGAGGGCAGAGTCTTACACACTGGACCACCAAGGAAGTTTCCCCAAGGATGTTATTGTAATGAAAACAAACGTGGCCCTTTCGGCAGCTGAGGGCAAACAGGAGATGAGACCAGTCAGGGGCAGATGAAGAGAAACCAAAGGAGCACATGTAGGAAGCACAGAGCAAAAACAGGCAGAACGTGTACTGCAACAGCCTTGACCATACTGTACATGCTGACAAGCTTCTAACGATGCCCTGGGCCTTCAATAAGTGCTAAGATATCGGCATCTGTTTTTGAAAGCACAGTAGAGAGTCCCACAGTTAGTATGGGTCACAGAAAGTGGGGTGATGAGGGAGGAGTGCGGGTGAGCGCCTTGCCTCTACAGCCTGGGCCTAGACCTGTCTTTCCCCAACTTCCTCACAGTTCACATAGCCAGAATATGAAGCCCAGACAAGTTAAGTAACTTGCTCAGTGTCACATGGCAAATTGGCAAAAAAAAAAAAAAAAAAAAAACCCGGGTTGAAAGACCCAGAAGCTCTCAATCAGGGCTGAAATGTACTGGAAAATAAAAGGAACTCACTTTTTTTAAGAAGTAGGAAAAAAAAAAAAAAAAACAACCCTGGGTTGAAAGACCCAAGTAACAGGACTCCCAGTCCAGTGTTCTTTGTTTAGTTCTCATTGGGCCATTCAGTCGATGACTAATTACTGAGAGCTCACTATGTGTTAGGCTCTACTCTGGTCTTGGCCTCCTGAGTGGTTTCTCAGGTGTTTGGTTCTTATCACATTTTTATCATCTTTCACCAACATCCAGTCCATACACCACATCTGTGGTTAGGCCGTGCCTTCAGTGGGCTCTGGGCATCCTGTCTCCAGACCTCCCCTCTCATGTGTGGGGCTCTTGGGAAGGGCAGAAAGCAGCCCAACATTAGCCTGGCCCCAAACCGCCCCTCTCAGGGGCCTTCACTCTCCGTGTCTAGAGGAGACCAACACTGACAGCTGCACAATGGGCCAAGTTAAATGACTCCTGCAAATAATTTGATGTGTCTTGGATCATTTCTGATCATAATATTTAACCTTTGTTAGTGCTAAGGATTGTTCACACATTATAT
The DNA here is from genome assembly GCF_000442215.2 of Lipotes vexillifer. Lineage (NCBI taxonomy): Eukaryota > Metazoa > Chordata > Mammalia > Artiodactyla > Lipotidae > Lipotes > Lipotes vexillifer. Next base: position 5,565,511 of record NW_006786541.1, read on the forward strand.
TATTTAAACCTTCCGACAAGCCTCTCCGTTGAATAGCCCATTTTGCAGATGAGAAACTGAGGCTTGAAAAAGATTAAGTAGAATGAGGGAGAAGGGTCAAATCTGCCTTACAGAATTCCAAATGTAATGTGACTACCCCTCCCTCCAAGAGGTGTGGCTTAATTCCTCTGTCCTTGAGTGTGGGCTGGATTTAGTGACTGGCTTCTAAGGAATAAAACATGGAAAGGGAAAATAGTAACTTTCCAGTGGAGGAAACTGGCAGACACCACCTTACGCAAGTGATACAGGTGACATCACCAGTGATAAGTCATGTCGATAGCAGATACCCCCCCCATGATATGATAAGGGCACTTCACCCCTGTGGTGTTCTTCCCCCAAATCCATAATCTGGCATGAGGAAAGGCCAGAAGAAGTTATAAATCGAGCTACAGTCCCTGCCCTGTACTCTTCAAAGTGTCGAAGTCAAGAGAAAACAAGGAAAAATTGAGAAATAGTCACAGACTGGACACAGCTAACTGCAACATGGTATCATGGATTGGATCCTAGAACAGAAAAAGGACATTAGCGGGAAACACGGTGAAACCTGAACAAAGTCTACTTTTAGTTCCTAGTAATGTACCACTGTTAATTTCTTAGTTTTAATACGTGTACATCATTATATAAGATAGTAGAGGAAGCGGGGTAAAGGATACAAGGGAGCTTTCTATACTGTATTTGGAACTCTTCTGTAAACCTAAAATTATTGAAAAGAAAAAGTTAAACAAAAAAATATTAAGCCCAAGGTCACAAACCAAGCCAGGATTCAGATCCAGACCCCTGATTCTCTGAAGCTTTTGATCTTAAATACCACCCTTGGTTATGTCTGCAAATAATGTCACCTGCTGTTCATTGAGTGTGTGTTCTAGGCACTTTTACATATGTTATCCCCCCAGTACATCATTCCTTGTTTCACAGGCATTTTCTGTTTTTCTCCTCCCATGGGTGGTATACTCTTCAAAGGACGGAGCCTTTTCATTCAGAGTGGTGTCCTCAAATCCAGATTCAAAGGTTAACAAGTTCACAGGCACATAGACACACCTCACCCACACTCACTCACACTCACACAGTCTATCTAGCACTAACCCATGTGCACCTAGGATGGCATATCTTCCTTCTCTTGTTTCTAGTGAGTGGGGGACAGTCCTGCTTCCCAATCAAAGATACAAATAGGGACATACTTCCCTCCCAGAGATTTCGGTTCCTTGGAAACAAATAATCCCAACTCTGGGTATCACTCCAGCCAATAGCAACCTGACTGGCCTGTTAAGTGAAGGGTCCCCCACTAGCCCGTCATGTTGCCCCCAGTCCCCAGATGGGACCTTTTCTTTGTGGGGGGCTTCTAGTGAACATTTCATTAAATCGATGACCCACCTCTTGTTCAAACCAACTGGTTGCTGGAAGTTCTGCATTTGTTGTTACCAGATCCAACAGGAGGAACAACCTAGGTCGCTGGCTGGAGGGCAGATCAAGTCTAAGGCCGGGATTCTTTCTCTCAGCAGGAGAGAGGAGAGGAGACCTGCGATTTGGAATAGAGAGCTGTGGACCCCGGATATTTCTGGGGAGCTCCCCACTGAGAAAGGTAAATAAAACACCCATCCCCCATGCCAGCCCCTCCATTGCTTTGAGCTCCCTCATCTTATCTGACTTTGTTCACCCTCAATGGAAGAGCACTTGCCTTCTCTGGACCCCGGTGTTGGCAGCAAAGGCAGAGTTCTCGGTGACTGTGTCCCTTTTCTTGGGGAATCAACCAGCCAGTAGTTTTCCCTGAGCACGTTCAAAGATCCCACCCTCCCCTGGCTTGCTATAGGCCTTTCAGTCTCTGGATAAAGTTGAGACATTTAAAATTTTGAAAAATGAATCTAATTCATGTAGTTAATATAGATAGCCTAACATATTTAGTTTGTCTACATAACTAAATCCTTTATTCAATGATTGAGAAAATTTTATGGCCCCAATCCACATCCCCCTCCAACTGACATGCTGCCGCCAGACTCTAGGGAAGGGATTGAGTCGTTCATCCTGGTTGCTCTAGAAAGGACCATGGGGGTGGGAGTGGGAAAATGGGATTTCTCCCTCCAGGATAAGTGGGATCAGGGTGGCAGGCAACAGATAGGAGGCTGAGACCAGGGCATGGCAGCATCCCTGTAGAAAAGCCCACAGGGCAAACGAATAAAGCCCACCACGAACCTGGTTGCAGGTTCCCCTGTGGTTCCTTCCATCGAGATATCCCCGAGCTGGCTTATAGAGGCCAGCCCGTCCCAGCCGTGCTGCCCGGCATTAAAGGAAGACCTGAGAGTGTCTGCTGGGGCCTTGGGACCCCCTCCCCTGCCCAGGTGTGGAGAGACAGGGTGGGATGAGAATTCCTGAATCACAAGAAACAAAATTTCACTTTTAACTGCTTGGAGTCCCTTGCTGAGTCACCTGATTCCCAAAGGACCTTGGCTTCCCTTCCACCTCCCCTGTGTCTCACAGAGCACCTGGGATGGGGAGCTGGCCCAGAGCTCTGCCTTGCTTGGCTGCCTCCCACTTTTTTACAAACAGTGGAGGGGCTGGGGTGTGAACTCCCAGAAGTCCCCTCCTCGCCCCAAATACTGAGTCTTTCCTGGGTCCGTGCACACCCCAAAGCTGGGACAGCACAGGGGCCTGTGGTCACACCCTGTGAAGTCTTGGCGCGTGTCCACACCCAGGAGACTACGCTGCAGGAGGCTTGTCATGGCCGCGTACAGCTCTGGTCATCTCACAGATGCCTGTCTCCAGGATCTGCTGGCTCTTCCCCTCTGTCCATCCACAATGGTGCTGAGTGATTGGCCCAGCCCTGGTCGGATAAGAACAGGAGGGTGCAGGGGAGGAAGAGGAAGCAGGGAAGAGAGTCACGAGGGGGAAGGGGCCGGGTGCCTGTTACTGGGCCTGCTAGCAGAGGAGTCATTGAATCAGCCCTGAAGGTGGAGGTGCCAGGACCACCGGCATTGCAGAGCTGGGGGAGGGGGTGGGTGCAGTAGGGTACAGGGGTTACCTCTACACACACACCTCGCCCTGCCCTGTGCAGTCGGTATGTTGTAGAGGATGTGACTTGAACGAGGAGTAAAGTACCACACTGTAATTCTCCAGACTCTGCGTGTGCCTGGCTGGCTAGCACAGAACCCTCTCTTGCACTAGGAAGGACTCCTAGCTGTGGAGACCGAAGGTGTGAAGTCTTCTCCTGAAGTAGAGTGTAGGAACTCTGTGTGCTCCCCGTCCTAGCAGTGTAGGAACCTATCTGCCACCCCAACTAGAGAGGGAGCTCCCTGAGGGTAGCTGACCCCGGCCAGCGCCATATGGAGCAGAAGAACTGCCCAGCTGATCCCTGCCTGAATCCCTGACCCACAGAGTTGTAAGAAATAAAAAAGAATTTGTAACTGAATGATCAAATGAATGAGGGAATGGGACTCAGGTTTGCCCAGGAAACCTGATTTATTTCTACCAAGAGGACCTGAGGTCAATGGCTGGACTTTAAAAATGTCCTGCTGGTTCAATGGCATGTCTAACTCCTCGTGTCTTGTGTCACTCCAAATGCATTAAGTTAGAATTCAGCTCAGTTTAGCAAAAAGCGTAAAAATCCACGCGATGCAGTGAATGGGCCTCTGCTCTAAACCCCCCATCATGTGAGGCCCACAGTCCCCTAGGCCCCCAGCTAATGCTTGATCCTGCTGCTACTGTTTGTCACCATGGTCAGTCCTCCCTGACACCCTCTCTTGTCTGAGTTAACTGCTCCCTTCTCAGGTCCAGAGCCCTGGGTCCGCACCCTGGGGAGCCCTTGCTGTGCTGCCTTGTTATTCCTCATTAATGTCTTGGCCTCTCCTGCTGGTCTGCATTGTGGTCATCGTTGGGTTTCCCACAGCACCAGGTGCAGTGCCCACCACTTCAGAAGACCCTGAACATTGGGGTAGAGAGGGAGGGAGGCACAGGGAGTCCCATCAAGCCAGCTTCAGCCCCACCCGGCAGGGAACTGGAGCTACAAGAACCTGACATGTATTTTTATAACTTTAACTTCTTCTTATGAAAAATGTCAAACATACACAAAAGTAGGGGAGAATAAAATAATAAATCTTCACCAGGTTTATTTTATTTTTTTGGCGGTACACAGGCCTCTCACTGTTGTGGCCTCTCCCGTTGCGGAGCACAGGCTCCGGACGTGCCGGCTCAGATGCCATGGCTCACGGGCCCAGCCGCTCCGCGGCATGTGGGATCTTCCCGGACCGGGGCACGAACCCCTGTCCCCTGCATCGGCAGGCGGACTCTCAACCACTGCGCCACCAGGGAAGCCCATCCAGTTTTAAGAACGATCAATATTCTGACATTCTTGTTCCATCTACTCTACATTTTTCTTTTGCTAAAATATCTTAAAATAAATCCCAGATATCACAGCATTACACCCCAAAACATTTCAAAATGTGTGATCAAGATGTAGCATCACTGAATTTGGGGGTCGAATGAACCACAAAAGTCATCCTGTGTTCTAACAAGCCAGCCGGGGCTGGCAGGCTGTGCAGTAGGTACCCAGCCCCTGGGACGCCCCTGGCTCAGGAAGATGTAGGGTACTTAGTGGAGACTGTAATCAGCTCTCTGCCAGGAGTTTGGAGAAAGGCCCTCTGGGGTGACTGGTTTAGTTCTTTCTGGGCCCATCAGAATCCATCCAAAGGGGCCTTTTCCTTTTCTCCAACTTCCCTCTCCCAGACACCATACCCTGGTGATTTAGGGATTACTGTTTCCATTTTATAGGCAAAGCAGTTAATGCTCAGAGAGGCCAAGCGACTTGCCTAGGGTTACCCAGTTAGTGGAAGCAGAAGCAGGTTCTCACTCAGTTCTGTTGAGCCCCAGAGCCTCAGTGGGTTCCACTGTTGGCACTGCCTGCCGGGCAGGCCCCCATCCTCAGTTTATCCTCAAGAAGAAACAGTCGGCAAGCACCCTCTTCTCAATGGTCAACAGGGGAGGGCAGGCTCCTGTGTTCCTCCTGGTTGGTAGCAAATGTTGCTTTTGAAAAGGCCGCTTTGGGGGAGGTTTTAGGAAGTGTGTTAAACGATGGAAGGGGGCTTCAAAGCAATGCTCAGACACTGGAGCTCTCCACCACACCGGAGTCTGCGAAGTCTCTGCTCCAGCCCTGCCCACGCTGCCTGTGGGCCTCAGTCCCCATTGTATCTCCTGTCCTTTGATGTCGGATAAACCCAATTCATCTCTTTCTATCACTACAAAGCGGCCTCCTCATTGCTTTGTTTAGACAGTCTCTCTCCCAAATATTAAACATTTGGTCTTCCCAGGGCCCCCCAAGCTCTTAACCTCATCAAGGTTGTTGCAGAATCCACTTTTCCCCACACTGATTGGCAGATTCTGCTCTCCCCATCACCAGCCCTCCTGAGCAGATCTGGACATGTCACCCCCATGAAGGCTGCTCTGGGACACAGCACTTCCTTGGGGAGAGGGTCACTGCGGTACGGTTCTCAGTCCTGTGGGGACCCCTGGAGAAGCCTCAGGGAAATGGGGACGCTCCGGTCGGTCACGTGAGGGATTGAGGTACCTGTCTTCCCCATGCAAGCACCTGGGGGAACTTTGCCCTTGATGGAGACCCAGCACCTAGACCAGGGCCACCCGCCAGCTGGTAGGGAGAGCAGACACTCCAATTTCCAGACCACAGACTACCCAGAGTGGCCTGTGTCTCTCCAGATACCAGCTGCTTGGTACCTGGGGGTACCGCAGGCTCTCCTTCTCCTTCAAAAAGCCCACTCTAATCCTGGAGCACCCCGCCTTCCACCTTGCCGGCCCTGCCACCCTTTCTTTAGGTAGGGAAGTGGGCTCACATTGCTTCCTCCTCCACAGCTCTTTCTGTTCTCCCCTCTAAGCATCCCTTCTGGTCCCATGGCCCTACGCCACCCAATGTCACGGTCAAGACCTGTGCTAGGATCCACTGTCCGCTGTCACCTTGTCCTGCTGTCTCTCTCCATGGTCCCTGGAGGGACTTTGCCGCTTGAGGCTGCTCCCTGGATGACCCTCCTGTCTCCTCATGGGTCTCATTGCTCAGGATGAGCAGAAAACACCCTCCGTCACCCGACAATGTGGCGCTCGGGGAAGGTTTCAGAAGGGACACTTGGGCAGAATCTTCTTTCCTCCTTCTTGCCGCCCCCCCCACCCCGGCCCGCTCCTCCTGCTCTTCCTCCCTCCCTTCCTTCCTTTCTCCTCTCTTTCAACTTGTCATGAAAAATGTCAAACATCTACAAAATAAAGAGCGTAATGAACCCCTATGTATCTGTCACCCAGGTTTAACAATGATAGACTCACAGCCAATCTTGTTTCATCTAAACCCTGTCATCCCACCCCACCCCCGTTGCCTGCCCTATACCGAAGCTAATTCCAGACACCTCATCATTCCCTCTGTAAATACTGCAGCACACGCATCTCTACAAGACAAGGACTTGCAGAAAAACAATCACACCTAAAAATATAAACAATTATTTTCTTAGTGGCTACATCATTTTTTGATTTGCTGCTCCCTTGGTTTGCTTTCGTTAGGTGGGTTAGAAAGTGCCTACTGTGTGCCATGCACCTCTGAACTCCTCAATTCATTCTCAGAACCATCACACGAGCTAGTATGATTGTAAATTACCCCCATTTTACAGAAGAGGAAACTGAAGTTCCCCGGGGTGAAGTTTTGATTGGCCAAATCTCATGGCTAAGTGAGGTCCCTCCTTCCTCCCACTGCCCTCCCCACCACCCGTCAGTCCTGGCTGGAAAATTCTAGAAAATGCTAGTAATAATGTTAGGGAATCCTTGACCAAAACTGCCCGCCTTGGCCAGGCATGATGATAACCCGCTTACCTGAGTTGTCTCACCACAGGAGGTTCCCATAAGAAACGAAGCGCTGCCTCGGAAAACTACCCAGGAGAATTCAGGACGGGCCCAAAGAAGGAGGAGACGACCAACCTCCCAGAATCCTTCACGCTGGAATCCAGCCAATCCTCTTGGCTGAGAGATGCGTGCGCAACCAGGAAGGACCCTGAGTCACCAGGTATGGGCCAGGCAAGATGACTGGCCGGAGAAGACTCGGAAACTAACCCCATCACCATAAAACCCAAGGCTGCGAGCCCCGTGGCAGAGCAGTTCTCCTGGGTTCCCTTACGCTGCTGCTCTCCACCTGAGGGCCCCTTCCCAATAGTCTCTTGCTTTGTCAGCACGTGTGTCTCCTCGGACAATTCATTTCCGAGAGTTAGACAAGAGCCCGCTCTTGGGCTCTGGAAGGGGTGCCCCCTCCTTCTCAGCTGCGGGAAATGTTTCCTTTCGCTATCTGTACTTGGGTCTCAGGGTGATTACCCCCTCCCCATCCAACCTTTTTCTCCTCGCCCAACGGAGCTGATTTCTCCCCTGCGGCAACCTCAGCCTCTGGAGGCTGAGCAAGCCTAGAGCAGGTACTTCAAAGCATAGCGCTTAATCGCACCTTCCTGTGCATCGTTAGGCACGGAGCAAAACAAAGAAACTAAAGGCACATTTTCATATGAGATCCTCGCAGGAAGACACCCCCTCCTCAGCAATGTTTGTGCTCTTGGGTTGGTTGGGAGTAGGCATTCAGGTGCTGGAATATGTTTACCTGCTTCTTCCTCGGTTTCCCGTTCCTCCCCCTCCCCCCCAACAGAAGAATAATAATAGTTCCTTTGTGTTTTCTTTCCTTTCTTCCTGTGCCTAATTAGGCATTATGCTTGGGAATCAAGCTAATTAATCTCTGCCAGTCCGGGGTGAGATCAAGCTCCCTGCACTATCAGGGTTGATCAATACCTCCCTGCTGAAAGAGCCTGAAAAACAACCCTGGTCCTTTCAGCACAGGCTTTATTGGGGGTGAGGCAGGATGACCTGGGGGTGGCCTGGCATGAGTGGGTGTGGTGGCGCAGCCCGACAGGATGGAGGCCTCAGGAGAGGCTCCTGGGGCTGGAGCTTGAGTGTGAGGTGGCCCCATAAGTAGGGGTTCCCAATGCCCACAGCCCTGTAAGACAGGGGCCAGAGCTTCATCACTGTGCTGCTCTGGAACATCATCCAGCTTCCCTGAGTTGCGAGGGTGGCCACTGGGAGTACTCGGATGGAGAAAATCTATCACAGCTGATGGCTGGGTGTATTTCAGGACAAGGTGATCCCTCCAGGTTGCGGACCAGAGGCCCTGCCCCGGGCCTGCTCCCACCACTGGGCTACCACCTCAGTTCAACAAGGACCAGCTCTCCAGGAGAAAACTCAGGCTTGTAGGAAGGGGCTGAAGAAGGCCAGAGAAATGGGAGAAAGCAAAAAATCTCATAGGGCTGCAAGGGACTGAGGAAGAACTCACCCTGGAAGCAAGGAAGAGTGGTCTGTTTAGCGCTTCTAAAAAACTCGTGCTGTCTCTGGGGGTTCTCACGGCCTAGGCAGGTTAGATCTTGAGATACACCGATGGTCCTCACCTCCAGAGGGCAAGACGCGGTTGTACGTCTTCCCAAGGTTATTAAGAAACCAAAGACCAATGTATTAAATGAAAGAGACTGGAATTGAAGGAACCCAAGGGGTTAAACCTTTGGAAGGTGTTTAAGGCCTTTCCATCATATGTGTGTTTGTGTATTTATACATATATATATGTATAAAATTATATTAAATGAGCTCAAGTCCCACATTAAATAGTAATTTTATTTTGCTGTAAAAAATTGAAATATTTGTAATTGTTTTTAAAATTAATTTCATTTTTGTAGTTTTTTAATCTTTTGGCACAATATTTTTCAGGTTGCATTTTCACAGGCTTTAACAGGCTTGAAAGCTTTGGGCATTGTGCTTGCAGTTTCCAAGGATAAAATGGCCCGGAGAGCCTGAGAGACCACACAGCCAGGCACCCTGGGGTGCCAGGCACCCTGGGACACCCACCCTCAGGAGTGAGAAAGTAGAACCTGGCCACATGCAGCAGTGCCCCACATCAGTTCTGGGAGACTAGTGGTCTAGGCCAAAGGGAACAGAAAAGCCCTTTAAAGATGTCTTCTGGAATAAATGATTAAAGAGGGAAAGAAAAGAAGACAAGAAAGATATTTCTACTTACACGAACACGCCCCAAGTACAGGGCAGAGGTAAGAGCTCCGGGGGCTGGGGGCAGCATATGGAAACACCTCAAAACAATGAGGACATTGTGGCCTTCCAAAGCCAGGTTGCCACAAAGACCCTGTGGACCATCCAATGACCCAGAAGACAGGGACTATCACAATGTCCTGTGAAGAACACCAGAATAACACAGCAACTTTAGGGACTCAGACCCAGATTATACCAGCCTACAAAATGGCCCATGAAAACGGAGGAGGAATGGAATTGTCCTTCTTGATAACACATGTAGGTTTCCTTGGCAGCACAATGCCAGGGGAGAAAGAACTGCAGTTTTTGAAATGCTGATGAGCCTGTTGAGGTCAGCTGTGGTCCCAGTGACTGCAGAAGACCCTTTGGTTTTGTTCTGCCAGTTCTGTAGGAAGTAGCAATGAGGTGCTGTGAAAGCCATGGAGGTGCACCTCTGAGATCTCCCTTCAAGGGATAACCAGTCAGGGGAGTGCAGTTAGCTCTCAGCCTCCAAGTGCAGAACTTTGGAGTATTCAAACCGAGGCCTGTCTTCTCAGGTAACTCCCAGGTGACTGCCCACCACAGCAACACTGGCACCTTACCACTTCTGTCCAACACAAGACTCCTCAATGGGCAATCTTCTTGGACCTCAGGACTTTGTCCAGAGCTACAGGCAGTCTGAGGTTCTCCTTACCTAATCCGCCTTTGTCTCCCCTTCTTTCACAGATGTCAGACCTGAATCATGGTCTGAAACCCATCCCTAATTACTCCTGATTCCTTTCCCTTTTGTTTCCCACAGATGCTACCTCCAATATATCCCTTGCACTTCTATCTTGGTATCTGCTTCCTGAGGACCCAAACTGACTTAGCTGCCAACCCATAAAGTGTGACTGGGCAAAGCCTACTGGCTCACTCTTTGAAATGTGAAGGTTTAAAAAAAAGTCCTCATAAAACGTACCCAACTGGAGGGCACTGAATATGTTTCATTGGCTTGCCCCCAAAGAATGTAGACTCCTGCAAAGATGGGTTGACATCTTCTTGGGGTTGTTTTTACCATCATTTACCTCTCTCAGAGGATGGCTGAAGAAGAATCTTCCTGGGAGCTGGTTAAAAGGAAAGCTACTATTTATTTAAAAAATATTTATCATTTATTGAGTACTTATGTGACAGGAACCAAGGTAAGAGCTTTCCATACATTGTTTCATTCAATACTTACACAATTCTAATATGTATCTCCATTTTTCAGATAAGGAAATGGAGCTAACTAGATGTTGAGCCTGGACTGAATCGAGGACTGTTTGATGCCAAAGCTAATACTCTTTAACCTTTGATACACACACACATGCATGCACACATGCATGCACACATGACATGATGTACATTTAAATTCTGAGTTTCCATGGAAGAAAAAATATATGAACTGGAGGAGAGAAAAATGAAAGAAAAAAATGTAGTAGAGGAGAGAAAAAAGTGAAACCACTAAATAGAACTGGCCTAAAAATCTATAAAGACAAAGGACAAAAAGTAAAGGCAAGAAGATTTTGTAGGACAAGTTTTAAGTGTCTTAATCTGTTACTAGTTATGTGCTTTTGGAGACATACAACCTCTCTGGGCCTCAGTTTTTATAAAGCATTAATGAGGTGGTTGATGAGATGGTTTCTAGATTTCATTTAACTATAATATTCTATATTTTATTCATCAATCTGTATAAAGAAAAATCGAACTAAAATGTTTGTTTTCATCAACTCCTATGAGTAAAATGATCTGTTGGGCCTCCAGTGTGAACAGTGGGATTTCATAATTCACCAAGAGAAGCAATTTGCCAGGATCCCAAGAGGGTGTGATGATGATCTTGGGTGTCTCACATATAGGCCCTACGAAAGTTTGTCCAAAAAAGTTCATCCACTGTTTGTTTTAGGCTCTTGCTTGGCTGAAGTCCTTGTGGATAATCACTATGCATATTTTTGGCAGGGGGGTGGAGTGGGGCTTTATGTGAAAACTGGGATAAGAGCAGAACTTTTAATCTGAGAACAGTAAATAATACCATCTCCTAATTCTGAGATAGGCTTTTTGTGAGAAAAGGGACATAAAACATGTGAAAGTGCTTCAAATAATGTTAATTTGAAAGCTTCGTTTGAGTCCTTTTCCATCTTCGATTTTCTCTAGATCTACAAATAAGCAGATTTTAACTACTAATCACCATTGGTAAACCTTCAGGAAAAGGCTAAAAGGCCACTATCAGTAGAGAGGGCAAGAGGAGAAACATAAAACCCAGAGAAGCTATAGACTAGATCAGCAGCTTAGTACTACAAGTCTGATTCTGTCCTGATGGGTTTCCCAGATAAGGTCACAGGCAATGCATATAAGAAAAGCAGCGTGGTCGTTAAACATTTTTGCCACACACGCAAAAAAGGAACTATGTAAGGTGATAGATATGTTAACTAACCTTGCTGTGGTAATCATTTTGCAATATATACATATATCAAATCATGACGTTCTACATCTTAAACATACACAATATTATATGTCAACTATATCTCAAGAAAGCTGGGAGAAAAGGAAGAAAAGCAGTGTGAGCATTCCTGGGAGCAATGAGATGGAGGAAAAAAACCCAAAATGCATTACTGTTTGAGAGAGGAATGTAAAAAACTCACTAGTTTACTATGTTAAAAAAAAAGATGGCACATTTATTGCTACATAAATGTTATATACATATTGTGTTTTCTGTTACAGTGACAGAAAAATTTTGAACTTCTTGCTGCTGGTTCAAAAGGTTTATCAATAATACCTTGAATTTGACACAGGATACAAATCTGCAATAAACCAACAATGGAAACTGGAGAACAAGATGAGAAGCAATTCATCTCGGACAATTAGCTCTTACAATACTCCATAGGTACTACACGGTATGCTAGAATTCTACTATGGTCTTAAAATGCTATTGTAAATTTCTGATATTAATGAACAGGTTATGGTAAATAACCCTACATTTTTACTACCTAATATAATAAAATAAAGTAAGAAACTTTTTACTGAAAACTTTTCGATTTCAAAAATCTAGAAAGAGTAATATTTAGAATTCAAGAAATTTTCTTACAAGATTATTGTATAAAAGACTAGCTACAGTGAAAAATAAGCCAAATGTTTTTTTCTTTCTATTTTATGAAGGAAAGCTTCTGGGCATACTGCAAAGTCTAATATAGCGAAAAAGACAACAAGCTCCGAAGAAAAAAGGCCAGGCAGTGGCATATGTTCACTCACACATCATAAGCAACAACTTCTGTTTTAGCTGATTAACACTGAAATGAAGAACAAGGCCACAGAGAGAGTCTGATGTAATTGGAGAATACAGGCAAATTAAAGGTACCAGAAAGTCCATTACGTTCACGAAAGACTGATTTGTTAGGAATCATCCTGATTGGAGAATCTGAAGTTCTGTCTTAATTGTTTTTGTTCTTTCAAATTAACAGAAATCTTTAAGTTACATAGTGATTTGGGTCCTTTCTTCTGTGTGCTGACTGCCCTTGTTGATATTGGCTATAAGGAATTATTAAGCCAAGACAACCTTGTTTAGCATGTTTTTCTCTCCCAGGGTTGTTGTGGTGGAAGACAGGTTTCAAGGAAGTTCAAAGTGATTATTACGTCTTAAAAAAAACCTCTTAAGGATTAGAGACAGAGGGGTGCCTTAACGCACAGTATTAAGATGGACTGACAAGGACTGGTTTAATGCTAATCTGGCTCATCTTCTTGGGACAGGGTAGATGGTTTGCAGTTGATTACATCACCCACTGAATTCCTCCCCACTAACCAGCCATCCAAATGACAGAGAAATAAAGGCTAGAATAAGGACATGGGTGACCATTGCTCTTGTATTCCATTAGGTAATTAGCCTCAGAGTGGTATGTTCATTTATCACACTACCTGCCTTGGTGACTACTGGGTGGTTATATTCAACATAATCACAGCCTGAAAATCTTCTTTGTATTTTAAATCCATTTTGTGTTTACTTACAGCTAACACTTTATATGTACTATATGTAGTACTTACTGCTTGGAAAACAAAGCAATTTCTAAAAAGTAAATTCTTCCCTTGTAATTTACACTTCTATTACAAGCTTTACTATGAAACCTAGAAGCTTGAAAAGTCTTGTTATTATTAGAAATAAAGCAATATTTATTTGGGGGAAAATATAGGGGACAAAATTTCCCCTTTTAAAATCTTAGCTAGGCTACGGTCACAGATGGTCTCTGCTTATCTTTGTAAGGTAAATATGCAAAGCACATAGGGCTACATGGAGGATTCTGGACTGTGACCATAAGCTATTCAGATTCAGAGACCAAATACAACACCCAAAAAGAAAAAATAAAAATGAATGAAAAAATGAGCATGAGAGAAATGCTATACCAAGTAATATTTTCCTATTTCTTGGAAAACACTATTCATATGGCAAAAGGATAGGAGAGGGCAACAAAAGACTTTTCCCTTCCTTTTTAAGACACTAATAGGTATGCCGGGAATGCTAAGGGCCAATGGTTGTCACTGCTTTGTTCTCTGCACGCGAACAGCTTTAACTAATGCTGGCATCAGCTGAGTGGAGATCAGCTTTCCACATTAACTTTTTCCCTTTATATGTAGACCTTACAGTTCCATAACAATAAATAAAATTTGTAGTTACAATGCATTTGTCAATTCAGTTTAGGCACAAGGCAACTTCCACGGTGAGTGGAGATCGAGACAGTCTCTGATTGTGCAGAAGCGACACACTGCTTGCAACAAAATGATATGTTGCGAACATCTCATGGGCTGATGTTCTGTCTGATGAGCTTCCTATCTTCACTTCTGGTGGAAGTGTTGACCAGCTGCTTTGATCGTAGGATTACATTTGCATTTCTTGCTTCAAGTGTTTTGTTTTTTCTTCTCCCTCCTATCAGGTTTGTGTCTTCAGATAATCTGAGTTGTCCAAGTCCTTATGAGGAGAGGTCACCTTCTATCTAGCCTACTGATAACTCTGGAACTGTGGCAGGGAGAGCCAAGGGAGAGAATAGAACCAATTAGGACATCGCGGTTAAAAATAAACACCTCCCCAGAAACAAAACAAAACAAAACAAGTTGGTATTCCTCATTTATACCCAGGTTTACACCAAATTAGCAGTCGGCTACATGACTTATAAATGAGGTTTTTTCTTTTAAGGTGTAACTGAAATGGTTTTACTTGATGTATGTGGTAAGATTTTTAAAGGAGATCATGTAATTATAGAATCACAAGATAGAGGATTATATAACAGCTGTGGTAATTATGCAAACCTTAATTTTGGCAACATTCAGGTTGGCAATACCTGAGCTCTGAGGTTCTACTCATCCAGTTCTCAGTGGAGAGACGTTAAAGCATATATTTATTGCTACATCCAGTCCACTGTACTGGGTTAACTGTTTACATCTATCTCCTCTAAACTGAAAGTTTCTGAGGACAGGGACCATTTTGAATTCATTTTCACATTGGTTTCAGTTATTGGTCCATGGTAGGTCCTCAGTAAGTGTTTGTTCAATGAATTTATTAGGAAAATTTACTCTATTAGTACAAATTTTACCTTTATATTCTTAATATAATATATATAGTAGTAGCTCTGAAATTTCCCATTTCAGCCATTTTGGATGGAAATAGCTTTAGGAAGAATCATACTTTTCACCTCCTTATTAAACAAGGGCCACAGTATGGTTCTATATTAGAGTGATGATCTTAGGGATGGATAACTGAGACATTCAAAGCCTCATGGCCTTATATTATTGTGCTTTTACAGTCAGTCATTCTGTGGTCATTTATCAGCCATTCTGATTCTAGCAGTTGTTTTCCTGCTGCCCAATATCTTGCTGGTTTTAATCTGCTGCTATCCAGTTCTATAAAGAATTGAAGGTATCCGATGAAACCAGATAACCACCTTTATGAAATTAGCAATCTTTAAGACTTATTTTAATAGAATAAACACTAGCCTTTGAAATCTTATGGAACAAAGTGCATTTACTACATTTCTTATATAACCTTGAAACCTCTCCCCACTCCTTTTAAAAAAGAATTCTTTTTGATAGGTGAGAAAGCTCAAGGTTTAATTTTAACCTAAAGTGGGGGAATTTCCTCACAAGAGAGATAAGGACAGAGCTATGAAAGAGTAGGAGATACAGAAGCAATGAAAGAACAGGAAGTAAACGGTAGGGGAGAAGAGAGATGTGAGGTAGGGAGAGAAAGTTGACGGAGAAAGAGCTAGAGAGAGACTGGGAAGAGAATAACAGGAAATGGGTACAACAAACTCGAGAGACAAGAAAAGAAGACCCAGGCTCTGAGGTAAATGTGACAGCTGAATGTGAAGTGCTCTTCTCACAGCATGGTGGTTACCTGATACCTGACCACAGGAAGGTACCTTGACATAATCTGCCAACTTAGAAAGTCACTTTTGCACCAAGAAACACTTGCCTGTATTTATTTTAAAGACTTCAAAATTTATTTTTGAATAAAAATATTTTTTCATAATATTCTATAGTTTCCACAGAACATGAAGCAATGGCATGGGTTTTAGAGGATCTGTAATTTAACTAGCTCTTGCCTAAAGCCCCTCTGACATGCACAGTCTGTTATAGCTGTTTTTTTGGGTGTTTTTTTTTTTTTTTTTGGTGGGAGAGGTGACCGGGTTTTTTCCAGTGTGCTAATGTTAGAATTGTAACTGACACCTAAATAATTACATCAATACTTCCTCTTCTGTCCCCAAATGAAATCTTCCATTTTGGTCTAGTTTGATCCTAAGAAGGATATATGAAGAGGTGGTAGGAAATCAATTTCTTCAGGAGAAGGTGAGTTACTGACTAATCTTTGTAGTTTACAAAATATTCTATCAAATTCCAAACTTTCAGCTCAAAATGAGATAGCCACAAAACTGACAAAATGAAATTGCACTCAGTATTTTTTTCCTGCTCCAAACCTCCCATCCATTTACTTTTACTACTGCTTTTACTCTGCTGATGAAACTAGGAAAAGAACTATACACTGCTGAAGGCAGGTTATAAAAATGAAGTGACCAGTTCTATTCCTAATCCATGCTGCGAGCTATGTTTTGTTACTGACCCAAATAATTATGGTCTGTATTAATTTCTGGCACCCAAATATTAACTTTACAACTTAGAGATAATATGAAAGTATATAGTTAAGAAAGAGATGGTTCACATTTTCTAATTACTTGGGCAACAACCTCCTACTACTGTTGTCACTTTTGTTTTTTAAAAAAAAAAAATCACAAAGAAGCAAACTGTTTAGTTCATGAAGAGGAAGATAAAAAGAACAGTCTTTCAACAAGTAAAATTCCCAAGAGAAGGATGTTCTGATTCTATCATATACAACACCTCTACATTCTTTAATAGATTCCACAAGGTGTAACTAATATTCTTACAGGGGAAGGAACATGCATATTACAGACTTCCATTAATGATCCAAATGGAAGCAAGCAATAACTGTTTTGTGCATGAAGATTTCATGATAGAGAAGAGGTAGATGGTTAACAGAATACTGGTTGATGATGCCATCAAGTACTTCTGAGTAGAGGAATGAGGACCATGAGTGGTAGCAAAAGTATGTTTTGATAGATGAGTCATTGAACTGTTTTCTTCTTGGATCAGAATAATATTCATGTGAGGGAGTATACATGATGATCCAGAACATGAGAGCCCAAAGTTCTTTATGAATCAAAGGACAGTATCACATTTTGAAGAGAACAGTAATTTGGTATAAAATGACATGGGCTCTCTATATAACAGAAAGGTAAGCTGTTGGACTCCAAATTACACGTGACCTTTACCATGACCAGTGCTACCAGAGAATTCTGTTCGAAGGTTCTAACTCAGTTTAAGATGAATCAGGGGACTTCCCTGTACTTTCTTTTCATACCCATACTTACCTGGCTGATGTTTACATATGACCCATAGGGTTGGTAGTTTCACTAAGCCCAGGATGGGTTCCTGGCAGTGTGGTTGGTGGCTCTGCCGATACGGCAGAAACTTTTTCTTCTTCCCTTCTCTTAAGGCAGGCTGCTTTGGGGTTAAGGTTCCTCTCTGAAATAGGGAAAAAATAATTTCATCATTAGAGACAGAAGTTATGAATCATGGACTCCTGGGTCTTAAACTGAACAAATAGCTGTTATTTTTTCTTTCTGTGGGGATTACCAATCTCTGTGTAATTCCATTCCCATAATGAATAACCTCAGAGGCAACAATGATATGCTTACATAAAACCTCAGCATTAACTGAGCCTTAAAACTTATACTTCTTTCTGACCATTTTGTGTTTTCTTCTTATGATTTAGTTGTCCAGGGTTTAACTTGATCTACATCAATATCTTAAAGCAGTTCTTTTACTGCTTCATCCAAACACTGTGTAAAATGCTGTTATTAGTCTCCCGAATCTCCTCAGTGTCCTGTGAAGATATGTTATATTGAACTGTTATGAATGCTGACATTCTCTATGTGCTGGAGAGGGACATCTGTGCTTTATCTAGAATTCTACCAGTTCAGAAAATGATAAACTAAGAGACACCCTCAGCCATTCCTCTATAGGAAATGTGCCAACCCCTCCAGGAAGAGAGGTAGCCTGAGTATATCCTGCTTTTCTCCTTTGATTTATATGCACAGCAGAGAAGACTGAATGGAACTTCTGATGTGGGCATTTTCAAAGTAGCTTAGAGTGTGGGATATTACATATGAAATAAAGATAAAGAAAAGATAAAGAAAATCCACTGAACTTAAAACCCACTGAATGAAAATCTACATAGGAACTACAGTTCCTGTTATAACTTCTTTAAATGAGTTTTAAGATATCTAACCCATGACAGCTCCTGGTGTAGTTTTTTTGTTTCAGTTTATAACATACAGTATCAGTTAAAAGTTGTTACACTTATTTTTATAAACTGATTAAAAATGTGTTAACGAATATAATATAAAAAGACCACTTAAACTTAGTCTGTAATGAAAACAATATTTTGTATAAGTTGTAATTTTTTTTACATGTTAGATTTTCTTGAAATGATGGCCCAAGCTGAATGCAACACAGCAGAGCTTTTTTTTTTCATGTATTTCCTTTTTCAGGGAAAGTAAAAACATTATTTGAATGTGCATGTTTCAAAACACATTTATAGTTCACTTCTGAGTTTAAAAAAAGTAGACAAAAGACTTTATTATGGTAAATTTACTGACTCTATTTTTACTTATACATGATGATAACATTTTGTCATCAAAGTCCCTGCATTTAGGAAAAGACATGAAGCCTATACAACTCTGAGGAGGCAATGAAGAAAGGAAGGTACACTCTTACTTAATTTATCAGGATAACTAGTAGTAGAAATCGGCACGTCCATCATTATGTAAAAATATTAGGAGCTACTTTTATTTTTTATTTTTTTTTGGCTACACCACGTGTGGCATGTGGGATCTTAGTTCTCCAACCAGGGATCAAACCTGCGCCCCCTGCGCTGGAAGTGTGGAGTCTTAACCACTGGACCACCAGGGAAGTCCCAGGCGCTGCTTTCTTAACAAGGAATTGTGTACCTCTGACAAATAAGAGAAGTCTTGTCTTTCATTAGGTGTCATATCTCCTTTACTGTGTAGGCAATAGTCTCAAACAATGACCAGAGAGACTGAAAAGACGGCACAAATTAACATGTGAAATCCAAAGAGGAGAAAGATTTCAACGTTTTCTAATTGAAACATTCTCACATTTCTCTTACAATGGAACATTGCTCTTATCTTACTAAGACTCTAGGAGGCATGATCAGAATAGCTGGAAAGGACCAGAACCAAAAACTCAAGTTAGGCAAGATTTTGTAGACTCCTGCAATGAGTCAGACAACACTCAGGGCTGGAAGAACCAAGAAAATACTACAGTAAGCTCTACGAAATGTGAAGTAAGTGAGCTTTGATCCAAAAAAGCAAAAGCTAGTGCTGTTGCCTCATACTTCCTGGTCTGTGTGAGCAGGCCATGGCAAACATGTTAAGTAGCCAGGAAGGCCTGATACAGAGGTAAGAAGAAGTCAGACATTATGTGCGGAGCATAAGAAGCAACTGTCTTTCTTACGTTTCTATTAAGGGTCTATTACCCTCTGGTATGTGACTGAGGACTTGCCTCTCTATAATATCAACTTCTTAACATGTTTATAGCACAATATTTGGCTAATGCAACAGTCACTTCTTCAATATTATGATTAGGTAAATATTTGTTATTACATCTATGTAGACATACTTGCAAGTCAAGAATTTTGAATTGATTGTTTCCTTGTTCATATGACTGTTTTTCCTGTAGTTAATAGTTGCTTTGCTTTTCATTTGTTAGTAATGACAATTTCCCCCCACCCCGAAATGCTCTAATAGATCTAACAAATGCCTCTCAATATTTCTTCCTAAAATCTCAAACACATCATCATATTATCTATTAATTCCATCTTCCTTCCCTGTAAACCTTTCTTCCACAGCTAATAGTCTTCTATTTTCAATGTAAACTGGTTCTTTTCTAGGCCTAGTAGTTCTTGTTATGGGATTTTCTTTTGCTGCTCCCATGCATTAGATCCTTTCTTTCTCAAATCCTATGCCTTTGTCTTTGTTGATTATGTCCTCATTTGGCCTAAGCATATGTTCCAGATGCTTCCTCAGAAAGTGTACATGGGAGGTAGAATTTTAAAGTCTTTGCATATCTGAACTATCTTTATCCTATCTTTACATTTTAATTAATAGTCTGGCTAGGTATAGAATACTAGGTTGAAAGTGATTTTTCCCCAGAATTTTGAAGGTATTGTTCCACTGTCTCCTGGAATCCAGCACTACTTCTTCAGAACTCTGATGACATTTTGAATGTTGTTCCTTTGTCTCTGAGCTATTTAAATTTTGTCTCTAAAAGCTTTAGGATATTCCTTTTAACTTGGATGCTCTGAAATTTCATGATGATACACTTCAACTTGAAGTAATTATTAAAATAATTATTCTTAAAAAAAAATTAATTAATTAATTAATTTTGGGCTGCATTGGGTCTTCATTGCTGTGCGTGGGCTTTCTCAAGTTGCGTTGAGCGGGGGCTACTCTTTGTTGCGGTGCGCTGGCTTCTCATTGCAGTGGCTTCTCTTGTTGTGGAGCACAAGGCTCTAGGCGTGTGGGCTTCAGTAGTTGTGGCACGTGGGCTCAGTAGTTGTGGCTTGTGGGCTCTAGAGTGCAGGCTCGGTAGTTGTGGCACACAGGCTTAGTTGCTCCGCGGCATGTGGGATCTTCCCGGACCAGGGCTCGAACCTGTGTCCCCTGCATTGGCAGGCGAATTCTTGACCACTGCACCACCAGGGAAGTCCTAAAGTCATTATTCTTAACACAAGATTAGAGTTTACCAATCTTGAGACAAGTACTCTTTAGTACTGGTAAATTTCCTGTATTATTGCCATGATAATCCCCTTTGCTCTCTTCTGCTCTTACTCTACTAATCCTATTGCTCAGATGTTGGACTTCTAGATTGATCCCCCCTAATTTTAGTTCTTCTCTCCTATTTTTCATCTCTTTCTAGGAGATTTTTCTCAGTTTTATCAGCTAACCTCTACTATATTTTTTCTGCTATCATATCATCTGAATTTCTTTTTCATGGCTTCTTTCTCTTTTATGCATACATTTTCTCTTATTAGAAGACATTAATTTTATTAAAAAAAAAAGTTTCCCAATGCTTTTTGCATGTCTCTGTTTTCTTCTTTTTTTTTTGTTTGGTTTGATCTCAATTTCTCTTTTTCATGGTGGTTTTTCTTAAATCTTTGGCTGTCCTTTAGTATCAGAAATAAGACATCAACTGGTGGGCTTTATTACTCTATGGTAATCCAAAAGTGAGAAATTATTACTCAGGAATTCCTAAATCTGGAGGTCTTTTCTCTAGAGTATTTTAATTTCTTTAGAAAAGAATTATCCCATTTCCTTGAGGACAGAATTAATATACTTTGTTGCCAGCATTAGGAAAGCAAAGCAGGACACAGGGCTGCAGGTCTCACTGTTCAGCTTCATACTTCACTCATTCTCTGCTCCTCTTGGTGTTTCAGATTTGCAGCCTTTCAGATTTCACTTTTTGCTAAAAATAATCCTCCTGGCTTCTATGGTCGAAGGGAAAAGAGGGCAGAAGCAATATGAAGTACAGAGGAGACTTAGGGATCCAACTTTCCATAGCAAACCTCCAATGAATCTTTCTGTTTTCAGGTCTGATGCCTGACTTCTGCTTTTTCCAATAATTAGTACCTCCAAAGTCCAGAGGCTTTCAGGGGATAGGGGCCCTGTAAGGCAAAATGGTCTGCTTCTTGCTGGTATTCCTCTCTGTTCCATTTAATTTCTTCTGTCTAAGTAAGTCGGTTACCACTTCTCTATCTACTTTTGCTCTCTTGTTTGTTATTATCTTCTCTCCCCTCTATCCCTGTGGGTTAAAGCCATTTTTATTCATTTCAGTGGAGATTTAGGAAGGAGTGGTGTATTATCAATGAATATGCTAAGACTACTATGTTTGACCATCTCATTGCAACTGAATTAAATGTATTGAGGGTAGGGTCTGGAAATTTGTTTGGGAAAAGGAAAAGCCTCAGGTGATACTGAGACCAGCCAGATTTGAGAACCGCTGTCCTAGCTTATTTATCTTTGAACTAACTAAGAGACCAGTAAACTAAAATCCTAATAGTTCTATTGTCCCTAAATTATCACCAGAAGAGAAATGAGTTTATCAAATTGACCTGTGAAAGAGTTTGAGGAGGAAGTGTTTGACCACTAATTTAATCTTTAGTAAAGCTGAGAGGACAAACTTGAAGATAATATGTGAAATCTGCTAAGGATTAGTAAAACTGTAATGGTAAAATTATAGTTACGATAACAGAAAGGCTTAAATTGGCAATGACAGAGGCCATATGGGATTTGATACGTGGAGCACCAAGGCACAAAAACGCTCTGGCAAAATCTGAGGCTTGGAAGGGAAGCCACTTCTCGCTTTTCTCAAGGATTCACTGCTAGACCCAGGTCTGGTTGCCCTCCTGGTATATCTACTTGTCTAGGGATGACGGGCTGTGGACAGCTAGACATGGTCTTGGAACACTACCCCAAAGCAAAGGGGGTGGCCAGAGAGCCCAGAGGACGTCCAAAGTAGGTCATGTAAACAAAATGTATGTCTTTATAGAAATTGTTGGGCCCAGGGGCTGCTGCATAGGCCCCTGCAGGGATGAAGAGGCTTTCAAAGGTGGACAGGTTACCAAAATAACTCAAAACTACTGGAGATCAAGTGCAGGGAAGGAGAGCGGTTACACCAAACTCTGAAGGTGCTGCTATAGACAAGGCATAGGTATTATGGGCTACATGAAGGGTTCGAAACTCTGTTAGATAGCCAGCCTTTCAAGGAGTCTTACATGGATCCCACGGCTTTTACATTAAGCTGTAAAATAAAGGCTCTGGGCTTTGAAGCCCAGAGTTTGAGGGTGGGAAGAAGGCAGACTTTTATGAATATTAAAGCAGTCCCTAATGAAGTTACAGTTCAGTGTATTTAAGTTTTGTTCATTCTAATCAGTCAATGGCTCCTTATATAGAGCTTTCCAGAATAGTGTGAAAAAGTCAGTACCCATAACAATGAACAGAAAGTTAGTAGGCAGCTGGATAAGCCTAGGTGTTAGATCCTCTTTCAGACTCAGCTTTTCTATTCTAGGTGCTTGCATGGAATCATGACAAGGTGAAATCTTACAAATGAATGAATAAGATCCACCTAGGCATGATGGAGTTTATAACCTTTTTTCAAACAGAGGTATTTCTCATTTTTGATGGCTTGGATCTGAGAGTAGGTACCTCTGATCTTAAAAAAAAGATTTTTAAGAACACAAATGACTTTATTCTAACTCTAATGAACTGTGGGAAGGAAAGGTGCTGTACAAGAATAAGTTCTGGCACCACTGCTGTCCCAACAGTAAAACTTTCACAGTGCTGATGGAGGCAACAGTCTTGACAACAAAAGGCTGGGTAGCGTCAGGGTAGAAAATATATTGGGCTGCTGAGGAGGAGGATGAATATACTTGGCTACTGAATGTCAGACATAATTGAACAAAACATTTGGTAAAGTGACAGGAGATAGTGAAAGCTCAAGGGACAAATGCTCCTGCCACAGATGAGTGGCAACTATCAGACTATCTTTATGAATATCACAAGGGAGTCTATAACTTCTTTTTTTAAAAATATATTTTATTATTATTAAAAAAAAATTTTTGGCCACGCCACACGGCATGCAGGATCTTAGTCCCCTGATCAGGGATCGAATCTCTGCCCCCTGCAGTGGAAGCGCCGAATCTTAACCACTGGACTGCCAGGGAAGTCCCAAGTCTGTAACTTCTTGATCAGGTTTCATTAACATTTACGCTTTACAGGTACTTCAAGGGCTTTAAGACAACAGGAGCAGTATCTGGTTTTAGTGGTAAGTGTTTTATCTATTCATCATTTTTATTCATTAAAAACACTGGAGGGAAATGAATAGATGAATTAATTACTAGTGTTATGTTTTTCTGAAAATGTGTTCAAGTTCTCTAACTCTGGTTTCCTTAGAAAGAGTATTCTTTCTATGATCAGTGCTAAGGGTCCTTGTCGTAGTTGTCAAGCATCTGTCCACTCATACTCTTTTTTCTTTTCCAACTTTCTTTAAATAAAATATTATATAAATACCCAATAAATAAGGAAGACAAAGTTGCTCTCAATGAAGGGAGGTTAGAGATGGGGTCTGGAATCAAAGGCCACATCTATAAATTCTTTGCAAAAAGGCTTAGGATGAGGCATTCGTAACTTTGAATAAGAAGATATGTAAGTATATTCAAAAAAGCAAGCTTGATAATAGAACCTCTCAAGGGCTGGAAGCCTGTATTAATTGATAACCCAGGGTCTAGAACATAGCTGACTGGGACAGAGGAGGTGTACAATAAACACTTTGTTCAAAAAATGAAGTTTCAAAGCTTCTTCAAGGTTCCATCAAGGGAGTTCCCTGGCTGCCTAATGGTTAGGGTTCTGGGCTTTCACTGCCATGGCCCAGGTTCAATTGCTGGCTGGGGAACTGAGATCTCACAACCTGCACTGTGTGGCCAAAAAAAAAAAAAAGATTCCATCAAAATAAAACAGTTGGGAGAGCTGTCTCAGTCAGCAGTGGATAAGTCTGTATGAACCACACTTTTGTCCTTAGGGACACACAGGCATGCCAGTGCATATTCACCCAAGAACCTCATGGAATTCCTGATCAGGAATCAACGAAGAAACTCTGACACCTTACTGACATGGGTATAAACGACATCCATAGGGGGCAAAGCCAGTAGGGACTATGACCAGGCATCCTATTAACCATCAGGGCCTCAAAGATGCCCCGGGTAAAGCAGGCGAGAAACTGACTACGGAGAAGTAGGGAAGACAGGAAGGAGCAGGTTGGAGGACAGGTGTAGGCAGGTAAATACAAGAGCGTGGGAGACCAGAGTCAACAAGAGGCACAAAGCATTAATGCTGAGTAGGAAGCTGGCTGTTCACTGCATTGTTTCATAGGGTTACTCTCTACTGGTTTCTGGGAAGCATTGAGCCTACAGATATTGACCTATATAATGAGACAGAGGTGAGAGAATTATAGAGAAAACTTGATACGGATGATGCAGTGGCAGAAGTACTAGGAGCACCTACAAACAACCAGCCCAAGCAGAAAAGCGAGTGGACCCAGAAATGTCTACTCACTGGAAGCAGAACAGTTACATATCTCTGCTGAAACTACTTACCTC
>NW_006786541.1:5590433-5614652 GCF_000442215.2 Lipotes vexillifer
ACTAAGGATGACTGCCACGGCCTGATGAAGAATAAGGAGTTTTGTCTGGGGTTTTTCACTCTTTAAATGAAGCTGACACATTCGACCAAGCTCTTTGAATGCCTCATTAATATCCCGCACACGCAAGCGTTCTCTGGCATTGTTGGCCATCCGCCTTTCCTTCTCCCTTTCTATCTTCTGTTCTGGGTTCAAATCCTCATCTTCATTAGTACTGCTGGAAGGCAAAGTAACAACAATGTCTATTAGGTTTGCTGTAAAGTAAGATATGCTTATTGTACAAAATTAAAAATTATAAAAATAAAAATGACCTATGAATTTTACCAAATGGTAGTAATAGCCACACTTAACATTATTGTATATTTCTTTCCAGTCCTTCCTCAATGCAAATATATATAGTTGAAATTATACCATATACATTTAAAAAAAAATAAATTTATTTATTTATTTTCGGCTGCGTTGGGTCTTCATTGCTGCGCGAGGGCTTTCTCTAGTTGTGGCAAGTGGGGGCTACTCTTCGTTGCAGTGTGCGGGCTTCTCATTGTCGTGGCTTCTCTTGTTGTGGAGCATGGGCTCTAGGTGTGTGGGCTTCAGGAGTTGTGGCACACGGGCTCAGCAGTTGTGGCTCGTGGGCTCTAGAGTGCAGGCTCAGTAGTTGTGGCACACGGGCTTAGCTGCTCTGCTGCATGTGGGATCTTCCTGGACCAGGGCTCGAACCCATGTCCCCTGCATTGGCAGGTGGATTCTTAACCACTGCGCCACCAGGGAAGTCCCCCACATACATTTCTAAATGCATTTTCATTGCACATTACAGCATAAAGACTTCTCCACACTACTAGTGAAACTCTTCATAAACATAATTTGAATGACCACATATTATAGCACCCTGCTCTTCTAGATGTGATCAGCAGCATCAGCATTGCTGCTTAAAAACTTTACTTTTTACATTATTGTAAAAACAGTGTTACATTACCGTTAGAAACAGAATCTCAGGTTCTGCTACAAACCTACTGAATCAGAAGCTGCATTTTAACAAGATTCATATGTACATTAAGCTTTGAGAAACATATGTACTATTATAGTAATGTATTACAGTTTGCTTATGTTCTTAAATATATTCTGGCAGTCCCCTGGTGAGGAGGAGGAAGAAAAGCTTAAGATGTGGAATGAGAGAAGTATCTCAGAAAATGACTATACTTTTTGTTCTGGAAGAAATATCATCAGTGGTGATGATTTTAAAACATGGGTGAACTAGAACAACTTTTTTGAAGGACAAATTGGCAAAATGAATCCAAAGCCTTAAAATGTTCATTATCTCTTGATCAGCAATTCCAACTTTAGAAATTCATTCAAAGGATATAATTAGAGATGTTCATAGAAATTTAGGTAAAGAAGCTGATCACAGAATTATTTACTTCAGAACAAATGGGAGTCCAATATTAGGAGATGGGTTAAATAAATCACAGTACATCCAGATAATGGTCTACTATGTACCCTCTAAAAATCAAGCTGTAGATTATGCTAGGTAAAAGATGCCAAACACAAAAGACTACATATTGTATGATTCCATTTACAGGAACTTCTAGAAAAGACAAAAGTATGGTAACAGAAAGCAGATCAACGTTTGCCAGAAGATGGGAGAAGAGGACTGGTTATAAAATTGGCATGAGGAAACTTTTTAGGGTGGCAGAAATATTCTATATTATTAATGTATATAACTGTATACATGTTTCAAAGGACCAAAACTGTATACTTAATATTGGTGTATTTTATTATATTTGAATTAAACCTCAATAAAGCTGCCTAAAAACAGAAACAACCAGAAAAAAACATGTTGGAGAAAACACAGATAGATGAAAAGGTTAAAAATACACTGTTAAGTTAAAGTTGAAATTATAAAACTTTTATCCAGTTTATCTCCCATTTAAACTGTATTTATGGAAAAAGATATTCCTTGAAAAGTAAACTGTAGTTAATTCTGGGTAGCGGAGTTTCTTGTGATTTTTGTGTGTGCTTTTCTGTAATTTTCAAATTTCTGTAATGAAAACAGACTAATTAATCAGAAAAGAATATTTGAGAAAAATGCTTTGGAATAACTTCTAGAAAATTCTATTTATATTTCAGAAATAAATTACTGAGCAGGGGCTCTTAGAACCTGGAAAAAAATGTGCACAAAGAATTGGTGCTTCATCTCTAATACCCTGAGTACTCTAATAAAGAACAAGTAGAGGGGGCTTCCCTGGTGGCGCAGTGGTTGAGAGTCCGCCTGCCGATGCAGGGGACATGGGTTCGTGCCCCGGTCCGGGAAGATCCCACATGTCGCGGAGCGGCTAGGCCCGTGAGCCATGGCCGCTGAGCCTGCGCTTCCGGAGCCTGCGCTTCCGGAGCCTGTGCTCCACACCAGGAGAGGCCACAACAGTGAGAGGCCCGCGCACCGCAAAACATACAAACAAAGAAAAACAAAAACAAAAACAAAAACAAGTAGAGGGACTTCCCTGTCCAGTGGTAAAGAATCCGCCTTACAATGCAAGGGATGCGGGTTCGATCCCTGGTCAGGGAACTAAGATTCCCACATGCCACAGGGCAACTAAGCCCGCACGCCACAACTACAGAGCCCACATGCCCTGAAGCCTGTGCTCACCACAACTAGAGAGAGAAAACCTGCACACCACGAGTAGAGAGATGCCCGTGCGCCACAACAAAATATCCCGCATGCCACAACTAAGACGGGATGCAGCCCAAAATAAATAAAATAAATAAATAATAAATCTTAAAATAAAACAAGTGGACAACAGATTTTTACTAGCCAATTGTCAAAAATTTCACAAAAGTATTCTTTTGATAATAGAGAATCACTAGCTCTTTGACTTCAAAGAAACCTTTACAGATCATCTAGCCCAAAGGTTTCCAAAGGTGGCCACTCACTAGAATCTTCAGGAGCACTTATAAAATATAGCTTTCAAAGGTCCCACTGCCAGAGATGCTGATACAGTGAGCTCGGGTTCAGGGGTCAGGCATCTGTATTTCTAAAATGTTTCAAGAGTCTGTGCTGCAGGGTTGAGAACCACTGTAAGATCAGTGATCTCCCTAGGATTACAAGGCTAATGAGTGGCAGGGTGACAAGAATCCAGGTTAGTGCTTCATGGAAGAAATCAAGAGCACATATCTAAAATTATTATCATCATAAGTTACCACAGTACCTTTACTGATGTTTACTGCATGTGAGACCGTGTGAAAAGGGCTTTATATGCATAATTTTCAGTTTATTCCCACAAGAATCCTAAACAGAAAATCTTCTGCTAAGATAGAACCAAACCTCAGAGAGCTTAATAACTTGCCAAGGTTACTTGGCAAAATGTGATGAAGCCATGATTCAAACCAAGGTTAGCCTTATTTTGTCCAAAGGCTGTGTTTTAAATTTATTATTATTAACTACTAAGTATTGTTATTATTAACCCATTATACTGCCTTCTCAATTTCTGATGACCTATAACAGTGCTCAGCAAACTGGCCCATAAGCCAGCTACCTGTTTTTGTAAATAAAATTTTATTGGAAGAGCCACACCCACCTGCTTATGTACTGTCTTTGGCTGCTTTCATGATACAATGGCAATGTTCAACAGTTGCAACAGAGACTGTATGACCCACAAAGACTGAAATATTTACTATCTGGCCCTTTACACACAAAGTTTGCTGACCTATATAATGAAAGGATGAATGATGAGGAGAGATGCAAATTATTTCCCTTAAAGTTCTATTTGAATAATGAAACTATGAAAGAATTAAGATTCCTCAAAGGAGTGGACTCTGGATTCCCTGACTCAATTTTTATTTCTTCATGCCCATGCACAACTGAGTACAATGCATATTAAAATGACAATATTAGGACCTTAAGATTTAATTTTCCTCAAGAGAAATGTCAACTACTGAAAATAGTGAGAATGTCAAATGCAAAAGGACAACTTTTAAGTATGGGACTGACAGAAAGGACTATCCTGGTTCTTTTAGTTGGTAATTTCCTTTGTACCATAATTTAATACAAAGAACAATGTTTTAAATATAAATATCTATATGTGATATACATACTACTGATAAATGGATATATACCAAGAAATAGGATGTACCACGAATATATCAAATTACCTACTTTTAATGTAGAACTAGAAGAAAAATCTGATGGAAGAATCTGGAAATAATTTGAAACTAATGTATTATGTGTCAATATCCATATTTCAAAGCAAAGTCAAGTCCAGTTTCTAGAAAACCTTCCCCGACAACATCAACGCATGTGGAGTACTTCCTTTTCCATACTCTTTTCAAAGTATTGTTTAAAACGTAAGTTGCAAATATCTTCTATAAAGAGCCAGAAAGTAAATATTTTCGGCTTTGTGGGTCATCCGACCTATGTTGCAACTACACAAATCTGCCACTGCACTGTGACAGCAGCCACAGACAATATGTGTAGTGGTGTTCCAATAAAACTTTATTTATAAAAACAGGCAATGAACTAGATTTGGCCCATGGGCCATAGTCTGCCAGCCCCTGGTTTAAATCATACAAGAGTCTTACCATATACTTAGCCTTAAAATAATGTATTTGAATATTTACTGATGGGTTATATCTAAATACCTATACTTGTACAATTTAACTTGTTTTAGCTATTTTGTGCTCTAGCTGTCTTACAGACTATAAGCATTGACGGGAGAGAAGTAATTCTTTTTTATACGTAGACCCTAAAATATTGTGGGAAACATGGAAAACATAAACTTAGAGTCAGCTTCATAGGCCTCCCTTTTATGGATGCTATGAGGATTAAATGAGATAACACATAAAAGTCCCAACACAGTAATTAGAACACAGCTGACACTTAAATGCATGATACACTTCAATTTTCCAAGTATCTTCACCCATGGCAAATGAGTGAAATTTAATACCTGGATGCTAACAAATACCTTGTTCTGCCTCTAGATGAAACTTTGATATCTTTTTGGGAGGATTCATCATCTGATTTCATGTCATCTGATGAAGGAGGTTCATGAAGGTTTTCATCTTTCTCTTTGTTTTCAGTCTTGATTTCTGTTGGAACAACAGTTCCAGACTGACTTTGCAAGCCACCTAACAAAGAGGCAAAGAAACAGAATAAATATCCAGACTCATTTATGAATTAGAATTAAGACAGTAAAAAGATTTCTTGATGGTAAATATCCTTAGCTGTTATAGAGCTACTATAGAAATCTGAAGATGTAAAAAAGTAAACTATTCAGAGCTGGAAAGAGCACGTCCACAAACCTTAGAAAAAATTGCTTTTTAAAGCACCTGTATTTAAAAAAAAACAAGCCTGACCCTGATGGTGAGTCCAATGCTCATTTTCAGGCACATTTAACAATCAAACAAGGTAGGAGAAACATAATGCATTTTAAAAACTTCTAAGATGCTGTCAAGTTAAACGAAATAAGCTTTAACATTTTCCTGGACAAACACAATAAAACAGCCATCATGGTTAAATACAACAGGGAAAACTTTATCTTGGTGGTCTTAATACCACCTATATATTTGTACTTATTTATAAGGTCTGTTATAACACTGACAACAATTTGCTTTTTGTAAGAATTGTCTGTCTCTCCAATTAAATTATAATCTTCTAAACAACAGCTACTATCACTCAGAGTTCTAAACATACTCAGAAATGTCTTTCTCAATTCCTCTAGGGACAATGAAGACTCAGCCATGAGGGGAAGTGATTTAGAAAGAGACAGGACAGGGACTTCCCTGGCAGTCCAGTGGTTAAGGCTCTGCACTTCCACTGAAGGGGGTGTGGGTTCAATCCCTGGTCAGGGAACTAAGATCCCACATGCCACACGGTGCAGCCAAAAAAGAAAAAAAAAAAAGGAAGAGGACAGATGCAGGAGCTGGTAAGAAGATGACCAGTAAACACTGAACAACGGTTTGCACAGGGTTCCATCCATCAATAAATATCTGTAATTGGCCCAGCGAAATGGAACATTTGGAACCCTAAATATCGACCCTGTACATTCACACAGTAGTACTACTACTATTTGGAATTCTACCACCTAAGATGATGTTTTTTTTTCTTTTTTGCTGTACGCGGGCCTCTCACTGTTGCGGCCTCTCCCGCCGCGGGGCACAGGCTCCGGACACGCAGGCCCAGCCGCTCTGCGGCACCTGGGATCCTCCCGGACCAGGGCACAAACCCGCGTCCCCCGCGTCGGCAGGCGGACCCCCAACCACTGCACTACGAGGGAAACCCCTAAGATGACTTTTGATTCACAGATGTCAATCTGACTGTGAAGAAGGTGACAGTGCTCCAAAATAATACCTCTGTATGCACTACTGCTGTAATAGTAATTATAGTTACCTCTATAATTTTCTTGTGTTTTATGGTTCAAGTCTGTGCTTGAAGCAGTGACCGTACTAGACAGGACTGAATGATTGCCATTGAGACTGACAGAGTCTTCTCGATGAGTTCCGACCTAAAGTTAAAAAAAAAAAAAAAAAAGTTCATGGTGCAGTAATTGTTCAAATTCTTTCACTGGGTTTAATAGAGAAAACAGCTATCACTCATCTAAATTTAGCAACATTTTTTGGACGCCACTTTTCTGGTTTTTGGATTGTAAAAGACTCGACAGTAGTACTGTTTCTGAATTAAAAATATTTTAAACAATTCCAGCTTTCAAATTTTATATCCCAGAGGGTTGCTGTGAGAAGCAAATGAGCTAATAGACAAAAAGCACTCTATAATCCATACAGCACTACATATTATAGCCTCTATTGTGTATCAATCAATCTGAAAACCTATTCCATATACTACCTAAAAATGTTAAAGTATCCATGAATTTGCATTTAGCAAAATACTGCTTTGTTCCAAGTAATATTATTTATCTACACTTTGTCTTGTTTTTTCTTCCTCTAATTGCTTCTCCTCAAAAATTTTAGAAGAGCAGCAAGAGCAATACAAAATTAAAATAAAATAAAAGTTCTACATTGCCAGGCAACAAAAATGCCATATATTTTTATTCTCAGTTTTAATCAGATTTAGACAAGTCACAGTTAACCTGAACTGAGAAGGCATGCAAACACTACCAAGTGTTTTTAGCTACTGCAGTATTTTTAGAAAAACTGGTTACAAATGAACCAGTTTTTTTTTTTATTAGAACAACAGCAGATGTGGCAATTAGAAGATTAATCCTTTAATTAAATAGGTTTATTGCCTGGAGTTATACATGAGAACCACTGTTTTTCAACAAATCCTTCAATCCCAGTAAAATGCCATACTTTGAATCCCTCTTGAGTAATTAATATAGCTTTTATCTTTCATGACTTTGTATGGATTTTACCCTAAGAGGTATAAATACCCCTATACAAGTTTATCCTTTGGTTTCCTGTGAGCCAAACAAAAGAAACAAAAGCAAAGTTTCAGGCAATGCAGGCCTGAAACTTTGCAGGTAGTGGATCTCATTAGAACATACCAGGTCTTCCACCCAACTTTTTAAGAAATGTCTGTCCTCTACCTTTATTCTTATCTTTAATGTAGTTTTGAAAAACCCATTCAATGTATTCCATAGCTACTTTTTAAATTATTTGAGGATTAGTCATTGCTGAGAATTAGCTGTGTCACTACTCCCTTGGATGATCAAGCATTGACCATACCCTTTTTCTAAACCACATAATTTCATCATGCATTAGAATCATAAAATCTTAAAGCTGGGAAGGGACAACAGAAATCAAGACAGCCTTCTATTCCATTACCACTTTGGAAATTTTCCCTTAGACCCTTAACCTTTACTTCTGCCCTGAACCGCAACCCGCCCCCAGTAAAAAGTCTTGAGAAAAATCTGAAGAACTAAATCTAACACCAAGTGAAGAAGTGGACTATGAAAATTACATTCGAGAGAGGAAATTATTATTTATTTTATTTTTTTGCGGTACGCGGGCCTCTCACTGTTATGGCCTCTCCCGTTGCGGAGCACAGGCTCCGGACATGCAGGCTCAGCAGCCATGGCTCACGGGCCCAGCCGTTCTGCAGCATGTGGGATCTTCCCAGACCGGGGCACGAACCTGTGTCCCCTGCATCGGCAGATGGACTCTCAACCACTGTGCCACCAGGGAAGCCCGAGAGAGGAAATTATTTTTAAAATAGTTTATGATATCCTATCTCTAGGGAATCCTGGTCATGTTTATTCATAACACATAGGGTGCTTTCTTGCTAGCTATGAACTACTCAATGATCTAATGATCTGAGAGGAAGGTCAGTTCAAAAATTGCATTTTATAAAAATAGAGAGGGTAAAATACAACAAATAGTTACAAATTCTTTGGGACCTTAGGAGTCTAGGCCTATTTTAAAGATAATATATTACTAGAATAATTTTGACTGGCTGAGGAAATCACTGCAGGATAAAGTAAAAGCTAAGAGGTTTTTTTTTTTTTTTTAAGAAGATGTTGGGGGTAGGAGTTTATTAATTAATTTATTTTTGCTGTGTTGGGTCTTCGTTTCTGTGCAAGGGCTTTCTCTAGTTGTGGCAAGTGGGGGCCACTCTTCATCGCGGTGTGCAGGCCTCTCACTATCGCGGCCTCTCTTTTTGCGGAGCACAGGCTCCAGACACGCAGGCTCAGTAGTTGTGGCTCACGGGCCTAGCTGCTCTGCGGCATGTGGGATCCTCCCAGACCAGGGCTCGAACCCGTGTCCCCTGCATTAGCACACAGATTCTCAACCACTGTGCCACCAGGGAAGCCCCAAAGCTAAGATTTTTATGTCTGTGTTTATAATGTGGACTTAAAACTTCCCACGATGTTTGGTAATATATGCCAATTTTGCTCTTATCTAGTATTTTGAGCTATCACACCAAGTAAATGAAAAATAAATAGGCTTTTAAAATTTAAACTTTTTTTAAAAAAAAAATTTTATTTATTTATTTATTGGCTGCGTTGGGTCTTCGTTGCTGTGTGCGGGCTTTCTCTAGTTGGGGTGAGCGGGGGCTACTCTTTGTTGCAGTGCGCGGGCTTCTCATTGTCGTGGCTTCTCTTGCTGTGGAGCACGGGCTCTAGGGACGTAGGCTTCAGTAGCTGTGGCACGTGGGCTCAGTAATTGTGGATTGCAGGCTCTAGAGCGCAGGCTCAGTAGTTGTGGCACACGGGCTTAGTTGCTCCGTGGCATGTGGGATCCTCCTGGGCCAGGGCTCGAACCTGTGTCGCCTGCATTGGCAGGCAGGCTCTTAACCACTGCACCACCAGGGAAGCCCTAAAATTTAAACTTTTAAACATACGTTTATTTACTATATATTGTACCTGTGAAACCCATTTTATAGCTCTGTCAGATAATACCGTTGAACATTCAGTAACAAACTGAATTTCACTCATTTGATTGATAAGTGATAATGCATCTGTGAAATTCTTATTCTTTTATTTCATGAGTATAAATAATTCTTTGATTTTTCTGAATCTCAACTAATAAAAATGTTCTATCACCTCTTTTCTGATGAAAGGATTGGCAGACAAAGGATCATTATCTAAACAATAGATCTTAAGGATTTTGCTTTTCCCTGAAGGAAAATCAGAAATGTTGCTCAATTTGTTTTGCGACATAAAATGTCAGTGAATATCTTTGTCTTTATAAATACTACAAACTAAGTATTTTCTCACACCAACCTTGAACAAAATTAAGCCTTTTAAAAATGGCATCAGGCTAGCAAAAAGTTTCAAGTCTGGAGTTTTTCATGTTAATGAAGTTAGCAGGAACTTTTTCTTTGTAACTTGATTCTCCTTGCAAATGGCCCTCATATATTTTCTGGAGAATTTGACATTCACAGTTCTTATAGTTTTCTTTAACCCTTGCTCATCCTGGCTCCCATGTCCTTCCTTTAATCTGAAGCTACCCATTCAAATGGCTCTGTCCACACAAGTAACAGGTGTATAAATAGTTCTTTGTCTGAGCTCAGAGCCTGTGAGGCCAGCCAGATAGGACCTTGTTTAATTGTTCATCTCGTTAGCATACAGCTGACAGAATGCTTCTATTGGGGGACTAGCAGGGGAAGGAAAACCCCTAGGCCTGCTATGCTCTAAATTTCAGTTATGAAGAGCTCCATTTCAGAATAAAAGGCCCATTCCATTAAATGACATCATCTTGCATTCTGAATCTTTACAATCTACCTATGGCCTTATTTTTGTGGGAGCATCCAACAAGGGACTTGTTTTCATTTAATTTGGCCAATGGCTTCAACATCCACAATGGAAAAATGTTAAATCTAATTAGTTGATGAATAAGAGGTGTTGTCAATTAAGGGACAGACTGAAAACTACTCAGTATGAACTCCTCGCTGATTTTGAATTCTATTCTAATAGTTTGTTCAATTTGTACTATTCACTGAGTACTAATGATTTAAATTAATCACTATTAATCTACAGACTGAATAAAGGATCTTTATGTACTGTAAATATTTTGTTTTACCCAAAGAGGGTTTTATGCTAAAACTTGGAAGAATTCCAGTTGTTATGATTCCTTTTGAATAATATTTCCATAAATATATAATCTGTATGGATGTCCGGCTTAAAATACTTGACATTTAAACAATTTTGAGTTAAAAAAATTGTATCAAAACCCTTTAAAAGCACTATAATGTGGTCTTAAAATTTTAAAAAATTTAAGTTGCCTATTTGAGAAAAAAATTGGTTAGAAAAAGTAAAATACAGTTAAAAAATAAACTCCTTCAGTTTAGCTGAAACCTACACATACCATTCCTACTGTATACAAACCTATACTAACAAAATTAGTGTCTAAATATAAGGTTAAAATGATTCCAAATTTACTCTGATAAAGTGACAAAAAGTGCTAAAATTTTGAATAAAATATTACTCTATTTGCCTGTTAGTCTTTAATAACTGAATCTTAAATCTTTTAGAACTAGGAAAAATATAGTTTCTCTAACTGCTTTAGGATTTAGAAAACAGACATGATTTATATTTTAAATCATTATATAAGGTCGCTTTAAGTTCTACAATTGAACATTATTTGCTCTCATACAAGACACACATCTCCAACCATAGCTTAAACAACAAAAAACCCAAGCAATCCCCTGCTCCCCTCACCCCTCGCAAAAGACATGCCTGAGTTAAATTTCCTCAGGACTTGTAACAAAGAAATCAAAAGACCTCCTGGATGTAATTTTACCCTGTATCATAAATGAGACACTTTTTAAGATTTGCATCAGCCTTCCATTAACACAAAAGCTTCTAATCTAACTTAGTTTGAAGTTGAAATCACTGTCTGAACAATAACTGAGCACTTTGTATTAAAGATAAAAGTGCTATTACAGAGCTATCTCATCAGCCCTCGGTATTTTAGATATTACAGCCATAAACTGATGTGATGTACAATAACTTTATATTGCTGAAACCTCTTTGTAATGCCTAAATGAAATTAATGAGTCTCATTCCTTCTCAGTTTTCCACTTAATAACATTATTTTTTTGCTGTCAGCAGTTTATTCCGAGTTTATTCTTACATTAAATAAATGGGAGCAAAACTATAGTCCGTCCAATGCTGACATTTCAATAGTTCTAAAAATCCTGATTTTGTGTTTTAAAATTTAAATGATACATCAATCACATCCTAATAATAGTGTCTGATAAAGCCTTAAGTTTTAATTTGCATTAAGAAAATATGGAGAAACTATCCAAAATATTGAAAGGGAGTAGGAAATTAAGTAAATGAAAATGTTAACCCTATTCAAAAGTAAGAGCAAATGTTAAAACTAGGGCAGGCTGGCTACACTAATTATATGAGAAGGAGTAGTAATTACCCACTTCCTAGTCTCTTCTTCTGATATAATAATCTTCAGGAAATTTAATTTTTTTTTTTTTTTTTTTTGCGGTACATGGGTCTCTCACTGTTGTGGCCTCTCCCGTTGCGGAGCACAGGCTCCGGACACGCAGGCTCAGTGACCATGGCTCATGAGCCTAGCCGCTCTACGGCATGGGGGATCCTCCCGGACCAAGGCACAAACCCGTGTCCCCTGCATCGGCAGGCGGACTCTCAACCACTGTGCCACCAGGGAAGCCCAGGAAATTTAATTTTTGTGTATATTAGATAGCTAAAATATGTTAAAAGCTTTCTGTGGTTGAAACCTCATTTAATCCTAACCTTTGATGCTAGTCAAGTTTGTTCAGTTAAAGGAAACAATAGTCAAAGTTAAGTCTTTTGATATTGACTCCTATTAATATTTTTGGCAGGTGGTAGTCTTATTACCTTTGTGTGAAATATAAAAATTGTTTTCTGGAATAACGAAAAAATAGTAATTATTTCATCTATAAGAAGATGGATCTACAAATCAGTAGATCAGCTGTAGATGATCTTACTGGCATAATCTTGTTAAAAATGAAAATAATGTAGAGAAATGTTTTCAGCAACAAAGCTATTTCCTTGATCAAGGAGACTATTTTGGTTAACCTGCCCATGTAGACTTCACACCACAAGTTACCTTGATAGCACTGAAGGCTGAGAGCAGAGCTCTCTGTATTACTTTTATCCTGCCATCAACTCTTATTCTTCTACTCCCAGTGCATTCTGGCTCACCTCAAATATTCCAACTACTTCAACAGAACTCCCCAACTACTCATTAAAACAAAATAAGCAAAAAGTTATAGGCTCCAAGAAAAGAAAAAACCCCCAAAACAAAAAAAACCCCAAAAAACAAAACTTGCTAACTCTCATTTCCTGCACTGGGAAGCTAATTTTGTTCTAAATCAGGGATTGGCAAAGTATGCCTGTGAGCCAAATCTGGTCCTGTTATTTATTTATTTTGTTTTACTAGTAAAGGAGGCTCTTTTTTATAAATAAAGTTTTATTAAAACACAGCCACAGCGATTTGTTTTCATAACAGCTATGGCTGCTTTCATGTTACCAAATCAGAGTTAAGTAGTTGTGCCAGAGACCATATAGCCTGCAAAGCTGAAAATATTTACTGTCTGGTCTTTTACAAAAAAAAGTATGCTGACTCTTCTCCTTTAAATGCTAGGAGAGAAAGTAACATCATATTTAAAACTTGGAATTAGGATGGTGACCTCTAGTAAATGCCCACAAAAATCCATTACATCAAAAATTTTATTTGAATGTTCTGTGGAGTTCCTGGAATGGTATTTATGTTTAGTAGACCAGTTTTACTCTCTGAAGAAAAATAAATGAAATGATGAAAATTAAATATTTTTGAGAGGAAACTGACCTTACAAATTCTAAATGGCGATATAGAATTGCTGATAAACTGATATTTCTGTGGTTACTTTGTAATAATGGCCATGTAACCTCCATTTTTAGGGGCCTAAAAAATACTAATTTATGTTCATGCAGAGGAAAAGTATATAAACTACCAGAAAGTTAAACAAGACAAAAAAAGAAAAGTGATTCCAGAATGTAAAATTGTGTTATTTCTTAGTCATGACCAGTTAGAAAACATGGGGGTGAGATAATAAAAGCAGATTAACTCTTAAAGATGGCTGGCAATAGTTACAAGATGTCCCCCAAATCACACACCCTCCCAGAATATGAAAAGAGTTGATTCCACATAAGTAGGTACAAAGCATGTAAGCAAGGCTCCCGGCAGTACTGATGCAAGCCCTCAGACATGAATAACAGCCACCAGGATAAGAGTTTTCCTCAACAATATGCCTAAGACTTAGCTGGGACAGTCACTGGCTGACTGTGATCTTCATTTCATTCCATGCTTTGGTCTTTCTGCTGAAACTGAGAACTGAGTACTCACAGCTAAGAAGTTCATTTCAGAAGGATGGGAGCTGAATACTAACTCACCTGACATTGTTAGATTTTGTCAGTTAATAACTTTTGAGGGTAAGCCTGGCAGAAACATCTGCATCTCCACCTCCATTAGTGATTGGGGAAGGGGTGGATAGAGTAGATGACGTCTGGCAGACTTTTCTCAGCTGTGTCCTCTAAGAAGGTTATAAAAACTGAAGGAAGACCTTGATAGAAAAACTCTGCAATAGCCTGGGCTTAGTTGCTGCAGCACTGATGCTGCTTCTCAGACTAAGCCAGACTCACCTCATGTTTCAGAACTCTCTTTTTCTAGATTACCTTGAATTTTTTTCCTTTTTTTTCTTTGCAGTACGCGGGCCTCTCACTGCTGTGGCCTCTCCTGCCGCGGAGCACAGGCTCCGGACGCGCAGGCCCAGCGGCCATGGCTCACGGGCCCAGCCGCTCCGCGGCATGTGGGATCCTCCCAGACCAGGGCACGAACCCGCGTCCCCTGCATCGGCAGGCGAACTCTCAACCACTGCGCCACCAGGGAAGCCCTTTTCCTTTTTAAAGAATATCTCTGGCAGCTCTGAAGTAGGTAGCATATTCCTAGTGAATATAATGGAAGCTACTTTCTTAACTAAAAGCTTCAGGGCAGTATCTAATATTAGAAACAATTTTTCCCTCAACAAGTTCTTTTAAAATGCACTAGGTTTTTACATGGCTTTGGAGGACTGGATTTTGAAAAATCTCTTTTCCAACTTATATCCAAAGTTGGTAAAAACAACCTCCCAAAGATAGAAGTTCCAAAGATATAAATTCCTCCCAAAGATATAAATTCTATACTTATGTGGGAGGAGCCAGAGATATATATTGTAGCAGATAAACTGGAAAAAGGAGCAGTGGGCTATTAACAATGAAGAATTAAAAAAACGATTAAGAGGTGAGGACTAAGAATTGCAAATACTGCAGGCTGAGACAAGCTTAGGATTCAAACATACTGATTTTCAAGTCATTCTTCTAAATAAGGATAAACAGTATTTCAGCAAAGTAATAATTTATACTTGCAACAAATGCTATCTTATTATTCTGTTAAAATTATTTTATTACTACCACTAATAGTGATTACAATATTCCCTTTTATTTCTAGGAATTCAGTAATTTAAAAATGCTTTCACATTTATTAGTTTATCAATAGCAACAAAAGCTAATTTAAAAGGAGTCTTAATTTCAAGATCTTCTGATATTAAAAAACAAAAACAAAAAACTGGTTGTTAAGACATGTGGGCATTGTCACCTATGTTGCTGAAAACACTGTTCTTAGGAAACCAGGCAGCCTTGTTTGATGTTTACTTCAGCAACTCCAGAATGAATATAAATGGCTGTCTGATACATGAATGTGAATGTGAAAATCTGGAACCAATCCTATTTTACAGAACACAAGACTTCAGCATTTGGGGCACCTAATTATTGCGATGATAGGTGAGCTTTAGCCTTGATCACACGGCTTACAGCTAGAAATCTGTTTCATAGGAGATATTTCACGGCATGCAATGAATCTTAAAAACCATGCCATAAACATGCAAACACATGGTTTCAGTTAAATAGCAGATTCAAAACAAGCTTCATTCCTTTAAAACATAATTTGTATAAAAAACAATGTAAGACATTCGACACAGAATTTTTGATGTGCATGGCTGCAGAATTTTACTTTTTTCCTCCTTTAAAGAACTACCACGTTAAAAAAAAAAAAAGGGATTGAACGATTTTACTCTCT
Organism: Lipotes vexillifer; assembly: GCF_000442215.2. NCBI lineage: Eukaryota > Metazoa > Chordata > Mammalia > Artiodactyla > Lipotidae > Lipotes > Lipotes vexillifer. The sequence continues at coordinate 5,605,968 of NW_006786541.1, forward strand.
TCAGGGATTAATCTAAAATTGTTTCCTTTCATTGTCACTTAAATTACAGTCATTCTTAAAACTACCCCACATTTTTCCTTCATTTGGGAATAAAGCTTAAATTTGGACCTGTACAAATAATATTACATTCGTTCTACTATTGAAGGCTGGTTCCAAATTATAAATAGCTTTTCTAGACCAGAACCCTTGATATTCAGTCTTGCTTTATTGCTTTTGATATTAAGACTTTCTACAACTGTTTCAAGGCAAAAACGGTTCTGCTAATTATTACATATCTGGAAAAAAAATCCAAGTTTAAGCTAAAATGATGTCTGTAGAAAGTTTCTGCTTTTTGCATATGGTCATAGTAGGATTTTAAGGGCCAATGCTCAGCCAATGACCCTGCCCAAGACAGTAAAAGAAATTCTTAAAAGCCACTCTACCTTCCTTCCTAACGGAAAGAAGGAACCTCTCTCCCTGAAAGATTTCATGAAAAACATGTAGGACAATACGTTTTAGAAGTTATTTCAAAAAGGATGAGTACTATTTTACCATTGAAGCAGGTCGACTGCTTGTAACAAGGCTTGATCCACCATAGTTTGAATTGAGGCTTCCAATTGGTGCATTATGGGATGGTCCCAATAAACTGTGTATATCACTGTGACCAGCAGGCAAACTGGTGGAAGGTCCCACGGCATGGTTCCGCAGCACATGGATAGCATCATCCAGTCTGTCCAAACGATCCTCCATTCGAGATTGCTGTAGGGATTGAAAAAAGACATGGAGGTTACTGATGTTATCTATTAAATTCATTAAACTGCTGTTTCCTACTTTGGGATATAGGGAAGACAGCAAGTGAATATGCAATATTAAGTAGCTTCAAAAGAAACTACCTGTACTACGAATCAACAATTAAAGAAAGGATATTTGTAGACTATGCTAAATTAACAAAGCCTCAGAAGCAAATCACTGCTTCATAAAACCTATTTACCAATCTAGCATGAGGTTATTTCTTTTAGCTTCTACAAAAGCTGAAGGCTACTCTACTGTGTCTGATACTCAATTATCATTGATAAAAAAGATAACCTGTACTTTAACACTGATCTTTGAAATGAGGGCAATTTGGGGGAGGGTCTTCAAATCCATCAAATTTAAGTTGTAATTTTGTTTTAAGTGAATATTTATAATACCTATCTGAAATGGTGACCACATCCAAATGTGCTCTTTCACAAAACTGATGAAATGATATTATCTGTCTGTGAATATACACATGCCCCATACACAAACATATTAGAATTTAAGAAAATAAAAGCACATGCCAGTAGAGCTCTTTTAAAAAGAATCACACTCAACAAAAGCCTATTCTTACATATTGTTACAAAAACAAAAATAGTCACTGTTTGATTTTAAAAGACTCTGGAGTCTGTACAGCCTTGATGATTTTAAACGGATAATAGGAAGTATAATTAATTGAAACACAAAAAAGGCACCATCTAAAAGAAATAGTACCTCACAGACATCCTTTAAGAAGGACATTGCATCTTGCAAATGCTCGTGAAGTTGCTGCTCAACTCGATTTTTCTGGCAAAGTCAAGACAGAACAGGAGGCAAAGCACAGGTTAAGATTAACTCCAAAAGAGATGAGGAAATAGCTGATGTGCATGTCAGCATAACATGTTAGTAAAGTTAACGCGGAGACCTGCAAGATCTACTTGTATTAAGGTATGAGAAGGCTGGGATTTAACAGCAAAGTTATAAGGTTAGCATCTAAATAGCACACATTGCTTATATTTGCTTATATGTGAGAAGAAAACTTTCCTTTAATTTAAAATGTTCTGTTAGTCACAGAAAAAGAACTTTTCTATTTGCAACCTGGAATTACTGAATGATAGCATGACTTAACATTCTATTAAGTCATCCTTATTTTGTTTTTATGCTTTATTTTGTTTATTATGTAATTCTGTGGTAAGCATACAAAGGCAACAGTAGTTAACACCCTACCACAAATTCTTCACTCTCAATACCTAGACAGGCTCCTTTATTCTACTGCTTTGTTTGTCAATGGTTTTGCTTGTACAATTTACATAATACATTCTTTTTTAAAAAAGAAAACATGGGAAAAAATACTCTTCCTGACAAAAATAATTGATGCTACATTTAAAAATTTTAACAGAAATGTAATAAAGTATACACAATATCATCACATGAGAAAGAGTAAAATACAACCATTTTGCAATGCTGGACTAATTTTCTCTTACTTGGTCTGTGTTTTTTTTTTTCTTCTTTAAATTTCCTTTACATGTAAACATAAAATTATAGTAAAATTAAACCCTAGATCTGTCAAAGAAACAAAAATCCCATAACACTGTTTTAATACCAGCTGTCCTGAGACCAGAAGCCTGATGTCCCAAAGAACAGATGGCAAAAGGCACACCCAATGTGTCTTATATAGTTCAACTAAATCAGGCCATTTGTTAGCAGAGAATTCGTGTGTAATGCTATCCTACTGTTTTTTCATTGTTACTCAAGATTTTCTGGGAAAAAAAAAAAAAAAAAAAAGAACTCCACACTATTAGATAAAAGAGACCTTGTATGTTTCTCAGAGGCTCTTACCAGGGAGTGGAGTGAGTTTTCATAGCTTGGGGATGAAGGCGCTTGCCCTCCAGGTCTGGGCCACTGACTGGTACCTGTTAAAACAAAACCCAAAAGCACCCACACACCTTGGTTAACTCAGTGATCTTGAAAATGTTCTAAAGGAAAGGGTAAAGATATATTGTAAGTGTGCATAAATTTATGTGAAAATTTTTGTTGTCTTCAGCATGTTACTGGCTACTGATAAACCCAACACATTAAAATTTTTTTTTCATTATTAATATAACTGTGTAGGGAGTTGAGAAAAAAACTATACTTTGAAACATAACTACATTTATGTTTGCATGTTCTTCACACTCTGTCCAAATGCACACATATTTTGAGAAAATGTACTTAAAATATGCATAATTTAAAATTCTGTCCCTCCCCCATATTTTTAGTCTTTATGATCATGCTATTAATGACTTACATTAATATTCACCTGATTCTCTATATCATAATTTGCTTAACCACCGTTACCTCAGTGCTAGACGTTTTGGTTGCTTTCATTTGGCTATTATGAATAGTAACTGAATATCACTATATTATGAACGTTAATACTGTGTTTTTTCTTTTGGGGAATATGTCTAAGGATAAATAGCATTTCTAAGTTAAAAGGTATGAACATATTTATGATCCTTAATTCATAAGGCCAAAACTGCTTTCTAAAGGGTCACGTTAACTTGTGCCTCCAGTAATGCACAAATGCACCAATTTCAAATGATTGCAAATACATTTAGGATTATCTGCTAAAAATTTTCCCAACATAATTTACACCAAAACATATTATTTAATTTGGAAAATATCATCATGAAAATTTTGTTAAATGTTGTTTACTCTTCAACTTTAGGAAAGTGGCAATATAATAAAAAAAAGGAGACAGAAAAAGCAAGGATACAAGTTCAGAACAGAAAGAATAAAAAGGAAAAAAAAAACAAGAAAAAATAAAAGGGTTAATTCATTCATGTATTGGGGAGAATGCAGTGTTTTAAAACAGCTTCAGGGACTTCCCTAGCGGTCCAGTGGGTAAGACTCCACGCTCCCAATGCAGGGAACTATATCCCACATGCATGCTGCAACTAAGAGTTCACATGCCTAAACTAAGAGTCTGCATACCGCAACTAAAGATCCCACGTGCCACAACTAAGACCTGGCACAGCCAAAATAAATAAATAAAATAAATGATAAATATTAAAAAAAATAAAATAGCTTTAAATAGCTTTAAAATAACCAAAATAGCTTTAAAAAGAAAAAGACAAATGATTGAAAATCTTTACTATTTCATGACTGTGCATTTGAAAGTAAGTTATGTATAGAAAATAATGAAGACCGTTCAATTAAATATATGGTTTTGTTCTTAACAAATCCTCAGTGACAAACTGAATTATCAATATAGTAGAAATCTGAAGTTGGAGAAGGTTTACTTAATGTGTCTTGTTTATTGCTAAATGAAATTTTAAACTATGTTCCACCAGAGCTTGTTGTTGCAGGTTAATTTGCCATATTTAGGAAACTAAAAACTTACGGTAAATTGGAACTATTATAGTTCACTTTAGCTGAGTAACCTAGTAATTGTAGGAATAATTGTATTCCTAGTAACTGTACAAAAAATAGGCACTCACAGTTTTTTGTTTTTGTTTTTATTCTGCTTTTATGAAGCGAATGAGGTAAAAGCTATGAATGCACTCACTCTGTGAACCTAAAGGTCTTTTTTTTTTTTTTGGGCGGTACGCGGGCCTCTCACTGTTGTGGCCTCTCCCGTTGAGGAGCACGGGCTCTGGATGCGCAGGCTCAGAGGCCACGGCTCACGGGCCCAGCCGCTCCGCAGCATGTGGGATCTTCCCGGACCGGGGCACGAACCCGTGTTCCCTGCATCAGCAGACGGACTCTCAACCACTGCGCCACCAGGGAAGCCCCTAAAGGTCTTTTTGACCATGAGATATTATTATTATTTCTTCCTGATGATAGATCTATCATGTAATCAATGAAGAAAAAAGATACATAGACTTTTGTAATTCTGGCCCACTGACGGCTTATTAGCTATGGATGAGAACTTTGGGGTTGTGAATGGAATTCAAATTCTAGACAGAGACCATAATGCTATAGAATACCTCTGACACTAGACAGATCTGCATCCTTGTCTTTTTATAAAACTAGTACATGAGTAAAATATACAGATTTATTTAGAATCATACTGGTATCTTTATCTCTAGCTTGTAATCACCAACTGCAGCATTATTACACAAATAAGGAAAAACAAAAGTACAAACGCTAAAAACCTAAGGGGTTTCCCAGAGAATAGGTTATTTGCCCCCTTCCTTCCCTGTTACCTGCTATCTGGTGGTAGACATGCACAGGGGTTTTGGGCTTATACTACTTCCTTCTGTTAGATAAGGGCAAGCTTTCAACTCTTTATATAGTTAACAATTTTTGTAATTGCCCTGAGCTTTTTAGTGACCACCCCCAAAAGCTAGCTGTTATTCAAGGATTATAATAAATTTACTTGATATCAAAATTTATTGACTATTTCCAGAGAACACGTTAGCTGACAAGAGAATCAAATTATTTGGCTAGAAAATCTGGAAAGGCTTTCTTTGATCACTAAATCAAAAATTCACCCAGTGTTTCTGATCTGTCCTCACTCTGAGTGGGATTCAGTAATATGCCACCTAATAAAACTGGTTAATAAATTTAGAGAATAGATAACATCATTTTGCATGGCTGAGAGAAATTCTTAGGACTATTTATCATGCATTTTCTTATTTTGTTAGCTGTTTCCCTTTGTAATCTCACCCTAAACTCAAACTTTCATGAGATACTCCACACTTGGAAAAGGTTGAATAATCCTAAATGTAGCACTGAATGCTTTGCTTTCCACAATCTGGCCCCAGCCAATCTTTCCACTTCCAATATGTGAAAAGAGTTCATAAACAGTCATCTCAATGACTCTGGATGAACAGGTCATGCACTTTCTTACATCTTGATCTTTGTCACATTCTCTTCTTTTATACTCAAAGTTCTTTCTCCTTTATACTCTCTTCATGAAGTACATCCGAAGAACTGTAGTTTAGAGTAAATTCTGACGGTTCTATTTTCATGTGTTTATCTCTGTTTTCTCAACTAAATTGAAAACTTGCTGAAGTCAGGTAACTGCTTTAACACCAGGCATACAGACAGATGATAAAAATAAATATCTCACTGATGAAATGAGCCTAAACTGAGGAATCCTTTCTCCCCTATCTCCCCCCACTCCCTCTTTATTTTTATTGTGGATGTTCTGAAGATTGCTATTGAGTACTGCAATTATTAAACTTTTATTCACTGATATTCTAGAAGGATGTAAAGAAAGGTGAAAAGTGGTTTTGTTTGTCTGCTTTCCAAGTTCCCTTAGTAAACACATTCTTTTTTTTTTCTTTTTCACATCTTTATTGGAGTATAAATGCTTTACAATATTGTGATTAAACACATTCTCTTAACTCAAATACTCATGTCTTTTCTCAAAGGACAAATGTATTAGACACAGCCATACTTCTACCTTGCTGCTAGAGCCCAAATTTTGCTCAGAAGGTGGGGGAGGGTGTCCATCCTTTCCTACTATGAACCAAGAAAGAGTAATTCTATTCTTAGCTCTTGGGAGAAATCCTAATGACTAAGACAAACATGGTGGTCCCATTTCTGTTGAGTAACTCTGTTAAACCCAGTTCTGGTCAATGAATCATGAGGGAAAATCTGTTGAAGAGGCTTCTGGAAAAAGATTCTTAAAAGACATATAATAGATGATCCTTTTTCTTACATGAGACATGGTTATGTCCATATGTGGTACCTTCAACTGCTGTCTTGCCACCAGCCTAAGAAAGAATTGCAAAGAAATAGAGCAGGAGCCCTGACTGGTCCAGGAACTTGCCCTGCTATGGGCTTTATACAAGATATCCAAAATCCCCTTATTATTTAATCCAGTCCAGACAAGAGTTTCTCTTTCTTTCAGCCTAAAGTATCCTAACTAAAACAATATCATCATCTCAGAAGCTTCTTTCTTGTAAGCATTTTCTATGCAGGAACGTTATGTTCTTAGTCTGAAAAGTTCCCAAGGAAAATAAGCAGGATTTAAAATAGAACGATGAATGCCTTAGAAACTGCCTATGTTGCTTTGCACCTGTGCAACTATTCTTACAAGGTCTGTCCTGAGTCTGACTGATGCTCAGACATAAGGAAGAGGGCAAGTGTAGAGCGCACATAGCGGGTAGGAATTTTTACTCTAGATGATAGGCTCCTGTCACACAAGGTACAAAATAATTTGTACATATTATATAGGAGCTCTGGTTTGCTCTATCTTTTTCATTTTTCCTTCAACTGTGAATACTTTATCGCCCATTGCTTTCCTTTTTTCCTCCTCCCTTTCCATGTCTGCTCTGCCAGCCTGGGGTGTGTGTGTATGTGGGGGTGGTTATAAGAAGAAAACACTAGATACAGGAGATGAGAGACAGAGATGCACCTGTATAAAATCAGTCTTTGATGCCATTTCAACAGGAGTATATGAAAATATTTTTCTTTGAGTATGACTGCAGAACTGTAAAAAGAAGCCTATTAATACCTTCATTACACAATTTAACATTTCACAGATCTTCACTAATCAGCTGAATTAAAGGTGGAAAGAGGATATCATCCACTAAACATCAAATAAAAATGGAGAAGGGAAGGGTAAGCTGGGACAAAGTGAGAGAGTGGCACTGACATATATACACTACCAAATGTAAAACCGATAGCTAATGGGAAGCAGCCGCATTGCATAGGGAGATCAGCTCGGTGCTTTGTGACCACCTAGAGGGGTGGGATAGGGAGGGTGGGAGGGAGACACAAGAGGGAGGGGATATGGGGATATATGTATATGTACAGCTGATTCACTTCGTTATAGAGCAGAAACTAACACATCATTGTAAAGCAATTATGCTTAAATAAAGATGTTAAAAAAATAAATAAAAAAATAAAAAAACAAATTCAAAAAAAAAAAAGGAGGAGGAAAAGTGAGATTTTACTTTGGACCATTATTTTTTGAAAAACGCCTAAGTTTCTGATTCTTCATTTTACTGATGTCTCTGCATAGATGCTGAGCTCCTCTGCTGCCTGCCTTCCCAACCAGTGTTAATGGAAACCAAAGGACACTTTTATCTTACTGGGCTGGGCAGAGAAGAGGCAGTGGGAACATACAGTAAGGGCCAATATAGCTACCTGAGATGAGAAAGTGAAACAAGCTGTGGCAAAAATGACACTGATAATTTTAGTAAAACTCTGCCAAGAGGGTGAGTATGGTTAAAGTTACATCATTCTTCCTGTAATTTCATCCCTCTGTTAAACAACAACTTTAAGTCAATGGGTCTTTCATAGTCCTGTCTATGTGGGGAACAGCTGTTCAACTTTTACTAGACAGCTGAAGCCATGGTGTCTGAGAAAGTGGCAGAACCCACTAATAGCTGAAAGCAGCTGCCAGCAGTTCATCATTTCCACATTGGAATGCTTCTTAGCAGAGTCACAAGGCTAAATCACAGAGCACAGGTGATAGCCAGGGCCCTGATACACCAGAGCCTTGATTTTCAGAAACCCTGAACAATGCAAAAAGGCTTCACAGCAACAACAACAAGGCCACATGGACTGAACTAGTGACTTTGATCAGGAATAGAGAATCATTTCTGAGGTCAACTGTTGGAGGAAAATGGCAATTTTTACACAGTTGTCTATTGTCTTTTCCTTAGAACTAATACATTTCTTCTTTAGCATGGTTTTTCTCCAAACACTGCTCAAGAAACACATTCCAAGTTTTATAGCTTAACAGATCAGATCCAAGCATCTTCTTGTAATTTGATTTATTCCTAATAAATCAAAAAATTCCTATTTACAATAATAACAGTTGTATCTCAACAAATTTATACTGTAGGATAGTATCTGGAACTTGTTAAAACTACTGTAAAGAAAAACAGGAAAAAAGCAATGCAAATCTGAACACTTATTTAACTCCACTAACAATATTCATACACATTCACAAAGAGTTCTTTTCTTTTTTTTTTTTTTTTTTTTTTTTCC
>NW_006786541.1:5614786-5623313 GCF_000442215.2 Lipotes vexillifer
GCTCCGGACGAGCAGGCTCAACGGCCATGGCTCACGGGCCCAGCCGCTCCCCGGCATGTGGGATCCCCCCAGCCCGGGGCACGAACCCGTATCCCCTGCATCGGCAGGCGGACTCTCAACCACTGCGCCACCAGGGAAGCCCAAGAGTTCTTTTCTTTAGCAAAAAAAAAAACTACATTATCCCCAAGAATTTATATATATATATGAAATAATAACTCAGTAGACTTAAAAATAAAGACAAACTAGTGCAGAGTTTTTCATTTGAGTCTTATACATGGTACGTGGAAAATGCAGAGAATAAGAAAGAAGTTATATGTACTTCTAAATAGGTTATTTTATTTTCTATGTTAGCTTATCAAAATTTTTGATTCATCTCCTTCTCTATATTTTACCTTCATCCCAATTGTTTAGCCTTATTTTTTATCCTGTTATAATAACTGTTCTTAGAAATTATCACAAATTATTTTAAGAATCAGAGAAGATATGAACACATAATTCAAACAGGAAACACTTCAATATTCTCCAAAATGAACTCAGGAGAAGGCTCTGTTTACATGTTTTCTCAGGATAGAAATGATTTTTTTGGTATGAGTTTTTACTATATTTTATTGAAAAATAAACTTCAAATATTTCCAAGTAGCCCCATGCATGTTATCAAGTAGTTAGATAAAACAAAAGCTTACCTGTGAGAGGTGAGGGTGATCCAACTGGTGTTGACGGATTTGATGGAAAACTACTGCTGGTATGGTCAGGAGAATAAATCTAACCAGAAAACAAAAGATATGCACATATCAGTGTGACAAAAGCAAAAATATAAATCCATTTGCATGGAGTTATTTCTATAATCTAAGCTGCCATCCTTAAGGCTCAGAGTGAAAAACTGTTTAATCAATTTTAGAACTATTCTATTGCATAAAGGCTATAGAAGCCCCAGTTTTAAAACTCGGATTAAAAAGTATCATATATATTCTAATATGAGAGGAATAAATAGATCATACCTATTTCTTTATTATCCTAGTTGAAAGTAATTTAAATTTCTAATTGCTAGAACAAAAAAGAGAAGTGATAAAAAAGAGAAGTGACTATAAAGTCAAGTCTGATAAACAATCTTTCTAGAATATACCATCTAAATAAATTTTATTCATTAAAAATAATCTTAGGAAACTGTTATCTTTTGAAGAGAATAGTCCTAAAAATAGTTTTAAAAGTCAAAGAAAGTGATTTTTAAAAATAGTTACCCCTTATTTCTTTTAGGAAGTTGTTTGAGTAACTACATTTTTGCCAAATTTAGCTCCTAATGTTGTGTGAGTGTTGTAAAAAAATCAAACTTGTTTTCAAAGGATATTTCGTCACCCTTGGAGAAAGTGAAAAAACCCTGAAAGTTCTTAAAAAAATGTTCCCAAAATAATCTGTGGACTTTACTTCCTAAGAGGTAACATATCTGGATGCATAAATTTTGGTATTTTGGCTAAAGGTTTTGTTGCAACACTTTATATTTATTTCATATTGCTAAAAAACATAGTGACAGAAATTCATTCAAGTTTACATAATTAACCATTAAACATTTAAAAAGTCTCCTTAATCCACGCACCAACGGTTCCTAGGAACTCCTCTCTAGGACAATCCCATTCCTATAACAGGCATCATAAATCATCTTCACATCTCAGCACTTAGGGCAGACAAATCAACTTATTTGGAGAAACTGTGGTCAAATATTTTAAATAGGAAAACTACTTGTGGGTGCAAAGTGTCATCCAATAGAAATAATCTTGCTCTGAGTAAGTTTAGAGCTCTAATAAATTTAAAGAGGCCCAAATTATGGCATATATGGGGTCTCAGCACTGGTTTTAAAGACAGTATAATACGTTGAAAAAGTCAGATACTGGGACAGGCCCACGTAAAACAAAATTCTACAGGTCACAAACATCAAACATTAACAGCTTTCATTTTGTTTTAAAAAAAGAAGATAGCACCAATTAAATTGTAAGCATTGACTACAAATGAGTATATCTACACCAATTTGTATGATGTTACTAAATTGTAACTGGAAATCCCTTTACACACCAACTCTTTCCAAAGAGCCAGATCTAAAAGTTGTATATTCAGGTTGGAAAGTCATTTCATTTTATTAAAAAATTTTTTTTTGCCACGCCAGGCAGCTTGCGGGATCATAGTTCTCCGACCAGGGACTGAAGCCAGGCCCCCCGCAGTGGAAGTGCCGAGTCCCAACCACTGGACCGCCAGGGAATTCCCAGGTTGGAGAGTCATTTTAGAAAAGCACAGTTATCAAGAAGACTTCAAATAACTTTATGGGAAGACTTAGTAATAGGGAAGTAGTATGCTGTAAGATCAATGTTGTTGGTCTTAAAGTTGTCAAAATTGTTACCTTTTAAAAGTTGTTACTTTTCACACCTGTGAAAATTAGCTAAATGTCACATTTTGGTTCCTAATGGCTTGCACGCATACAGTGATTTATTTCAACCATAAGTAAGTTAGGTAACGTCACCGAACTTCAACAAAAACATATCTCAACATACCCTTTTATTTTTGTAAATCACTATTTCTCATGTTTATGATTCAAATAATTGTAACTTTTATGAACAACTGATGCTAACATATGAAATATGTCTTGACTATAATACTGGTAAGGGAGGGAAGGGTTGATAACACTGATGGTGGGTGGCTGAGGAGTGAAAGAAGCTCCATTTCCATGCAAAACTTTGATTATCATAAACTAGACTTACTGATTTTCAATTTCCTTGACCGTATGAATTAATTGCATGAAAGCACTGGAGAAACAGCATTCCCTGTGTATCATACCTCCCGCTTTGTTTTCTTCATACTGCTTACATTAATCCCTAATTGCCTAAATTTGTTTACTTGTTTATCATATGTCTCTTTCACCCTTTTCCCTAATGAAATGCACTTTCCAGAAGAGCAAGGACTTTGTCTTATTCAGACCAATGTGAATTACACAGCAACTGCAGTAGCTTCTGATTCTACAACAGTGCTGGTAAATAAATACTTGCTGAAAGAATGAATGATATCTTCCTTGAAAGAAGTTAGCATTTGAGTATCCCTTTTAATCCTTGGATGTATAATTTTTACCCAGGCTCCTTCTCTCTTTTACTCTCTTATACAGTTCACTTAATGTAGGTTTTCCGAGAGCTCCAGTCTCAGTTTTCTTTTCTATTTACCTGTGTTTCCTCTCTTTGTAATACCATTCTTTATAAAGTATCAACTATGACATCCATGTGAATGACTCCTAAGTTGACACCTCTATCCTCCTACTGGTTGCTGGACCTCTCCATCTGAGCATATCTTTCTTTCATCTCAAGCTCAGTATGTCCAAACCCAAACTTTGCATCACTGCCCCAAGTTTCCCACCCTTCCCATCTCTACTGTTCTGTTTCCTCTATCTCAGTTAGCACTAGTATTCTCCTGGTCACCAAAACCACTCTCACTCTCCCCTCCTTTCTCCTGCTCCTCCACTCTTCCCACCATAGACACCAATGCTCACAATTCTCTATAATGTTTCTGGGATGGGCATACATCATTCTCACTGCCATTACACTACCTTAAACTTTTACTAGAACTTATGGCTGGACTATTTAAGTCTTTATATTTTTAGTTACTCCCCGCTCCTTTCATCCCATACATAATTGACTGAGCTATTGTCCTCAACCAGTTTTGAACAAATGCCATACAGCACTTCCTGTTGTCTACTAAATAAAACAGAATGACATTTGACGTATTCCATTATCTGGTTACAAAAATATCTTTCTACCTTATAACCTACATAAAACATTATATCAAACAAAATATTTTTTGATATTCTGAACACAGCTTGTCCTTGCAAAAGGCTTGTTTCTTAACTTCTCCCTGATGGAATTCTGTAACACATCAAAGCCCAACTCAAATGTAACCTCCCCACTTACACTCATTTTCACTTCCCTTATATTCTTAGTGTAACCTGTTACTTCTCTTTAGTATTTTACTTCACACTATGCTCTATGTTACCACTTTTCTATCTTCTCTCCTTGACTGTAAGCTCTTTGAAAGCAGGGACCTTATACTGTTCAACACTGAATTCATCATTGTCACTGTTTTGCACAAGCAGGTGCTGAATATTTTTAAAAAAAAACAACTTGAGCGATTAAATTGCACTTGAAATTCGCTGCAATACTTTTTGATAAAAAAGCAGAATTCAGTAAATAGCAGTTTATCTCAGCATTTATATAGTGGGGTTCAGTAACAGGAATACCAACGGGAGAAAAAGATACTATTATAAAGATGAATTCATTTACAAATCAATTTTATGGTATAAGCTTTGAGAACAACAATATGGTAAGGTTCCAATATTTCTGAGAATTAGTGTTGATGTACTAAGTTGTCCATACCACATCATTAGGCAGGTATGGGCTTTTGAGGATATAAGCAGGCTATCAACCCTTATTTTCCCTGATAACTCTGCCATTACAGCTAAATAATCCTTAAGCACGTGAAGGACTGGTGACAACTTCTTTATCTCAAAGAAGGAAGTTTATACTTTAGAGTCATTTTGCAATGACTACCTTGCAATGACTAAGCAGAATGATGTTATATATAAAGTGGGTGTGGGCTCCTAAAAATCACTGTGAAAACAGGAGAAGCAGTACCAAAAGCATATCAACATATAATTTCTGGTGTTTTTATCAAAAGCACCTTCTCCATTTGTGTAATAAAAGGTGTTTTCTCCACTCACTCATCACATTCCCTGGTTCTATTTTGCCCTAAATTAAAGTGATGACAGACAGAATTGTTACTAATACTTTTCCTGAACTGACAGATAGCCTGGCAAATTATAGGACTTTTTCTTGTCCCTTTTACTTTCATAAAAAGAACATGTATGTGGGAAGGGAGCAACATTAAAAGAGCAGAATAATACAGCCTTTTAGATCACAGATCATGTCATTAAACTTCACTTCTGCATATTTATTCTATTACCAAATGACATACAAACTATACTTATTCTATAGAAACTGTTTTGCTACTTTAAGAAATTCTAAACATAAGGCTTTATTTGACAAAGAGCATTCTAAATCAGGAATACATTACTTTTTGTACTTTCTGACCTTAAAGAACTCCTAACATAGATGTTTCAAAGAAAAAAAAGAGAAGGAAAAAAAATCAGTTACTTAAAAAATGGGGATGGGAGTGATTTAGAATCTAGAGCCTAAACACAAAGTAAGAACTCATTCTACATGCCGTCCATGGTCCTCATACTGTTAAGTGACCAATGATGAATAACTCCCAATACCTTCTGCCAGGCTTAAACGGTAATATGCCTCATTTTACTGCAACAAATGAGGCTCCTCCTCCTATCAGTCATGGTCTATTCCAATCAGCAGGGTGCCAATAAGCCAGAAGCTAATGAAAAGGGCTTCAGACAAAAAAGAAACAATGGAGTGCTCCCAAGCCCAACCTTGGAACTGCGAGCCCAATTTTTTAAACACTACAGTGCACATTTCAGTTAATCTTTATTATGCTAATGTTATTGAGTCTAAGGAACAAAGAAACTTATTTCATGAATTACTTTTAAACATCAACTTCCCTGAATTTTCTTTTCTTTTGTTAGAGACTACTGACCATTTAACTATCTAGATTAAAACATACACACACATACACATACACAATACACACACATACACATACTCTCTCTCCCTTTCCTTTGCTCTGAGGTAGAAATCAAAACATAAATTATCACAAAGAAGTCTGATATAATCAACAAAGTTCAACAGTCTTCTTGTTTGATCTCCTCTAAATTAAAGACCAAGTGTTTTGATATGGTATTAGGCACTGAAATAAACCAGATGTTTCTTCTCTATATAACTCTCCACGGGCACAATCTTAAAGGGTTATTGTTTGGCAGACGTTCAGGGAAACACAGAAATGGCATGAATATCCAGATTCTCCTATCCCTCTATCTACCCCAGTTTATTATCTAAACTAATGCATAATCCATAGGGCTTTGGGAACTTTGTGTAAATACTTTCATGTACAATTCTCTTTCTAGCTATCCTGAGATTAAGACCACAATTATCCAGGCTTAAACCTAAAATAAAGGAACCTTTGCGAATGTATTATCTGGCCTTACATGTTTAATCACCCAGTATTCTGTGTGCTTTTTAATACATAAACTGAAGAACAAAGGTTGTAACCTCTGTTTCACACATGAAAGACCATCTAAGACATATATCAGACATTTGGGGAGCTATTAGAAATAACTTCTAATGACAATAGCATGGCATTTCTCCACATAAACCTAGATGCTGTATTTAAAATGTCACATTCTATAGAACTTAAAATTTCAAATACTCATGGTCACCATTTCCAAAGATCTGTAATACCTAACATCAAATTCTGAGACACATGTCAGACTCTCAAATGTAATCCTCATAAAATTCCTTCTCCCCATCTCTTCTAATCCTTCCTATCCCCAATGTATTTTTTTGTCTGTTTTTCAGGACATTCTAAGAGCACTAAAGTGAATGTGAGTTTGTAATGGAAGTTAGAGAAAGAATGTGTTTGGGGGAGGTGTCTGGTGCAGAGTGGGGCAGGAGATGTATTGAAGGAAGGGATCTGAAGTGTGCAGACTATGGCATGCAGTGATGGAGCAGATGGAATGCATCACTGTCAGCTATGACAGAAATGATTTAGGGAATGACCTGGCTGCTCCTGCCTAGTAACAACACAGGATGACAGAGTTGAGTTTCCATGACAACCAAAGCCCACCCACTAACTAGATTAAACATTCTCCCCTGGCTTCCACTCACACTGAATTTAGATTTTCTTTTCCAAATGCCAATTGGTTTAGCTAGTATGTTGGTCATAATATGGGAGAATAGTCAAGGACTTGGAGGGTAACTGAAAAGGAGCTTGGAGGACCACTGACAACATCACAAATTCCTGCCTGCCTATCTGCCAAGGATCCTTTATGGAAGTCTTCCTTGAATAAAATAAACAAAAACTTTTGAGAAAAAAGCCCCTGAAATGCAGGTTATACTTTTTTAAGTTGCTTAGTATTGAAAGTTCAAATGTTACTTGTCTTTCTACCTGTGAAATATCTCCTACTGGATTCTTACAGAATCAGCAGAAGGAACTGGCAAGTCAATCAAATACCTGGGAGGCACTCATTTAATATTATAGAATAATTTTCTTCCAAAGTAGGTAGTTTTCATCATGTGGAATAAGTCCAGAATAAGTGAGACCACTCCCTTTAATCCTCATCAACACCTTGTAAAATAACAGTCACTGTACCACTGTCTTTCTGGAAGTGAAGCTACTTAGATCAGATCTAATCTAATATCTAGGCTTTACCCTTCCTAGCCGGGTGATCCCTAGGGCAAGTTACTTAATCCTTCTGAGCCAAAGTTACTTAACCTTTTAAACCTTAGTTCCTCATCTGTAACGTGGGAATAATAATGCCAACTTCACAGGGCTTTCTCGAGGATTAAATGAAACGACGCATGTAAATGCTTAGTATAGTGCCTAGCACCTAGTAAGCATACAAATTACAGATGATATTTTTGTGGGTTTTGTTATCATCATCATCATTTTTGTCATATGATGCAAGACTGAATTCAACATTTACTGAGCTCTATTTTGTGTGAGCCACCACTATGTGGTAGATGAATTTGACTTGGCTCCATTTCTCAAGAAACGTGTACTGCTCTAGAGTAAGGTTTATTTACAGAAACCATTCACAAAGAGGTTTATCTCTTTAAATTTCAACAGCTGCTTCCTACTACTCACACATTAAGTGGTCTGCTTTTCCCATGAACAGCAGCAGCAAATGTGTTTGACAGAGTTAACTGCACTTCATAGTAAGACATAAGTAAGACAACTCTGTGAAAATTCTGAGAGGCATATCACTCAGGAGGAAAAAAGGAAGGAAGAAAAAGCCTAAGGAGAAACTTTAGAAAATACAAAGCAGAAGTGCCTCTTAAATAATTAGATTTGGAATCTTTATGGACTACTGGTAAATGTTCTCCCAAAAGAATGGATTTCGTTTCAATGTTTTAAGGATCATATATATTAAAACCGATCACTGCCTTTATTAAAGCAGCTCATTGCTTTGTCATTAACATTCTGGTGTGATGTAAACTACTTGCTGAGGAAAATACTATGGGATTCCTTCAAATTAGCTTTACTCATTTTAGCGTGGGTTCTTCAATGAATCTGTTTTTCTCCTTTTTGGAAAGGCTCTCATCTCCTATGTCTTAAATGAATTGGCAGCAGATGCTTATTCTTTCCTTTAAAAAAAAATATATAAAATACCTTCCATGTTAGAAAAAAATCCTTATAAAAGCACTTCCTTTTCTGGATCAGAAGAATAACTGAGTTATGTTTCTTGGTTCCACCTGACTTATTTTAACGGGCAACTCACAAAGTATATGTTTAAAACTAATAAACAGATTTAACTATTAACCTCAGTAATCTGTGCTTTAGATTTCAAAATGCCCAAATTTCTTTTTCTTTTCCCTAC
>NW_006786541.1:5623323-5629238 GCF_000442215.2 Lipotes vexillifer
CATTAAGACAAAAACAGATATTTAAATTGAAATTAGAAGGACAGTTCTTGTGGGAATAGGGTGGGAAAGTGTTCTTGTGAATTATTTTAAGGGCAGTACAAATCAATACAAACCGAAAATAGCTCTAAATGAGTAATGAAGTGGTCCTGTTATAACTACACCCTTTAACTATGACACATACTGCCCACAAAATCTAATCACTGCATTCAGCAGTGTAAAAATCATTCAGCAAAATATGTAAATTCAATACTTACAGATGCCAAAGCTTTTCCAAGTGCATCACCTGTCTGTGAGCTTCCAGCAGCATTTCCTCTGGTTCCTGAGTATTTCAAAGAGGAAAACAAACCAAGAAGTTTAGCAGGCAAGCAGGCATGCTTTTTTAGCACTCTGCCATTATTTCAATGGTGTTCTCCATTGTTGTTGCACATCTGTCACAATAAACCTGCAAATACTCTGCATGTGTTGTATTTAGTAAGCTAAAGTAAAGATGGGTTCCTTACCAGTTTGTACATTAATGAAAGTCAGAAAGTTTCTTTTCTTCCTTTCTTTCATTTTTAAACTCAATACTAAAAAATACGTTGAGTCAAAAGGTACAAATTTCCAGTTATAAGTAAGTACTGGGGATGTACATGATAAATGTAACTAACACTGCTGTATGTCATTTAGGAAAGTTAAGAGAGTAATCAAGGGTTATCACAAAGAAAAAAAAATTTCTATTGCTTTAATTTTGTGTCTATATAAGATAATGAATGCTCACTAAACTTATTGTGATAATCATTTCATGTTGTATTTAAGTCAAATCATTACACTGTACACCTTAAACTTATACAGCACTATATGTCAATGACGTATCTCGATAAAGCTGGAAGAAAAAAATATGAAAAGAACAAAAAAAATATATATGTATTGAAAAATATGAGATTCACTACAAATCGCCAAATTCAGTTTTAGGGAGTTTTGCCAACCTAAAAAAGCTCACCTAGGATGCTATCTGATCCATTGATGGGAGGGGTGTGTGAGGCAGCAACATAAGGTGAACTGCTGGTACTGGCACGGTGGAAGCTGGACATTGGTGGAAGACTTGTGTTTATGTCTGTTGGTGAAACTGAGTGTGGAGGATAACTCTAAAGAAAGGGGGAAAGAGACATGATCTATTAAATATATTTTCTGAATAATATGCACATATAACTGGGCAACTACTATAACAGGTTAAAAAGAACATCATAAATTTGCAGCTGAAGAGCACTACTCTTGTCATTTACTTTTTCAAAAGGCATGAAGTAAGCCTAGAAGTATTTCAAAATTCAGAAGTTTTGGCAGAATCAAATCTTACACTTGTAATCCAAAAGAAACACAAGTGAGGACAAAGTGTTGCTGCACCCTAGTCATGTGTTACAGCCTACCAAGCGGTCATGTGAATGAAGGCTGCCATAACTACTGGATTGAGACATGTGGGAAGTGGAGGTCCCCAGAATTCCACCAAAACCAGGCTGGCTCATCCCATTTGATGAACTCCAAAGGTCAGAAGAATTGTGGGTCCCATCTAAGACAAAAAGAGAAATATAAAATTTTCCTTAGCCAATATTTTTTCTTTTATTTTGATGATGCTATAAAAATTCAAAGGGTACCCTCCAGATATGTTTTTCTTCCCCTTTCCAACCTAGTCTTACATCTAGTTTTCTTCCCTCCAAACCGTATAGTTACTATGTTAAATGAAGGAATAAAGCTTTATAGTTAGAGGGAGAAAAAGCAATTGAAATTGTAGTAGGCAGGTCATTATAAAAATCCTCACAAGACCTAAATTCATATCAGGGAGGACAATAAAAATTCCAAATCTGGGGATAGGTTGGATTTAACTTTTGGTTAAATGGTATACCCATATACAAAAAGTTCTTAATCTATAAGCAATGTATATTATACCAAACATTCTCAAACTAGAATAAAGAAGTTTCTCTTACAGAGAACCTAAGTAATGGATAATGACTATATTATAGTCAGCCTTCAAAAGAAATGTGTTAGCAATGACTTCACTCACCAATGTAAAGTCAAGGAACCATTTATATAGTAATTTATTGCTCCCATAGTCCAAAACCACAAAAGACCAAATAAAAATGATTTGCTAACAAGAATGAAAGGAAGTGCAACACTTTTTCTCTCTTAAAGTCTTATTCTGTTCTATGATATTCACTTTTTATTTGCACTGATAATTCTAGGAGTGATATGAATCTGTAATTTAAACAAGAAACTAAAATTGTTAATAGATTTTATACATTTAAATCCTAAAATGAGAAAGAGCAGCTTTACTCACTTTTCTCAACTGAAGTCCTTTATAAATTCAATCAATATTAGATGGGCACTCCGATGCTTCGCTGAGTAATCCAACTACACTGCAGTCAGCAATAATTAGCAATAGGAAACTTTAAAACTAAATTTTAATTTGCTTCAGCCAAACATATCTAGATAAAAAATGTCTGAACTTCTATACAGATATTCTCTTTCCTCACAACTTTAAAATATTAGCTAATATACAAGAGATAACTGTTGTAGTACTTGACAACTATTTGGCAGTACTTACCTTGCATAAAGAAAGTGCTAGCAAACATACTGGTTGGTGGCTTGGGAGATGGATAACTAGGAGATTCACGGTTGAAGTCATCTGAATTTGGGGATGGTGCATATACCTTAAAATTAAACAGGAAATTTAATTAAAATGTAAATGACTGTCATACCACTTATGTAAAATGTGTTACATTTCCTGAAGGGCCTAAAAAGGCCTATCCAATATCTAAAAAGGCCTACCACAAATCCAAATAAATGGCCTAAATCCTCATAAATAACGTCTAACTTGGATATTATCTACCTGTTTGTTTTTAGCTGATTTCTAGAGAAAAAACTATTCTAAATATCCCTGTAATGCATCTTTGTGTGACAATTACATCAGGTGGTTGAATAAAGTCACAAATGTTGACTTTGCTTACAAAACACAAATCCATATAGGCTCATGATTCAAAATGTGATAGTGGACACTAATGTCTTTTGAATACAGCATGAAATAAAAGTTTTATTTTATGAATTTGTTCATAAAATCCATTCTTTTCACTGTTACAAGATTTATCAAAATCAAAATGAGTTAGACTAAATGTTACTATTCTTTATTACTACTAAAGGTTAACTGTGAAAGGCACAACACAATTGTTCAGAAACTTCCTTAACTTAGTAGGGTTGGCAAAATTAAAACCAAGTTCTGCTCAGGGGTTTTAATTCTTTAATTTCAAGTAAATTTTCAAGTCTGGCACAGCTTTCAGAAAAGTCTCATTTAATCTGTCAGAGCAGTATTAATT
This sequence comes from Lipotes vexillifer, assembly GCF_000442215.2. Lineage (NCBI taxonomy): Eukaryota > Metazoa > Chordata > Mammalia > Artiodactyla > Lipotidae > Lipotes > Lipotes vexillifer. The sequence continues at coordinate 5,626,665 of NW_006786541.1, forward strand.
TCCTCTGGTAAACCTTTGCTTCAGATAAACAAAGTATGAACATTTTGAATTGGCAAATGGCCAACGCTGGCATTTCTCTGGAAAACTAAATGGGCATCCAAATAACTGTAATCATCAAAACATGATCAAACCATTCTCATGATGACTACTGAAACCAAGAAGGAAGACAAGTAAGCAACACTTAAGGTGATACATGGTCTGTTAAAGTAAACCAGGAGTCAGGAAGAATGGAAAGGTGTCCTACTGTGAGCAGTGTATGAAACATATTTCTTTTGTTTAGTCTGATAAGGGTACATCTATTAAATTTTAATCCAAAATAAAAATTCAAAGTGTTCACTTAACGTGGAAAAAAGTAACTAGCTCAATAAAATTATGGGAGGATGCATAAAAAAAAGCATCTACATATTTTTTGCATAAGCACAGAAGATTTCTGGAATTACACATAAGAAACTTAATGGTTACACCTCTGGACTTATAATTGGGGAGGAAAATGTTTGCTTTATGCCGTTCCACACAGTTTGATATTTTTATCAAGCATACATTCCTATGCACTAATAAAAAAGTGGAGGAAGCACACACATTAAAATGGGAGCCAATTTTTTATTTACATAAACTGTCATTTATTCTTTCTCTGAGGCATTAACTAACTGTAAAGATTCCTGGCAAATTACCTAACCTTCTGAGACTCAATTTCCTCATTTGTAAGATGGTGCTAACATTACCTGCATGCGGGGGCAGGGGTTGATAGGAAGATTAGTTGAGATAATACATAGAAAATGTTTAGGGAATTCCCTGGCGGTCCAGCGGTTAGGACTCTGCACTCTTAATGCTGAAGGAACAGGTTTGATCCCTGGTTGGGGAACTAAGATCCCACAAGCCACACGGCCAAAACAAAACAAAACAACCTCCCCCCAAAACAAGCAAACAAAAAACACAAAAACAACCTGGATTCCTCAAGATGGCTAAGGCGCACAGAAGGCTCGAAAATGTTTAGCATGGTAACCACTCACTATGTATTAGCTAATATCATCTTTCTAATTCTTATAAGAGCAGTTACACTGCTACATACTGTGCCTGTTTAGTACTCAACTGCTATTTCTTATAGTTTTTGTCTGACATCATCCTACTTATATACAGTTCACCCTAGATAAAAGGTTAAAAAGTCAATTTTTAGTCTTCTTGCTAGCCATGCTATTACAAGCACAGGTGTGTCTTTTTAATGGACTGGCATTCAGGTTAGTTCATCCCAGAGGGGAAAACACACACTTGTGGTACCTGAGAAGTTTGGGACAAGATATATTCCTAAGAATCACCCAGAAGGATCCTAGATAGGTGATTATGCATTATACATATTAAACATATTTTTCTAGTTTGGTGCTATGACATAAAGACAGAGTTAGAATGAAAGAATTAGATATACACAAATGTGTTTGCAATGTATTAGATAGGCTGATAGGCAGGAAAAGTTTTCAGGAAAGGAATTTTGTACTTTTTTCTTTTAATCAAGTTTCAGCATCAAAATTTAGCTTTAGCTAGATGTCCTCTGTCCCCTTTACAATATACAGATTTTTCCCAAACTATGCTGAAACCACAAACAACAAAAAAGAGATGTAGAAAGAAAACACAAATGAGAATAAAATTTAGAAGACAGCATTACAACATGTTTTTGTCACAAATGCTTATTTACTATGTATACCATCACTGATCTGAAAGTATACAATATAAAGTTCTCTAATTCTATCTAGGTTTTAGATTGAAACAGTATGTAAACCTCCCAATGATACTTATGAAAAACTCCAGTTTTGATGTGTCATTTCACACAAAAAATCTACATAATTTGTCAGTTAAAATTTATATATAATCTCCCAATATATATTTCTTTATCCTTATTTCTATTCAATTCACTATATTCCATACAAGATAAACTTACACTTCAAAAAATTTTAAATGTATGCAATTACAAAAGCAAAGAACTTCTGCTGATTTACAAAAGAACTTTTGCTGACTTTATTGATTTACAAATCACTGTAAATAAAGGAGAATATGCTGATCAGATAATGGTTAATTGATGACTATCATGGAAAGCAAGAAAACCAAGATAAAACACACGAAGCAGAAGAGGCTTGCCTGCTTGCCTACTCGTATGTAAAAATTTTGAAGCTGTATTGAGAACACAGGGCTCATTTTAGGGCAAAGTTGTGTTTAATGTTAGTCTCTATAAATAGACTTTGAAAAATATAAATGGACTTTTAAAGAATAGATCTTATAAATGAAAATGGTAAAAAACTCTAAATTACTGTAAGTTTATCATTTATTTACTAACATAAGTTCAAACTTTTTATCCTGATAAAAATGTTTTGAAAACCATGGTTCTCAAAGAGGCCCATCTAACAGCATTTCTAACACATGACAAAAAACTTTACTTTTGGTATCTTAACCATAGCTTGCAAAAACATAGATGCAATGTTATGAAGCAGCAGTTGTGCCAGTTGCGATTTTTCAGATCAAAGAGTTCTTGCGGCAAAGCACAACTGATGTGGTCTCAAAGACTTTATTAACTCCAGATGTAGGGAA
>NW_006786541.1:5629394-5669667 GCF_000442215.2 Lipotes vexillifer
GTAGGGAAATAGTCAGCCAATTCCACAAAAAGAGCAAGTCTCTTTTAGTTACAATCAGTACTGGCCACAAATTAAAACCAGACTGCTTATGTCATCTGATCACCTGCACATAGATGCCAGGTTTTCCTAGTTAATGATCTAATCACACATTTAAATCTTAAATATGATTTTGTATCACAACAAACAAAATTAAGAGAAAGGAATATGTGTGCTTAAGGTGATTAAAATCTACCAGGAGTCACACTATTTTAAAAAGAAACAGAAAAAGTACAATTAAGTGATTTAAGATGTTCTATTGAAATGTGGCAATTAGAAATTTTCTTTAGAATTCTAGCCTCCATTTCAGAATGTCAGGTTCAAAGTAGGTATCATGTGGGAATGTCCTTCTTTCTCAAGTACTTAATTTTTCTCCTCCAGGAATGGAAAAGAGAGAAATTTTGAGTGTTGGGTGAATAGAACCATAACATTTACCCCAACTTAAATGAATATAACTGAAAATCTAATAGATACCTCCCTTTCATTGTTAAGTATGTTTGAAAAGAATAAATTCACAGTAATATCTCTACTGTCCTCATCCCATCAACCCAAACTTACTTTTTAAGAGTGACAGAGTACTTCAGGGATGAATATTTACATTACTCTATAAAGTGATTACACAATTATCCTTGGAATGTTTTAGCTCATAAAACCAATTGGAGTCAAGTTAGCAAAAACATTCCTTTTTTTCCTGCTTGGGTGATTCAGTTTAGTCATATGGATCACCCCAATTCAGGGCAGTCCACTCTGTTTAGCTTTAGAGGCTGGAGGTGTGCACTGTGCTCTTGATTTCAGTGCATCCTTCCTGTAATTAATATTGGAAACATCTCTGCAAGGCAAAAAGGCATGATTTTCTGATAGTTGTTCAGCAAAGATGAAAAAAAGTAGAAGCTTCTGCTAAAAAGATATTTTTTTCTTTTTATCTTGTCACATCCAGTGATGAATTAAAAGATGATGCCATCCGCTATGCTTTTAAAAATAGATCCAAAGCCTGTGTGGTAGCTGATATCTTTAAATGTTCTAAATGATGAGGAAATGAATTGGGAATTTTCTTTATTATGTGAGAATAGCTCGCTATATATCTTAATTAAGATACACTTCCACAGAAAATGAGAGGAATGCTTTAGACGGGCACTGTCCAACAGGTTCCTGTAATAATGGAAATGTTCTATATCTGAAAAGACAGTAATGTATCTATGTCTGTACAATACAGTAGCTACTCGTTACATGTGACTACTGAACACTTGAGATGTGGACAGTACAAGTGAGAAACTGAATTTTAAATTTTAATTTAATTAATTTAAATAGTCATTTGTGGCTACTGGTTACTATATTGAACAATACAGGATGAAATCACTCTTCCTTACCCACCAGTTTAAAATTAGATAAACTATTTTGAAAGAAATATTCTAGGAGTTTCATAAACTCCAAAGGCTATGAAACGAAAACCAAAACTCTTTAACATTTTGGGAACACCTTTATCTAATTTGGAAAGAAGAAAGACGGAGAAGCTTATAAATTTTTCTGAACATGCTCTAACACAGAAATTATTACCGATATTTCATTATGTTTAGGCTTCTATTAGCTCTTTTGTCAAGATGGTTTGACTAGCAGTTCTCTTTAAGTTCCAATACGTTAAATACCATTAAACACTTTAATGCTAACATTAAACCTCCAATGTGTGAAAAGTTTATGCTAATAGCATAAATCATCTCCAGCATAATCTTTATCAACTTACCAAAATAATAAAGCAAAACAAAATCATTTGGCTAATTTACCCTACCATCATAATTTTAAAATAAAAATGTGATATTATATTCAGGAGCATACACTTAATTTATCTCATTTTATGTAACTATATTTTGTATTAAGCGATAAAAATTTTTCAAGATCTAGCTGAGTATCTAAAACCTGACAACTAACAAACAAAACAGTTCAGGTCACTGGAAAAAAAGAAAACCCCAACTCAACTCAAATTCTAGCTTTAAAATCTGTAATTAAACCTCTGGGCCACTGATTTTAAAAATAGGCACATTTAAGGGTCAACACTCAAAAACTAAGAAAGAAAAACTAGGTAATTATTATAAGAATTTTTTAGTTACTGCTGGTCAACCCATGCAAGTTTCATACACAATAATATACATAAACAGTTTCCTTCTACCTCTGCATTTTGTGGGACCTGAATTTACTAAAAAGAGGCTGCTTAAAAAAGAGTAAGTAAAATTTCTGCTTTAAATAATTGGACTCACTGAGATAAGAGTGCTAAGTAAGTAAAAGTTAAAGAAATTTTAGATTAAGAAATTTAACTAAATTTAAATTTTAACTAAAAGTTAAAGAAATTTCCTAAAAACTATTCCCTACTGATTTTTCTGATCATTTTGGATCCACTGTTTTCTATGCATACTGACCTTATGCATAAACTCGGATAAAAAGCATATCTTTAACATAAATGTCAAAATCTTAAAGTTTCTGAAATCCAGGGCTTCCCACTTTCCTGGTTCTTTCTTTAATCAAAATTAAAACAAGCACAACCCAAAAGAAAAAGACATTTAAAAATTTAAGTACATGAAATAGCAGTCTAATTTAAGAATCTCCTAATACCCAAGAATATTTAAACAAATGACAGATTTGATAAATATCTCAATGTTTTCAGTATTTTAATATTACATAAATGTAGTAAATTTTGCCATAAAGTCCAACCTACTACTCAAGTTTTTATGGTAATTCCAAGCCTATGGTGGGGGGGGGGGCGAGGAATATTTATATAGTTCCAGTACTAAATACTGTAAGAACTGAAACCAAAAGGCATCATAAAGCAAAATGTCTGAAGTAGGACTAACTCAGGGACACACAAGCTATCCATGAAAGATTCTTTTCATCTAATTAGTTAGCCTGATAAAAACACAACTGAAATTTCTGTAAAAGGCATAAATATATGTTCATATTTTCAACACTCATAAATAAAAGGACCAATATCTTTTCCCAAGAATTTCCGGAGAACGTTTAGGGGTGAAATAATGTAAAATTTCCTTTCTAACAACGGTAAGAAAAAAGAATTCTAGCTTTCAGTACAAAGCAGCTTAAAATCAATTACTACTGCTGCTGTCTAAAAAGTATAGTTGAGTAATAGCGGTTTTCAAGTGTGAGAATTTCTTCTTAGGTAAGTCAAACACATTTTAATTAATCTTAACATCACTGGGCGTATTTTATCAGTTCTTTATTGTAACCAGTATCATTTTTATAATAAGCACACATTTTTTTCCTGAGAGATAAACCATGGAATTTTTAAGGGACTAGGTTTGAAACTTGTATGCTAGGATAATGTACTGAACAAATCAATGAGTGTCACTTCTTCGCTATCTACATTTTAAAAATATTTAGACCCAACAATACAGCACCTGATCCCTTTCTTCAATATGTTCATGAGCTAGTGGAAAGGGACATAAATTTCCTTCTAAAAGATTAATAAACCTGACCCGTGACAACATATTCTCCTGGCAGAGGCTTAACTTCCTGGTATTTGTGTCCACTTGAATCAAGAAAAAAAGACGTTCTTGGATTTGTATCTAGAATATAGTCTCATACATTTTTGATAAAGGGAAAAAAATCAAAGCAGATTTAAGCTAAACTCCTTGTCATCCAATGTCTTTAGCATTCTATCTTCAGAGAATTCTTAAATGACTTCATGTTTTCCTCATCATACAAATGTTAGATTTAACCCTACTGGGCCCATAGCCAGCCTGGAAATTCGAATTAATTAATTATATACTTTCCTCTCTCATGTTAATTAGCAGTAAATCCCCAACGGAACAGAAATGTAGCTCTATATACTCTCATATTGGTTTCCGTGCTTTTATTAACTGAAAATGTTTATTTGAAAAATAAATCTTAGAAGTATTTACAATGCAATTTTAGCTACTTTGCTGCTCTAATTCTTATGATAATACAAATTATGTGGGGAGGCAGGTGCCAAAACCATGGCTATACCAATTTTCACTACTATGAGTTCTATTAGAAGAGGCCTGCTAATTTCCTGCATTTAAAAACATATCTAGGATAGTTTTAAGTTCTTCATCTTAAATAGAAACTAGTAAAAAGCTGCTTGATTGACCACATCAATTAGCATTCATAAAATTGTAAGTCTGATCATACATGCCAGATATATTTATTTGTAAGAATGGCCTACTGTTTTTCTCAGTGACATTTTCTTTCCAACGGAGTACTTTGATACAACCAGTATTAAGGATAAGTGAAATCTGGCCCTTTGCTATGGAGACTAGTTTACTTGTCCTTGGATGATAGAAAAGAGAAAACCTGCTCTTAGGAGACAGACCTGGGTTCAGTTCTGGCCTCAACACTTAACTAGCAGGGTGGGGCTTAAACAAGTTACCTAACTTCCCAGCACCAATTTTTCCTTACTTATAAAAGGAGGCTAGTAACAGCTAAATGACAGAGTGGTTATGAGAATTAAATGAGGTAAACATAAAGTCCCCAGCGTAGTTCCTGACACAGAGTAGCCCTTATGATCATGTTAGTTCCTGTCTCTTCTTTCCCAGATTCCATACAAAGAAGGTGAATATTCAAAATGTGTTTCTAAGCTTGAGTTTTAAAACTTGGATTTCTGTGTTGTCTCTAATAATATTAAAATAATCCCCTGAAATAATGAAAAGAGCATCATGTCTGTACTTGCTGCAATTTTTATACCTGGAACACTTTATAGCATCTTCAGTTCAAGGCCTAGAAAATGGAGGCTGATGAGATAGGTGAAGAGAACAGGAATCCTCTCCTCCCAAAACTTTCCTTCCTTTACCTCTAAGACTTTCTACCTTTCTGCATAAAGGACACAATTGAGTCATATCAATGAGAAAACTGAGTGCAGGCCAAGTTCTTTATAAGTAAGGAATCTCAGAAATCCATTATTCCTTGCTATTTTTCAAAGTTCAAAAAAATAGATAATATTCAAAGTGATTTTAAGTCCCCTATTTTTCATAAACACATATTAATATCTTATAGCATGGTACATAATACAGCTACACAAAAGCTACATGTGATATAAAGCATTAACCCCTTCTCTTTTCTGATAGTGGTGAAAACAGGGTTAACATTTTTGCCTTTTCTTTTCTGCACATAGATGCCCAAGCCTCTTATATTTCCAACAGTACAATACGGCCACATAATCTTAAATAAGAAAATATGAAAAGGCTCTTCTCTTATTAATCTATTTTTTCCTAGAGTCTGTTCAGTCTATTTATTAAATTACTCCAAGCATCCTTAAATATATGGAAATCAGCTTGAAAATTTAAAAATAAAAACTGGAAAAAAAAGGAAAGCATTTTCTTTAAGGCCAGTATCACTCAGGATTTCTCACTCTTTCATAATACCCGTAAAAGGATCTTAAAAATGAAATCAAAATATTAATATTCAAAATATAAATCTGTTCTATCATCAAGATAAATTGATAAAATGGAGTTAAAGAGTGAGCTTAAATTTAACTGGTTCATTATGAGAATTATACAAAAATTCCATAACTCAAGTGAGGAAATACATTTCACTTAGACTCTGGCAACGTTAAAGTGCTAGTTTTTACTATAAAGCAATGATGGGTAGACATTTCCCAATATATACAAAGATGAGGTATTTACCATAGTCTTTGGATAATATAATTATATACTATACGATTTTCTTATTGAAGCGTTAGAACAATAATAATAAACTAGATGTGGTAAAAGTAAAACACATATAAGACTAAGGGCTTATGATACAGAGGACTAAGAAAATATATCATCCTTTACGCATTTTTCAAGAACATAAAAGTCACCTTTGACCTATATCAAGCACAGCCTATCAACTTTCAGGCTACACTTTTCTGACATACCAGCCATGTCATCTACCGTAAGCCTGGAAATACTTAATACGATCAAAGCTGTTCCCCACCCCTCCACCCCTAAATGTAGAACAAAGAGAAATGCTGTAATAGAGTGATCTGTGCTCTTGAAAGAATAAAATCTAAACTCAATCTGAGTTATAGTCTCTCTGCTTCAGAGGTCCTGTATGATTAATTTTACTAAACTTGCACACACACCATTTTCAAACAGACTATTTTACTTAGAATTGGACATAAAAGAAAAAATTTTCACATTTGAAAGACAGTTGCCAAGGAAATTACATAGAGATCAAGTTATTTCACTTATACCACCCATCTAAATCTACCTCTCACATTCTCCAAAGCTCTGTTTATATGGCTAGTGTGAACACATACTTTTTAATGAGTTTAAGGATATTTTGGCTTGTCATCTAGTGAGAAAGCTTATTGAAAAGTTAAGAACCAAATGCTAACGAAGTCCAAAGAGGCCTTACCAAAGCAGTCAGAGAACGAAAAAGTGCTTTCATTAGTTCTCACGTACACTGGTTAAAGTCATATGCTACTTTAAAACATTTTCAAGTGATAAAAAGGGAAGGGACCAACATAACTGACTGTATACCTATTTTAGGAAAATGTGATTAATTTTTTTTATAACTTCAAACATTAACATTAAAAATGCCTCCACTCCTGACCAAAAAAATTGCTAAAGTCATTTACGTATTTAATAAAACACCTGAGCCAATACATTGTTTTGGAAAAACTGAGGAGGAAAACACTGAATTCCTGACATAAACCCAAGATTGTTATTCACTAGTATAACATTTTTATGTTTATCAACTATCTTATAAAGATAAGTCCTACTGAATATTCCAGAGAAGTTCACCTTCTTTTTAGAATACACAAAATCCTCTGACTTAAAGATATTTTTGTAGAAACATACTAAGTAATTAATACTGAGTAATTAATTTAACAAACAGAGAAGTTTTACTTAGCAACACAGAAGGGTATTATTTTAAAACATCTAACCATGTGCTATAAATCGACCAGAAATACATTCTTTGCAAAATGTATAAATGCACTCTTTGAAAAATAGTGATTTATTTTATGAATCTGTACAGGGTCAAAATTCTAGTTTGATTGGAAACAGATGGTATCTGAGTAAAGTCAGGCTCCGGACCTGAAACTCCAAACAGGAAATACGGCCCTCACTAGCTGACTGCTTCCCTAATCATTCCCAGAGCTTCATACTTGTTATTTTTATGAATATCTAAGATGACTTTCATCTTTCTCTTCTATCTACAAAGCATCAAGTAATCTTCCCTCTTTCTCTCTCTCTGTTATATATGTATTTTACATGTAGATTATATGTTTACAATATAAGAAAACATTAAAACTAATGTACTTTCAAGCTCATTACTAGTAAAGACATCAGGCATTAAAAATATATCCCACAAATTCAAGTTTATTTTCTATATTATTTTAAAAATAAAAGCCAAAAACTATTGAGTAACTGTGTCAAAGACAACTTTGCTAACCTTACTTACAAAGAAACATACAATCTTAACATATTACAGAATATGATAAAACAAAACCTCGCAGGTTTTAGTAAAAAGTAATTAATCTACCCTCCTTTCCCTTAAACCAGTTAGAAGCTATCTGAACAAAGAAAAAGACTTACTGTTTTTCCATTGTAGTAATACATCAAAGAATTGCTGCCCATTCCAGGGACAGGATAAGCACAATACATGTTGATTTTGAAAATGTTACTGTTTGCAGCTAATGCACTCAGCTTCTCTCCAAGACATACATCCACACAACCAAACAGAGTTAAGTCTTCAGCACTATGCATCCACACATGATCTACTCAAAAGGAACTTATGCAAAATAGGACTGAACCAACTCACGGAGCAGAGAGGGAGGGTTTGTGCTGTAAGTAACCTCTTTCAATCTCTATCAAGTCCTCACACTGGTGGAGGATACCAATAAGACAAATTCTGGAATTTTAAAAAAATACAAGTCACAAGTGCTAAATAATAAAAAGTGATACAGTGTCTTGGAGATAAATATCCCAAGGAATTATTAATACCGTCATATATATAGTATATATGTCTCTTTCAAAGAAAGACAAACTGACAGATCTGCTAACCTATTTTTAGTTTAAATTAGAGCACTTGTAGCAGGGAAACCTAGCTTGCTACACCTCTAGCAACATTACCATCTGGCATGGCCTACAGTTGCTTCTAACTATGATAAACACATGATCAAGCAATCAGGAATTGGAAACACTGAATCATGTGTAACAAGAAGGATCTAAACAGTTAAGCCTTGTACAAAGTCACTTCCTGGAGAAAGCGGACCTGTCATGTAAGTATCTCTAAACTAGCTAGAACAAACCATGATTTTTTATGTTATAAAAATGGTATGGAAAGAAATTTGAAAGGAACACATTTCATGAAAAAGCTCATTCCAACAATTCAAAAAATTATCTTGAAAATAAATGATCTGTTTTTAAAACATAATATTTAATATAGGTTTTCAATTATAAAGCTCCTTAATCCTCACTCATAACACCAATTAAAAGTTTATAATGGACTGCACTTTCCTAGAATATGTACTAAGCAATTCAATAATTAAAAAGAAAAAACAAACAAGGTTTTGTTTTCCCTTACATAAAAATATGAAAGGCTGGTATGTATAGACAAAATGTGCACTGTAGCTAATAAACTAAAAAAGATTTCTTGGAAGTCTTTCCTCCAAGTTCATTATTGTTCTTAACTAACACTTAATATACTCATATTTTATGTTAATGTTCAAATTTCTCAAAAAGGAAAAATAATCAGTGTGGGAATAAACATCTTATAGATTTAAAAAATTCGTTATACTTACAAGTCAAAAGGTCTTAGACATTGTTTTGAAAATACTTTGTTTCTCACACACAAACATATTTCATTATTTAAAAAAATTTCAATTTGTCTTTTGGTGTGGATTCTAACCCAGAAAAACAGAATAGCAACTTTTCTTTCCTCTCATTTCCCCCCATGAAAACCTCTTTGTACTATCTCTTCTCCCTGTGCCTTGCAGGTTCTCACAAAACTGTTAATCAGAGGACAGCTCACAAGCTGCAAAAAAGGGACACATCACTTTTTTAAAGGCACCTTTCATGAAGCAGAACTGCTCTAAGGGAATATTCTAGGAATATTCTATAAGGGACCCCCAAACCCGTCATTTTTATGAAAAATATTGATTAAAATATAACAATAAAATCAAGTAAGACAATAAGGCCAGCTAAGTTCATAATGTTTTAAAAGCTGATGGTGTTGGAATAACAATAAAACCTCCCCACACTCTCCAGATATAGAAAAGGCTAAGCAGCAGCTGCAAAAGAACATCACTGTACAGCAGACCATTAAAATGCCAGTCTGCAGAGTGGCTTGTAACTTCCTCCCTCCTGAGAGACCACAAAGACCCATTTCAATCCTTAGAGAACTGTGTAAAAAGCGTTGACTTACAATTAACAATGCCATGCCTTAAAACCATTCAAGAAAATTTTAGTCTTTTATAGACATAGTCTCTCTCTGACAGAACAGCTTAAAAAAAAAAAAAAAAGGAAAATCAACCATCCAAAATAATGTTTCCTTTTTTCCTTAATGAATAAAAAAAAAACAAAAACAAAAACTTACTTTTAAAATAGAAATTTAGGGGACTGGGGGAAAAGGGCAGCCACAAATCACGTCAACATTTTCTTCCTACAATCAGTAGGAAGCTCAGCTTCAACCTGAGAAAACTTTTATATATTGATTAAAAAAAATCCATCTACAGTAGTTAGGCTCATTTCTTTGGGGCTTGCCAGAAAAGAGAGAGTACTATGATGTTTGTTAAAACAAACAGCATAATGTAAATCCAATTATGCAATCTTGGCTATTAAAGCACAATGAAAATTTGAGTATTTCATTAACAGTTCTTTATTTTAGAGGCAACTATATGGTATCCTGAAAGTAATAAACAAATATCCAAGTTTAAAAAGTTCAGAGTAAAACCAGACAGTATAATACTCTTTTACTGTTCTAAAGCAGTTTATTAAGGAACTGGATAAGACTTGCTATTAAACCTGAAACCTGAACTTTGAAACATAATAGTTTCTAAGCAGAGCTGAGTAATTAATTAAAAGCTTTTGCTTCTACTTTTCATTCCTCCTCTCAGAAACACAGATACAAAATCCATACATGTGCTTAAATGTAAGATGGAGCCCCCCCTCCCCCATGTACCCAACACAATCACTTGGTATACACTACTGCCTAAACTGAGGGCGGATGTAGAAACGTGAGGGAAGAGCGAAGAGGTGGGGGGTGGGGTGGGCGTTTACATACATATGGCATTAAATTTATTCCTCAAAAACAGCAAATCATCAAGAAAACTGGTGGTAATTTAAATCAAATAGTCCCGTATTTTACTCGTATGCTATGGTAATGTCCTTCAAGTTTGCTACTCCAAAATAACATCTTTTTGAAGTCTGCCTTACCCAAAAGAAAGTAAAACTGGTTGATGTAGACATATTTTTAACAGTTACAAATTATCTTCTATGATAAAGTCCTTTTTCTCTTCCTCAAAAATATTTTTTAAACAAAATCTAATTTAATCTATGTAACAGCTGCAGCACAATTTTTTTTCTTAAGCAGAATCATATTACAGGAAAAAAATGCATATAGATGGATCAAGTGCTGCTCTAGTCAATGCAGTTGTTTAATCTTTGCCTCTTATTTTTGAAGGAACATGTCAAGGGTTAATCCTATGACTCAGTCTGACAAAACGAGTCAGCTGGAGACAGGGCCACTTTTTAAACCTGATTTCAGACAGACGTGCAGCCTGCACAGGAGCTCTGAACTGTCATGCACTTTTTATCCTGAATGGTTTCCACCCGCAATTCTACGTAATCACTTATGTGTTATTCTAAGATTATGTGATCTGACTCAATATTCATGCTACCTAGTCCAACAATCTAAAAACTCACCAACTTTTATAGCAAAATGGGCATTACTGTACACACTGGCAACATGATTAATGAAAATGTCAGAGAACCCTGAAAAAATATGACTTGGAGCCATACATCTTTTATTAGGAAACTGATTATTCCTGGTTTGAGGATTACTGCATTTCACTGATTTTAAAATGTACTTCCCTGCCTTCAATAGTACAGGATGTGATGTTTATTGCCATTCCAACAATCATCAAGCACAGACCTAAACTAGATAAGAAAAAGCTATTATGTGTTTTGCCTAAGCAATTTACTTCTTTCCAGAAGATTTAGGAAAAAATGTTTCCAAAAAACCTACTAGGTAGAGACCTTCTGGCAACTTCAGTTAAAATTCCAGGCCCTTAATTCCTTCTTATTTTTCTGTTGACTGGGAAACAGATCATCCTTGGAGACCTATGCAAAATTTCCTGGGGTTACCCATGCAATATTTTAATTTATTTTATTAGCTCTTCTTTATCCCTGATATTTGGATTGCTATAACTCTCAAATCTGTTTTTTAAACTATCTTAAACACGAATGTTTCAAAAGGGACTTAAAAGTCTAAAAAAATTTTAAAAGAAAATTTCAATTTAACTGAATTACACATCTTGAATTAATTAATTACTAAAGGCCAGTTAGTGGTTAATATTATTGTACATTTTTCTAAAATAAGCAGACAATATTCCAGTGTCCCAAAAGGCCAAAAGATCTGGCTGGAAAAGTAAATCTAAAACCCACTCATAGGATTCCTCATGAAAAGTTTCAACATTATTTCTAAGTGAATCAATTCCTGGAAAATAAGACTTTCAGAGTGAAAAACAAAGCTAAACAAAGTTCACATGTGAATAATTCCACAAATGAACTCTATATATTCCTGCTTTACGAAACTCAGTAAATAACTAATACGTTATTGGTTGCAAGGGAGGTGTGGGGTGAGGATAGGTTTAAGAGGATAATAAATAAAAGAATCTACAAGTAGTAAGATACAAAAGTAAAAGCAAAAATGTCTCCTCTTCCTTATTTAGAATGTAGAAAGATGACTAGTAAATGAATACTGTCTCCTAAATGTGCAGTAAGACACCAAAAAATTCCAGGTATTATATCTGAACATATATGTTGCAAATTTTTCTAGTATATGCTGCTTTGTAAATAAAGTTACTCCTAAGTGTTCAGGAAGTTGGTCTTCTGGTCTTTTTCTAATATTTAGAAATATTATTTTTCTCACAATTTAGAAAATTTACTTTTGCAAAAAATAAAGCAAGAATATAAAACTCTAGCGTAATAATGCATCCCTCTCAAACCGATCCACTAACGATCAGTACCTATTATTTAAACATAATAATGCTATTTATCTGAAATCATATAATGCATCTTCTAACTCAACAATATTACTCTCATCTATCTTGCTGATACTAATCAATCAGTAAAAAGGCTTCCAAATACTGTCTTTCCACTGTATGAAAATATGAAAAATCAAAGACCTGGTTTTCTGATCTTTCCTCAGATGATATTTTGAAAAACTGGTTCCAATTATGCCTTAGTTGTGAGTACCTAAATCCTAGCCAAACCAATAATCAGAGTTATATTACAGATTGGTCTGAAAACTGGTACACAATTTACTTGGATATTGATTGGAAATGAGGAGAAATCCCCCCCCCACTTCTCAGTAAAATTTATGCTAAAGTTCACAAATCACATCATCTGTCTCAGACATAGAACATCAGATTTCTTATCATCTCAAGCCTAACATGAGTTTTAGAAATGCTTAATGCTTAACAAAAATAGAAAACACAAATCTGTATAGCCAATGTAAACAGTCAGCTGTATAAACTGCATTTATAGGGCAAAAGAACACTTGTTTAACTCCCCTTTTGACAACCATATGACCAAAATGAGGATGTGTAAAAACAGCCATACCTCCTGGAAGAGAAAAGCAGATAAATCTCTTTCTGTGGTAACTAAATAGTATCCCTCTGACATCAACATGAACAGAACTGACAGATCATACAAAGCTTCTAAAAGGCAATCATTAATACCCCTTCAAACAAGATAGAACTACCACTACTGAGAATATATAAAACATGAAGCAACTTCATGTTTCTCTTGATCATGAACTCACTATGACAAAGCAGTTTTCCACAAAAAATTAAAGTGGGGAGTCCCCCTCCCTAGTAATTCCTGCATTTCTTGGCTGTCCATTTCTTTCCCCATATGAATTGCAGTTTGTCACTTCTCATTTACCACTTGAAATAACACGGTAAGAGAATCATTAACTATGTTGCAACTTGATCATTTTCCTGCAGATGGCTCTATAATCACAGCACTAATGGTGTGTCTGCGGGTAAAAAAAAGTTGAGGAGAGTATCCAGGTTTTAAAATTCTTTAATAAACCAGCACTCTGATGAGCTTTCAAGACTGGGACAAGGTATTGCACTACTGACTTATTAGGTTACAACAAAACAAAAACTAGAAGCAAACAAAGCTATTATTTTAAACCATAAAGGTAAACAATTTGATCTTGGGTCCAGTTAGCTCTCCTTTAAGGAAAGTGCTCCCCGGTTTTTTATTTCTTCTTTGACCTGTGTAACTTTTTTCTTCTGAGCTGGAAAGTACCAGATCCTTTCGATTTATGAGAAATGGAACAGTACCATGATATTCTACTCTATTTTAAATTTATTTTTAAAGAGACCAGAAATAACATCTGTATCTTACTTAGCCCAGAGCCATTTCA
Organism: Lipotes vexillifer; assembly: GCF_000442215.2. NCBI lineage: Eukaryota > Metazoa > Chordata > Mammalia > Artiodactyla > Lipotidae > Lipotes > Lipotes vexillifer. The sequence continues at coordinate 5,643,036 of NW_006786541.1, forward strand.
AGAATCTGCAACTGGAAACTCTAAATAACTTATACATTAAGTTATTTCTGGCACCCAATCTATGTTTTGTTCCAGTAAAAATTCTTGCTAGTGGTATTAAGTTTTTAATACTTCGTACCTCTAATTAAGTACTGAGTATCTACCAAATCATCCTGCCTCATATTTTTAATGAGCAAGTAACAAAGCAGAGTTCATTTTAGCTACACTCACTGGAAGAAATCATGCAGATACTGAATTTATGAAATGACCCATCTTAAAAAGAGAATGGGGGCTTCCCTGCTGGTGCAGTGGTTGAGAGTCCGCCTGCCGATGCAGGGGACACGGGTTCATGCCCCGGTCCAGGAAGATCCCACATGCCGCAGAGCGGCTGGGCCCGTGAGCCATGGCCGCTGAGCCTGCGCGTCCGGAGCCTGTGCTCCGCAACGGGAGAGGCCGCAACAGTGAGAGGCCCGCGTACCGGGGAAAAAAAAAGAAAAAAAAAAGGAAAAGAGTAAAGAGAATGATTTCTAACCATTAAATTCTGGTGACCAACTCTCAACAAAAGCCAAGTAATACTTCAGTTTGAAAACATATATGAGGATGGTATAATAAACAGAGGAGGAGATGGGAGATAGTGTCAGTTTAAAGCAAAACAAGTTTCAGTAATGCTTACTTAGTATGCTTCACTAGTAAAGGCAATATGCCACCCCAACAAGTGTTCCTTACCAGACAGGTTGGGAAACACCGTCACAAAACTCTGAAAGAAGAAAATGTGTTAAGCTACTTGTTCTATGCATCTCTATCACAAATACTTATAGTAGGGCAGAATAATTCTCCCTACCACTCATTAGTACTCTGTAACATGAGATAAGCTGCTCAGGTTCCAGACACTGTGGCGTCATACCATATGATGAAAAAGAGCATAGACTAGGAGTCAGGAGACAGGGATTCAGGTTTTAGTTCTGCCTCTTAGGAGGCATGAGAGCTTAGGCGAGGTCACTGAATTTCCCTGAGTCTGAGTTTCCATTTCTGGAAAACTCAGGAATTAAACTAGGCCAAACATTTACTAGCCATTTCACCAACAGTAAAACCTTTTATTACCTACTCCACCCCAAAACACTGACTTCCTATTCTGAAAGATTTTTGTCTCCCAAACTTGTTTTGAGTTATAATGAATATTTTTCCTTGTTAAAAAAAAGCCATGCAACTCCCATTCAGAACTTCTGATTAAAAGGAAAATGAAGCATTGCCATGCTGAGCTGAGCTAATTCTAGTGAAAGAAATCTGATAGCACGGATAATTTATTTCAGTAAATTACACAATGTTAGGTTTTCTGAAATATTTACATTTTGTATTACTAATTTTGAAGACCCAGGTTATGACTCACTGGCATACATGATACCTAATGTCCACACACCAACCTTAAATTGTATTTTTATAGTCATATCTGCAAGTGGCACAGTTAAAAGCCCAGAGCCTCACATGAAATGAAAGGTTGATCAGATAGGGAATCAAAAACATTATTACAACTACTCAATTCTAAGCTAAGAGTCCAAATGCTTGTATTCTAGTAACATTTATACACTGACAAGTGAATTATCTTTACAAGGGGCTTAGTTATGTATTTCTAGTAATATTTTCATTTAAAACTAACATCTTTTTAAATAGCTCTGTAGTGTCTAGGATAAAATGGTAAAAAAAAATGAAAAGGGTTGACATCTTACCAATAGGTAACAACTCTTACCTAATTCTGTCATCTAATTAGCTCGATAATTTTGGTTTCTTAATGACGTGCAGTTTGATCTACAGGTCAGACATTTTATGTTTAATACAGCACCACCGGGAAAATAAAGATTTTTGGCCATATTCTTCAAATAAACATGTAAGCCTCTACAGAGGTGGCTTTGTTATAATTTTAGTAGGCAACAAGAGTTAAGGAGATAATCCTTAACTAAAGAGAGCTCATTTTAACTAAGTAGGCTGTGGCTCCTGCACTGTTCGGTAATAAAGAAGTTGGGCCTGTGATTTGCTTCTTTGTGCCTTTTGGCTGGAGAATTTAGTACATCATAAAAGAGATTATGTGGATTATAAACAAAGGTGGCTGTAATGAATACATAGGTTGGATAGTTTACAGGGTATAATACAAGAATAAAGGGTGAAAAGCATGTAGCAGTACCACAGTACCTTTACAGCTGTATGATCTTTTTTTAAAAATTAATTTATTTACTTATTTATTTTTGGCTGCATTGGTCTTCGCTGCTGCACGCAGGCTTTCTCTAGCTGTGGCGAGTGGGGTCTACTCTTGGTTGTGGTGTGTGGGCTTCTCATTGCAGTGGCTTCTCTTGTTGTGGAGCACAGGCTCAAGGCACATGGGCTCAGTAGTTGTGGCTCGTGGCTCTAGAGCACAGGCTCAGTAGTTGTGGTGCATGGGCTTAGTTGCTCTGTGCCATGTGGGATCTTCCTAGACCAGGGCTCGAACCCGTGTCCCCTGCACTGGCAGGTGGATTCTTAACCACTGTGTCACCAGGGAAGCCCCAGCTGTGTGATCTTGAGGAACACTGGGGTGCTCTAACACTGGTTATTTGAGACTGAAATATTAAAAAGATTCAAACTGTGTTACTATTGTTAAAATTGGAATAAAGATCATATGAATACAGGATCACAATTACTAATGCTAAGTCCACACATAGAAAACCAAATTCAGGTCTTCCTAGCTGTGATGTATCTAACTGATACATCCCATGTAAATGGGAAGAATTCCAGTGACCTTTGCCACAGAAAACACTTCCACTTTTCTGATGAAAAACTGGAGCTTTTTTTTCTCCCTGAAAAGCTTTTACAAAGTTTAACCATGTTAAACATTTACAGTATAGATAGTTAAAATATACTTGTAGCTCTCCTTGAAGAATATGTTAATTTCAGATTGTTCAGTATGTTGTTTATACCTTCTCTGAGTCAAATGAGTATGATCCAGGAAGAAAGAACAACTACGGCTGTATTGCTAATCATTTAAGTTTGTTCATTTATTCAACAACTATTCACTGAGCATCTATTATGCACCTAGGAGCTGCTGATAAAGCAATAAACAACATAAGTAAAATCCCTGTTTTATCAAAATTCTCCTGGGTAAGACAGATAAAGAATAAATTATAGTACATCAGATGGTAGTAAGTGTTTCAAAGAAAATTATAGCAGGAAAGGAGAGAGGGGAATATGGGGCATGTTGCCATTTTATATAGGATGGTCAGGAAAGATTCCCCAGTGATAAAGTGAAATGTGATCAAAGAGAAAAGTATATAAGGAAACTAGCTATATGAGTACTAAGGGAGGTGTGCTCTGGCAGAGAGAAGAGTAAATGCAAAGGCCCTGAGGCAGGACGGTGCTTGATATCTTTAAGGAGCAGTAAAGAGGGCAGCAGGCTAGAGGGATAAATTAGTGGAAGATGAAGTCTGGGAGGTAGCAGAAAACAGATAAGAAGGGTCTTGAAAGCCATTTTAAGGACTTTGAGAGATAAGAGATGCTGTTGGAGGATTCTGAGCAGAAGAATATCATCTGACTTAAAATTTAAAGGGATTGTCCTGTATTAAAAAAAATGATTTAAGGAAAATTGGGAGGTCAGTTGGGAAGATGATGCTTTAATTCAGGAAAGAGATAAAAGTGGCTTGGATAATGAAGACAGCAGCAGGTGGTAAGAAATGATCAAATTCTTGAAGACAATTTTAGTATGAGAAATTTAGTATGGGAAGATAACCACTGTTTTACTTTTACGTGAATGAAACCATAATTTTTTTTTCCTTTAGAAAAAGGTTTCCTGTATTATGGTTTTCCATCCTCATCTGTCACATGAGGATCATGACACTACATTGTTAACTATGTCAATCCCAGCACACTGTAGAGTTATGGCTGAATTACTGGTAATTTACCGCTTGGAGGGCAAATTTATTCCTATTATTGTGTATAATTAGGAGTTAACTGCACAACTGAGGAAAAAAATAGGACAAATAGTTCAGTGTCTTATACAAAAAAAGCAAGTTAACATATTTTTGATGATTTGGCACAGCCAGAGTAGGAGAAAGTTGAAAAGTACAGCTTGGAGCAGGAAGTCATTAAAAGATGATGTTCCCCACCATAGATAACATAAAATAATAGCTTCATAGTATTTAATTTTTATCCTCTTAATTTAATTCAAAAAGCATTTCCTGGATACTCCACTATGTGCCCAGGGGGCGATAATCACTCAAATGAAAAAAATTTTAAAGTTAACTTATTTCCAAAGGTCAAAGTTACCTTTTGACCATAAGCATCTTGAAGACAGGGTACAAGGTCCATGGTTTATTATTACTTAAATATCTAAAGCCTAGAAGAATTCTTAATTCACAATAAGCACTTTATATTCACTTTATATAACTTTATAATATATTCACTTTGTATTAACTTTATCAGAATGAATTCATATTTCTCTCAGTGGAAATTTACTAAACGGAGCCCACTCTAGAAGCAATAAATTTCTAATTCTCATTCAAATTACTGTTTTTTGAAATTTATAAGTATCTTCGGTAATGTTGAAAAACATATTGATAACTTAATTTCAATTATGTCAAGTTTTATGGTTTAAAAAATTATCAAGCTCAAGTTGGAAAACTTGAGAAGTTTTATTACTTATTTATGAAGTATTATTTATTAACACTAGCCATCATAAAACTAAAAAAAAAACTAAATAAGAACCATAAATATTCACTTAAATTTATAGATTGTGAGTTTTCTAGTCATCTAAGTGAAGATTCTCTTAAGTTTTGAATGAAGCTTTTAGGTTTAGAGAGACATGTCACTTGTTTCAACAGAATTTGTTTCACAATCATACATGGGTTAGAACTGATTCTCAAGCTGCTAGGAACTACTTTTTTAGCTTTGGGTTCTATGAGGAAGTTGGACCAGGATAAAAGATGGTAATTAGGCACATGAATATATAAGTTCAAGGAAAAAATTATAATAGAATTGTTTATATCAAAGTCAAATTATTTAAATACTTTAAACCCAATTGTTTCAAATAAACATTTTCTAATATATCTCTACGTGGACTTACTTTTGATGTCATAAACTTCTGCATATTATTACCTAATGTGACATTTAAATCCTAGAAAAATTATGACTTCGTAACATCCACTTTATATATTGAGGTTCTTCCACCATCCTAGTCAGGTACTTTTTAAGGCAAATAACTGTCCTGGAAAGTTTCTATCAATGTGCCTAGGGCCTTAAGGAAATGATGAAGGGAATAATGAATATCATGTAATGGATCTAAAAAACAAACAAACAAAAAAACAAAAAACAGGGTTTTATTTTGTTTCTCTTTGGGTCTATTTTTCACGGGAAGTATATTTATGAAGAAGGTAAGAATATATCTACTCTAGGCATACACTTATGGTCTTTAAGTCTAATGCAGAGGTTGGCAAATTATAGTTGGGGGCCAAATCAGGTTTACCACCTGATTTTACAAATAAAGTTTTACTGGAACACAGTCATGCCCATTCATTTATGTATCATCTGTGGCTGCTTTCACACTCCAATAGCAGAGCTGAATAGTTGTGACAGAGACTGTCTGACTCACAAAGCTGAGCATATTGACAACAGAACCCTTTACATAAAGTTTGCTGACTCCTGGTCTAGCACACTGAGGAAGAAATATAGGCTATAAGAAAGAGACAGCAGATTCTAGCAAATTTTCCAGAAACAATTTCTAGAACCAAATTACTTTTGAAAATTAATAAAGTGTTGTCATATTATAGATATTTTGGGTTATGTCTTAAATTAAATGCAGATAATAAAAAAGACAAAAACTTTGAAGGGCTAACACTTTAAAATTTGTTTAAAATCGGACTTCCCTGGTGGCGCAGTGGTTAGGACTCTGCACTCCCAATGCAGGGAGCTGGGGGTTCAATCCCTGGTCAGGGACCTAGATCCCACATGCATGCTGCAACTAAGAGTTTGTATGCCACACCAAGGAGCCCCTGCAAGCCACAGCTAAGGAGCCCGCCTGCCACAAATTAGACCCGGTGCAATCAAAAAAAAATTTTTTTTTGTTTAAGATCTATTCAATGAATACAAACACGGGAGAAATAAGGAACTATCCTGGAACTAGTAGTGTTTTTAAACTGCTTAGAAGTCTAAGTATGAACTTATCTATATAGCATAGATTACACTCCTTGAAATTAGTTATCATACAAGTACACTAAATGACTTTTCAAACTAAAATCATCACTGGTTAAACAAAGGAAATATCGGCGATGGCAAATTTCATGTCAGCAAATTACTTAGGATATAAATGCCTTCCCTAACCTAGAATGAAATCCAGAGCCCCAAACTTGGGGCTTCAATTAAGAAACTTGGAGTTTCTTAATTTACTCCTTCTTTCCTATACTTGAAGAAATTGTATTAGATAAAAAACGAAACAAAAAAACTTCATGGTTCTACTGATGCTGAATGACAAAACAGTGCGTTTAACGTCTGAAAGCATTTATAGAATTCAACCACATATCCTTTAAAACCCATACAAATTATACACACACACACACATTGGGGCTTATCCTACATCTGGTTTGTAAAGTCTCAAAGATCTAAAATATAGCAGCTGAGGAGTTCAATAAATCATAAAAGCTGGTTCTGAAATTCAGCCATGTTCTTCCTTCTTTAAAAAGAAATAGAAAGGTCAGAAAATAACAAATATCACTGTGGTTGTACCATCACATCAGTACAAACAGATACAGAGGACTTGCTCGCTGGTAACTTTTCCTTTTTTTTTTTTTTTTGACTTGAAATCAGATCAAAGATGGACTGGCTTGTTACAAAAAACGAACGTCTTAGAACTACGGATTAAAAGCCCATTATCTACACTGATACAAGTCTGACACTGTTCTGAACAGTAGTTACTGTCAGCATAAACAGTGGCTATTTCTTCTTATTAATGTATGAAGAAAATCTTTCATTCAATGACCAAACTGAATATGAGTTTGGAATGGATTATAGAACCATTCCCTTTAGGTACTAAGATTTTCCTGCTAGAATGACCTGTCAGGTCAGAGAAAGAATCAGTCAGTTTGGAAATTTTATATCGAGGTAGCCTTCAAACAGAGACAGCTTATCTAACAGTTCGAAATAAGAAACTCTTAAGTACCTAGTTGTTGTGCACCCTATGGGCTTGTCTGCTAAAGGAGCTAAGCAAATATCTATTCCCACTCGTGTTCAGGAACTGGAGTGCTCACTTCATGAAGTTTAGCTTAAGCTGGTGCTGCATGTAAATACTGTTTATTCTAGAATCAACTAGGATTCTTGCTAGTTAAGAGTCTCGGATAATTGTCTACAAATACACTGTTACCCTAGCTTCCTAATAACTTCCACAGAACACTCCCACAGATACATTTGTAGCTTATCCCACTATTTTTGTTGATAAACTGGAGGTAACAGTATCTCTATAGTTCTACCCTTGATCTTTTTCTTACTGGTTCAGATAACCACTAATCTTTCAAGTGGTACTTTTCCAAGTTATTCATTTATATCAGCCCCAGAAAGTTGTATCTGTCCTCCCTTTCCTATTTTAAAAAAAAATCCTCACTTTAGCCACCCTCAAAATTTAATATTCTGACTTTTCTATTTAATATTCTTACTAATTATATTTAGTATGTACATGAAAATGTTAGATCACGGTACATGTTTGGCGGTCTTTGTGATTTAGAAACACCTCAGAATACCTCCAATTATCTCAAGGGGTGTCCCTAAAATAGAAAATTTAATACTAAAAATGACAAAAAATCCACATTAATTAAAAAAAGCCACTCCCAACAAAATAAAATCCCACAAAAGTTTGGCAGAAAGGAAGGTCATTTCCTAAACTATAGTCAATTACCAATTCAAAGGCTACAGAGCTCTGTACCTGTCCGCAGCAAAGCAAGAAAAGGTGGTGTCTAAGCTGCTTTGATTTATCTCAGAAATAAAGTTCCTTGTGAGGGAAGAATCAGAAAAAAATTTTTTTCATGATGGCTAGGGAGGTAAAATATACTTTGAGAGTTTAACTCTCAAACTCTCAAAAAAATTAAAGCAATTATCTGATAAACTGTTACAGCTTTTGTGGGATAATATACATACTTGAAGACAGAGGACAAAGACTAGCATGATATTTGACTAAGAAACAAATAGACTGTGTCATCAGCCTATGTGTGGGACTATAAACCAGTTATATTCAAAATGAAGAAGACATGCCGGACTTCCCTGGTGGCGCAATGGTTAAGAATCTGCCTGCCAATGCAGGGGACACAGGTTCAAGCCCTGGTCCGGGAAGATATCACATGCTGCAGAGCAACTAAACCTGTGCACCACAACTACTGAGCCTGCGCTCTAGAGCCCACGAACCACAACTCCTGAGTTCGTGTGCCACAACTACTGAAGCCTGCGTGCCTAGAGCCCGTGCTCTGTAACAAGAGAAGCCACCGCAATGAGAAGCCTGGGCACCGCAACAAAGAGTAGCCCCCGCTGGCTGCAACTAGAGAAAGCCTATGTGCAGCAACAAAAGACCCAACGGAGCAAAAAATAAATAATAAATTTTTAAAAAATGAATAAGACATGCCATTTTGATGCAGAGCATGATGATGTTCAAAAGATGTTTTCAAATGCTACTGAACAAGATCACAACTTGGATATAAAGGTATTCTGAAATCTGCCTAGGTGTTTACTTTCTGGTGATAAAAATCTTGGAAGTGTCTTGCCTCTTTCTTCAGGATTCTGCATTTTCTGCAGGCATTTTTAAAAAAATATCTATGTTTGGAAATACTATATAACATCAAGTTAAGAAATAAAGAATAAAGAACAAAGAAACTTCCCTCCAACTGAGAAATGCTTTAGAGGACCATAAAGATGTTCAACCAATGATAAAATAAAGGAAAAAAAAAGCATAGACTCTTGATAGTTCAGAAGACAAAACTAATTAGTATGAATTCTAGGCAGGAATTAATTCAATCAATTTTTCCTCCTTCTATAGGTTCCTTTTCTGAAAATGAATGCTTTCTTAACAACAATAGCAGCTACAATTTACTACTCACTATGTGCCAGGCACATACATTACATATGCAAGTAAATACTTTTTTTTACCATAATATTTATCTTTCCTTATGTTTTCAAACTTTTCCTTGCTTTTCAACAAAATATGGTATGGGAATTCCCTGGTGGTCCAGTGGTTAGGACTCACACGCTCTCACTGCCTTGGGCCTGGGTTCGATCCCTGGTTAGGGAACTAAAATCCTATAAGCCATGAGGCACAGCCAAGAAAAAAAAAAGGTAAACATGAAATGCTAAAATTCCTTTAAATTGCACGCTACAGTGGTAGGAACTAGAAAAAAATAAAGAAAGAACATTTACTGAGTGTCTATTATATACTAGGCACATGTAAGGCACATAATACCCTCATACTAACACTTGAGATAAGCATTACTATCTCCTTTTAAAAACAGAAATTTCGTGTTCAGAGAACTTAAAAGCAATTTCTCTAAGGTTACAAAACAAAAAGCAGCTGAGGCCAGATAAAACCCATCTGCTTGACTAGGAAGTCTGTGCTTTTCTACGTCATCCTTTCAAGATGGTGGTAGGTCTTTAAACAACAAAGCAATTAATAAATTTGATCAAGAAAAACATAACTGACAGAATAAACTGTTTTAAATTTAATATACTAACCAAGATACCTTATGAGTACACCAAGATACACAACATGTTTTAACATTCAAAAGAAAAAGAAAATGGTCTTCTATATTAAATTAGGTTGTAATCTTTGGCTGTATGTGTAATCTTGGGCAAGTTACTTAATATTTCTGAGTCTCAATTTCCTCATCTGTAAGAAGAGGATATTATCTTATAGATTGGTGTGGTGAAGATTAAAGATTAAGATGATACAGATAATGGTTAGCACAGATGCTCACACATGTAAGATATGTGTTACTCTAACACAGTGAAATTGAGGCTGTAAAGGATGCTAACAAATATAATGCAAATGTTTCACTTTTTCCCACAAATTACTAGGAAAAATATCACAGTTGCTCCCAATCCCTACCCAGTGTTTCAAAATTTCCTTAAATGTTTTATCTCAGTAAAAATTTGATAGAGATGAAAAACAGCTTGTGTATATACAAAGAACAAAGACTAGAGTTGGTGGTTAGAGAAGGAGAAGGGAGGTTCAGGAACCCTAAAAAGGAAAGAAAACATCCTGCAAAGTCAAAGCACACCCATACCTTCAGAAAGACTCCCAGATAATCTTAACAACTACAAATGCCTCCTATTATCTACAGGCCAGGAGACTTTAGGCTTTTATCCAGGGTAGACTGCTATGACAATTTATCTCTTTTCATATCTGAGCTGGTCTTATGTGTTCCTCAATCTTCGTCTGGAGTGGGAGAGTGGGTCTGCTACAGGAAAAGCATTAAGGTTATATTTGGTATAGAACTCAATAATGCTGTACTTCTAGATGCGGCCTGAGAGTGTGTTTATTTTTTTACATGTCTATACCTTTTACCTGTAACGACTGCTACTAATCTTCCCAAACAGAGTTCAAATGTCAACTCCTGAGGCCATTAGTACTTCACAAGGCAGAGTTAGTTCTACCTATTCTGTTTCCAGAGTACTTGGTACACACCTTTACTTGCCTCACTGAAATACATGTAATTAATTCACTAAATGCTGGTTTTTCACACTAGTTCCCTGCAGGCAATGATGGTGTGCTTGTATGTTTGAATTCAATGTCCAGGCACTGCTCTACTGTTGCTGCTACAGAAGTTCACTTTGTTCAATATTTCAACCTGTCTAGAGAAACAAGTGGAAAATGTAATGTGCTTAAGAACACCATTTTTTCATCGGTAGGAAGAAAACTATGCCCATTACACCTTTTGGTTATGTATAGAGCATATTAATTTTAAAACCCTAAGAATGTAACATTTTAGACCTGAAAGGAACTTTAGATTTCCCAGTTCAAACTTCCTAAGGCTAACTGACAAGTCCAGGGTCATACAATCAATCAATAACTAAGCCAGCAGATTTGAACAGACCATTTTCTTAACCTTAGTGACCATACTGCTTTAAGAATGTCAATACACCATTATCGGACCTTCATCCAGACAGAAGTTACCATTCAGTTGTTCTGCAGTGAGGAATAGGGGAGCTGAGGTTTGTAATTACGATACCTAAATACATATCATGGATTAGAAAAAGAAAAGGCCTCTAACCAATGGTCTATGGTCAAATTATGTAGATTATCAAGGCTTTGCATGTTAAGTAACACTGCCTGTTGTTTTCTGTAGTGGTGTGAGCAGTATGATACCAACCTAGCTCTTTCACTCTTTCTTTAGTAAAGATAACATGTATTTTACAGATGACTAAAGGTTGACTGCACAAGCAGCAAACTGTGAAATCTGAGATGTTACGGTCAAGTTTCTAGTTTGGGAAGTAGGATATTCAAATGATCATGAAATAAAATATACATAGTCCATTTTCATTTTTATGCCCATTTAAAAAAAATAATTCACATTGATAAAGCCCTATGAATTACATATATTTCAGTAAAAGCATCCCAATAGAAAACCATTACTTTAAATTCCATTTGTTTTAGACACTGAAAAGGTAAGCAGTGTAACAATAAGTGTTCTCAGTTTATTATTTTGGTATCATTTATCAAAGTACCAGTTTTTAAAGTGAAAAATTATTCTCTTTTAAAAACCTGAGATTTCAACATAGCGTTTAATCTAAAATATGCTTTTAATTAAAATGCAGTTATCATTTATATATATCCTTAATAACATTCAATACGTTTAAATACTATTTTCAGCATGGTTTCAAAGCAGTATGATCATGTTTGACGCTGATGTTAAGTACAGAATTGAAAATAATAATTTCTAATATTTTCTATACAAATATGTAATAAATCGCAAGAAGCTAGTAATACAATATATAAGTAGGCTTGACTTGTGAAATTTTCTAATGGTTCTCAAAGAAATCAGTTTCATCAGGATTCACTGGCTTTCCCACTCTCCTTGGCTCATCCTTAACACCTGAGACAATACAGAGAATTACCTCCAGGTAGTGAATGCTGTTTTGATTAGGATTGCAAGGAACACTGGTGACCTCCAGTGTTTATTCTTTTTCCAGGTTGTTCTGTCCATTTTGCCCTTTTGTTTTAAAAATGAAAGAACTATGAAACAACAAAAATATACTGTTTCTTAAAATTAATGTCAGGCAAAGAAATGAGATGAATTTTTCATTTACTAATCTGGTATTTTTTAAAACCTGTGCAGTTATACTAAATATTAATATGTAATTTAACTTCTATTACTCTCATAGAATTATAGTAACAAATTACCAAAAAAATCGCACAGTTACATGTTTTAGCTGTTCTGTCAGTTTTAAATATGACTTCCGTTAATCTAGCAGAAATCACGTTATGCTGTTGAACCACCTACCCCTGCACAGCACACAACTGTTAAAATGTAAATTGCCCAACTATTTTTAGCTGTCGCTGAAAAAAAAATCCTGTCTTTGGGAATAATGATTTGAGGCATTGTGTTCATTTTGTTTATCAAGCAGCTATTCAGCCTCTAGTGGGTCCAAGTGCTTATGCAAGCAAAAGCTTTTAAGAATGCCTGCAGCTGCAATCCAACCTTCCAGGTAAGCTGCAGGTTCAGAGCACAGCTGCCCTAGGCTGCATAAAACTCAGATCCATCTGGAAGTGAGTTTCAAAGAGGATTTCAAATTTAAGTTTTCATGTATCACATGGAAGAGAAGGAGGGGGAAGAACATAGGAAAGAAGGAAGGCAAACAACCAAAAAGATGGTATCTCTACTTCAGCCTTAATAAAAAATAAAAAGCTCAGACCCATGCTGCTCCTTCTAGATTACTACTTGCCAAGCCAGATATTCCATTCAGTGTATACTTCGATGAGCTGTGACTCATCCAGCAGCACCTGCGCCCATGTGTTAAGTACTGCCAAATAAAAGGCCAACATCCATTTACACAACAAAGAGATGTACCCTACAAGGCATGGGGCCTCAATCCAAAAGCCCCACTCCCCATTTGTTCTAAGAAAAGGGAGAGGAAAAAAAATCTTCCCTCTTCACACCAGGGATTTTTAAATTGTAGGTGGATTTATGATATAGGTTCATTTACAAATACTTTTACTCTGTAACAGAATAAACTATACTTAATAGCACAAACACCCCTACAGCATTTGATTATCATGGCCATTAACGGTTGTTCACCAAACCTTTCCAACCTCCTTCATGAAAGCTCTTTATTCTCAAAGGATACATTTTTGAGCAAAGAGGGATCAACAAACTAGCTGCTTGAAAGCTTTCCTGATGCTAGGCTGAAGTTAGGAAAGGCTTAATGAAGGCTTTAAAATCCACAAGGGCTTCACAATGAACATCTGACTTGGTGATTTATGCATATTAATAACCTCAGTCCTACTGAGGCAAGCTGAGCCGAACATGTCCTCCGAATCTTAATGTCTTTAGCTCCATTGGGATTATTACAAATGTAAATTTCTAAGATTCTCAGCTATTAATCTCTGTCTGTCCTCCTGTTCAGCAACATAATGACTAATTAAACATCAAAAGACATGTACAGGAGATCTTCTTTGACAGCTACCAGCCTAGTCCTCTTCCCAAGAGGGGAATTCAAATGACAGGGCCATGGAGTAAAAGCATATGAGTAAGCTACAAACCACTGAAGAGAAATCTTAAAAACCTAACACTGAATTTGGATTTAACTCAATCAGTGATTCCGTTAAGTAGAGAACAGTTACTATGTGAAGTGTGCCTACTGATACCAACCAAATGTATCCTTACAGCCAGCAGATACTGAATACCTGAAATCAGTTTGTTTACCACAAAGTCAAAAAAATGGGTACTTACAGAAGAAGGCAAGCCAGGAGGCACCTTTCTGACTTTCTTTGCTTGCAAAGGATCTGCACGTGGGAAACAGTATATTTCATCAGCATTTGTATTAGAAAAGTTTCAGACTTCAAATGAGCAGGAAAGAATTTTTCCTCCTAGTATCTTCTTGTCTTCCAGTATTTTAGAAGTAAGTAAGGGAATACAGGGATAGGGGTCTCATTCTTTCTAACTGGTTCCAGTGTAAAACAGGTACTCCTAATGAAGTGATATATTCTGAAATACATATCCCATAAGTTTGGGAAGATGACAGCAAAGTAAAACAAGAAAGAAAATAACAAACCAATAAGCATGTGTGAGAAAAGGGAATAATATTTCTTAAGCACCTATTATGTGCAAGGTTCCATATTAGGCACTTTACATCATTTATCTCAGCTCATTTGCAGAGGGGCATTTGGTACAACAGGTCAGTTTAATAATATGACTCCTTAAGAGAGACACAAATTTAGTGTTCATATCACATTGAGAATTAGGTTTAAATGCATATTAAATAGACTAAAAGCTAATGCTAATGCTACAAGGTATTATGTTAAAAATTTGAAATAAAATTTAATAACTGAAAAATTAAGGTTATAATAATATCTGAGATATGCTACATAAACTATTAGATACAGGCATTGTCATGTATGATATCATCCTATAAGTATTCTATAAGAACATTTACTTTAACAATGTGTGGTTAAAACTGCAACTTCAGCACTAATTATTATACAATTTTATCCTTGGATGTTTATATTTATTTCCAAGAAATAACTAAAGTATATTTCTTTCTAAGACACAAATTATTTATTAATATAATGGAGAATATGAATATTTTCATATGCCTAATGACCTTACTTGGTATTTTACTTTTACTTATCTGTAAAATTTAAAATTTAATACTTGTTCATCTTATTTATTGTAAAAAAATGGTGTTAATTGCACCTTTCCAATTGTACACAAATAATGGATCAAATTCAGGATTTTTCAGAGGGGTTAACTATTAAGAAGAGAGAACGCATAAGAAGGCTGATGTTAATTACAATGTTTTTGAAAACTGTAAAAATTAGAACTGTAAAAATGGTATTTTCCTGGGTCATAAATGATATGACAATAAAACATGCAGTTGTTTAAGATAGAATGAAACCCATTTAAATTGGGGCCGGGAATCTTTATAGTGAATGTCCCAGGAGGCTGCAAAGCTAAAAAAGCAACTTTGTAAGTAGCACATGGAAAAAGTTTATACAATAAAAAGAGGAAAAAAAAACACTCATTAGCATCTATTCCCTACCCCAAGAGGCAGCCTATATTTCCTTAAAACAAAAGTGCCAAAGATAAACAACATCTGGCACACTCTATATTTATAAAACTTACAGGCAAAATTTTTGTTCTTTGTGAGGCTTTTCTAAAACCCAACTTTTCACAACTAGTACAGTATCCCTTGAGCAAAAGCCACACTCTATACATACCAAGAGAGTCAACTGAACTGTTCCTATCAGTCTGGAGCCCATCACTCTCTTTTGGGGTAGTTAGCAGTAGAATACATTGCTGTTCAGATAAGGACAGTTCTTCACTGCCATGGGAATGGAAATTTTTCTTTTATATTTTTAATCTCATCATTAGCTGCCTCTCTACAATTATATAAATAATGTTGGATTCAAAATCATGAACTTAGGATACAGAGTTCACTTTTGGGAGGTTTCAAAGTGTAATAGTTAAGAGAGTAAGCTGATTGGATTCAAATTTCAGCTCCATCACACAGCAGCTGTGTGAGCCTGGGCAAGTTACTTAACCTCTTAGAACTTCAGTTACCTACAATAACCTCCTGGAGTTATTGCAATAAATATAATACAGAAAGATGCTCAGGGAAGTGCCTAACAGAAAATGACACAATAAATTTTAGCCATTATTACTAGGTTTATATTAAAAACTGTGGCAAGAGTATTATAAATTAGATACTGTTTTACAGAATGTTGATTTCCTAAAGCATCTAAATAGCTTGAGAAGATGCTAAGATTGGCGTAGATTATCTCTGAAGTCCTTTCAGAGATTTTATGGATAACTGCAATGCCAAGAAAGAGTGGCTAAGACTGAGAAATAACAATAAAGAATGGAATAATAATCCACTAAATGGTATTCACCCAGGAGATGAGTGCACCTCCTTGGATACCAAGGCTTGGCTAAGTTACTTAGCTTCCTGGGTCTTGGTTCCTTATTTGCAACATGACGTTAATATTATAACCTCACAGAGTTTTTGTAAAGATGCAGTATGTATAACACAGTACCTGGCATAGAAGAAATAATCCACAGTACCTAGCATTATCATAATCAAAATGAAAATGAAGAATATATAAGCTTTAATTTCTGGAAAGCTTGAGTATTTATGAAATCCACTCCCCCTCCCTGCCCTCAATATTCCAATAGTTTATTTCTCCCTTGAACTCTTAGTAATAGTATACTGGTCTATATTAGTGCTTTTTATCACAGTGTGTGCTTACATAGCATACTGACAGATATTCTTCTAGAGTGACACCGCCACATCTAGACTCAAAAGAATGTTCTTACCCTGACTAACTAATTTGGTGGGAAACAAAAGTGGAGATGGAGAAAAGATACCTTAACTTACCATTTCCTTAATGAGTGCAGTGGTCTAAATCATTGGAGCTAACAGTACATATACTCAACCACCCATAACACTGAGAGGTGGGCATATCTAACCAGAGCTTTCTATGCCTAGTATGACAATCCATCACTGTGCCCTTTTACACCCTCAGGCATATTCTAGACCCAAAGGCTAGGGATATTTTAACAAAATTTAGGTTTGACAGAGGTAGACATACAAATTAGGGGTGTCAACAAGTATCTGTGGAACAAATAACTGGGACATACTTTCTTTTGGTGGACTATGTTTATTTCAGAAGCTGGTTTATCCTTAATATAAACATGCTTTACAACTTCAATTTTCTTATATAAAGGATTCTTTGGTAAGAATAACCAAAAATTCCCACATTTAAACACTGACTGGATAGGGTGTCAGAGTATACCTGAGGCTTGCTGTAAGCAGCAACACAAAACAGATTGGCCTGGTTAGGCTATGTATAAGACATAAAAGAAGGAAGCTAAAGAAAATGAGATCTGCATGCTTGATAGTTACTGAGTTTCCTTTTGAGGTGATGTTTTGGAGCTAGAGAGAATGGCTGTACAGTTTTGTGAATATACTAAATGTCCCTGGATTGTACACTTTAATATGGATAATTCTGTTATGCTAATTTTACCTCAATTTTTTAAAAAGTGGGGAGTAGAAGCAATTAATATGCAAAGAACATTGGACTTGGAGTCAGAAAATCTTAAATTGTATCCTGCATAAATCACCTCTAGTTATATGAATGTGTCCTCTTTTGAGCCTCAATTTTATGTTAAAGCTAGTATTACGTCCACTGACTACTAGGACTGCTGTATGGATGAAATGAGAATGTATACTATAAAACCACTTTGTAAACTGTTGAGCATTATATCAATTTTAGTCAAGAATAAGGTGTTAATATTAGTACATGACATTTTTATTATAAGAGGAAAAACTAATCCCATTTTTAAAGTTCCATTTTTCACTATTCAGTTCCTCTTATACTGATGACCAAATATTGTTTATTAAATATATATTATTTTATGTAAATAAGCCCCACTATCATCGTGATACCCAAGAAACCAAATTTCTTCTAATTAAAAGTACAGCCAGAAGCATAGACTAAGGGGGAGTGGGGTAGGGAAGAAACATTTGTAAAATGGGGTTTGTTGTGTGATACACTTACCAAGTGCTGCAGAGTCATGGAGTGGTCTTCTCCTGGAACTTGTGGCAGAGAATGAGTAGTACGGTGTCCCAGGTTTTCCTGAAGAAGAGATTTGTGCTGGGCTTCCAAGCCCTAGATCTTGTCTCAGGAGACTAGACTATAAAACAAGGCCAAAAAAACAAGTTATCTTCTCATTGATTATGAACCCAAATCTGAAAATGACATCACTCCTGAACTATCTATAGTAACTTCAACAAACCCTTGAATTTAGGAAGTATCTAAGTACTTACTTGAATTTTATTAGACCATTAGTTTAAACCTGTATTTTCTCTTTTTCCCCATCCTCATGTTGCCTGCTTTCTAGTAATTATGTAGATCCATACACTCTTAGGGTTGAAAGATACTTTAGTTACTATGTAGTTCCACTCTCTGATCATCAAGAACATTTTTGAAAAATGGCCACCAGTCTTTGCTTGAATGCTTTCATGACCACAAAAGGTAGTCAATTCTGTTCTTTTTCCATTTTTTTTTCCCTTTTTGGAAAGCTCTCATTGTTTGAAGAGTGCCAATATTTTCAAGACTAGTCATTCCTGTTTTCTTCAGCTGTGTCTCATGACATGGTTTGAATGTCCTCCTCACCATCCCTCATACAGACCTCTAGATTTTCCATTTGTCAAAGTCTCTTGCAAAGGAGAATGGAGAATAATGCCCCAAATGTGGCCTTATTAATGCAGAGTAGTTTTCAACACTACATTTAAACAACCCATTTGTGCTAGCTAGCTCATAGTGAGAGGTTAAGAGTAATCACACCCTGTTACTCTTTATCGTGTAAGTTGCTATTAAGTCATATCCCTCCAATGGTTTCTTTGTTCGGTTTGTGTTCTTTGGTTCCAAGTACAAGACTTAACATTTAGCTCTGATAAAATTCATCTTGTTATATTTGATCCATAATAATCATCCATTTTTATCCTTGTCCAGGATGACAAGGCTGAGGAGAGAGCCCTAATGTATGTCACAGTGATGTCATGAAATTGTGTCAAGTACTTCACTGAAATCCAGAGATTTAGCAGCCCTGAACTACTAACGAATTGACCCTGTCATAAAGCAAATGAAGTTAATTTGGCAGAATTTGTTTTCAAGCTTTCTGGTAGCTGAGGGAAAAGGAAGACCTCAATTGGAAAGGGTGTTAGATATACTTGAGAAGACGCTCTCAAATGAAAAGAGCTGTGATTTCTCTCATATATTCACTATTCTCCCAGTCAATAATACCCCTTACTGTTATCACCATACTGTTGGTAGTTGTCATTCCAGCTACTGAGCATCAAGGTACTGAGAAATAAACCTCAGCTCTGGTTAGAAAGAATCAGTAGAACTTTATAATGCTAGCCATAATAGTCCAGTCCCTGCCTCCAGAAAGACTTTCATTTCAGTTTGTCACACTATTTAATAATTTTAAGTAATATTTATGTTTCAGCTTAAAAATCTAAGGTGGAATTAACATAACATAAAATTAACCATTTTAACATTTCCAATCAGTGACATTTAGTACATTCATAATGTTGTGCAACCATCACCATCTAGTTCCAGAACATTTCGTCATCCCAAAAGGCAACTCCATACCCATTCAAACAGTCACTTCCATTCCTCCCCTTCTCCAGCCCCTGACAACCACTAATCTGCTTCTATCTGTGGATTTAACTTATTTTGAATATTTCATATAAATGGAATAACTAATATGTGACCTTTTACATCCAGCTTCTTTCACTTAGCATGTTTTTGAAGTTCATCATGTTGCAGCATGTATCAGTACTTCATTTCTTTTTAGGAATGAATGATATTCCATTGGACAGATATACTACAATTTGTTTATGCATTTATCCACTGATGTAACATTTTGGTTTTCTCCAGCTTTGGACTATTGTGAATAGTGTTGCTATGAACATTTGTGTGCAAGTATTTGTTTGAGTATCTCTTTTCAATTCTTTTGGTTATACACTTAAGAGTGGAGTTGCTGGGTCACGGGGCAAAATCTGTCTAACTTTTGGAGAAACTGCCAAACTGTTTTCCATGGTGACTGCACAATTTTACACTTCATTGTATGACGGTTCTAAGTTCTCTACATCCTTACCAATACTTGTTACTTTCTGTTTTTTAAATTATAGCCATCCTCATGGGTGTGAAGTGGTTTTGATTTGCATTTCCCTCGTGACTAATGATGCTCAACAACTCTTCTTGGGCTTGATGGTCCTTTGTATATCTTCTTTGGAAAAATGTTTATTCAAGTCCTTTGCCCATTTTTTTTTTTTTTTTTTTTTTTTACCCGGTACGCGGGCCTCTCACTGTTGTGGCCTCTCCCATTGCGGAGCACAGGCTCCGGACGTGCAGGCTCAGCGGCCATGGCTCACAGGCCCAGCCGCTCCACGGCATGTGGGATCTTCCCGGACCGGGGCACGAATCCGTGTCCCCCGTGTCCCCTGCATCGGCAGGCAGACTCCCAACCACTGCGCCACCAGGGAAGCCCCCTTTGCCCATTTTTGAATTGAGTTGCCTTTCTGCTGTGGTATTCTAAGAGTTCTTAATATGTTCTGTTCTGTATATTAGACCCTTATCAGACATCTGATTTGCAAATATTTTCTCCCATTTTGTAGGTTGTCTTTTCACTTCTTGATAATGTCCTTTGATTCACAAGTTTTTAATATTGATGAAGTCTAACTTATTTTTCCCTTTGTTTCTTGTGCTTTTAATGTCATATCTAAGAATCCACTGTCAAATCCAAGGTAATGAAGATTTATCCCTACATTTGCCTCTAAGAGTTTATGGTTTTAGCTCTTACACTTAGATCACTGATGCACTTTGAGTTAACTTTTGTATATAGTGTAAGGTAGGGGGTCCAACTTCATTCTTTTGTATGTGGATATCCAGTTGTTCTAGCACTATTTGTTGAGGAAAATAGTTATTTCCTAACTCAGTGGTCTTGGCACCCTTGTTAAAAATCAATTGGTCATAGATGTTCGGGTTTCTATCTGGACTTTCAATTCTATCACATGGGTCTATATGTCTACCTTACACCAGTTCCACAGTGTTTTGGTTACTGTAGCTTTGTATTAAGTTTTGAAATTGGAAAGTATGCGTACTCCAATTTCACATTTCTTTTTCAATGCTGTTTTGGCTATTCGGTATTTCTTGAAGTTACATATAAATTGGAGGATCAGCTTTTCCATTTCTGCAAAAAGATGCCATTGGAATTTTGATAGGGATTGCATCGAATCTGTAGATTGCTTTGGGGAGTATTGCCAACCTAACAACAATAAGTCTTCTAATTGATGAACACTGAATATTCTTCCTTTTACTTAGGTCTTCTTTAATTTCTTTCAGCAGTGCTTTGTAGTTTCCGTGTACAAGTCTTACACCTTGTAGTTAAATTTATTCCTAGGTATTTTATTCTTTTGGATGATACTGTAAGTTGAGTTGTTGCTTAATTTTATTTTTGGTTTGTTCATCAGCGTAAAGAAATAAAACTAAATTTTGTGTGTTGATCTCGCAACTTCGCTAAATTCATTAGCTCTAATAATTTTATTATAGATTCCCTATGTATAAAGATCATATCACCTGTAAACAGAGATAGTTTTACTTATTCCTTTCCAATTTGGATGTCTTTTATTTCTTTTTCTTGGCTAAATGCTCTGATTAGAACGTACAGTAAAATGTTGAATCAAAGTGATGAAAGTAGACATTTTTGTCCTGTTCTTGATTGTAGGAGGAAAGGCTTTCATGTTTTACCACTGGGCATGGTATTAGGTGTGGGTTTTTCACAAATGACCTTTATCAAATTGAGGAAGTTCCTGCCTATTCCTAGTATTGTGAAGTGTTTTATCATAAAAGGGTGTTGGATTTTGTCAGATGCTTCTTCTGCACCAAATGTGATGACTGAGTGACTTTTCCCCCTTCATTCTAATTAATGAATGATCAATTCTCATATGTCTAATACACATGCATTCTTAAAATAAAACCCAGTTAGTCGTGGTGTGCAATCCTTTTAACACGGTGGTGGATTTGTAGCTTGCTAGTATTTTGTAGAAAAATTTTCATTAATATACAAAAAGGATATTGGTCTGTAGTTCCTTTTTCCTGTGATATCTCTAGTTTTATATCAGGCTAATCCTTGCCTCGTTGAATGAGTTAAGAAGTGTTTGAGAAGGATTGGTGTTAATTCTCCTTTAAATGATCGGTAAAATTCATTAGTGAAATCTTTTGGTCCTGTGCTTTTCTTTTTGGAAGGATTTTTATTACCGATTCAATCTACTTGTTTTAGTTCTGTTCAGATTTTCTATTTCTTCAGTTTTGGTGGTGTGTAGGTTTCTAGGAATTTGTCCATTTCTTCTACAGTGTCTGATTTTTTAGCATACAATTGTTCACAGTATTCTTTTATAATCCCTTTTATTTTTGTAAGGTTGGTAGTAATACTCCCTATTTTCATTTCTGATTTTAGTAATTAGACTTTTTTTCTTAGTCAATATAGCTAAAGGTTTGTCAATTTTGTTTATCTTTTCAGAGAAGCAACTTTTGATTTTGTTGGTTCTATTGTTTTCCTTTTCTCTATTTTTAAAAATTTCTGCTCTAATCTTTATTATTTCCTTCCTTCTGCTAGCATTGGGTTTGGTTTTCTTTTCTTTTTCTAGGTTCTTATGGTATAAAGTTAGGTTATTGATCTTTCTTCTTTTTCAATGTAGACATTTACAACTATAAATTTCCTTCTGATCACTGCTTTCACTGCACTTCATACATTTTGCTATACTGTCTCTTCATGTGATATTTGATATTTCAGTTTTTCAAAAAAAGCCTATTCAACAATGCTGGAGCACACGTGAAGTAATCAGTATATTAAATCACCCAAAGATCATTGCATCTTTCAGAAATGTTTATAATTAAGAAGTCAAATTTTTCAGACTTCTCAAAAGGTAAGTGATTCTTTGACTAGAGTTGATATCTTCTTTTACAAAAGAGGAAAGTAAGAAGAGGATTTCGATCACCAGACAGTATGATGTGTATATGAAAAGACTGCATAATATCAATGTAATTATTTAGCATTAATCACACAAATTCCAACAGATACAAGGTTCAACAGATTAGGAAACAAAGGTGTTGACTAACAGACATGAAGGAGAAATAGCTCCCCTTAAGACAATAATCTCTAGGAGAAATGATAAAAATGAGAAAACAATTAATATAAATGTAAATGACACATGTATCCTTTCTATTTCTATAACAAACAATTAGAAGTGGATCTCCTGATTATTATTTGTGTGAGAATAGTGTGACCCAGGAATCATCAAGTCTCCCACACGTTATACTAAAATTTCCATTGTTACATCTGCTTTGTGTTTCTTTCTGTTTTTTTGCTTGTGCTAGGCACATTTGACATTCCTCAAATAGCAATTAGAATATGGCTAGAGTATGCTAGATGGAACATATTATTACCACATGTTTGAGGGCAGGGGTCATGTACCTTGAATTTTTCCTTACAAACATCATTAGTCTTTTAATAGGATGTTCCCTGCTCAGTGCAAACTGACTTTCATGATATCATGTTTTGAGGTGCCTGCTGTACTTATTACTTCATCTGTGTTTTCTCATGTAGAAGGTACATACAAAACTGATCACTGTACCCACACAAACAAATACGTGAGAGGAGATGGGCATTCATGTATCACTTAACAGTGTTCCTTTCAACATTTCCCTGGCATATAAATTCTAATGAGCATGTAAGATGATGATTAATACCAGTGGTCAACAAACCATGGCCTACAGGTCAAATTGGGCTTGTTTGGAAAATACTTTTATTGGAACACAGTCTCACTTAATTTACTTATATATTATTGGCTATGGCTGTTTTTGTGCTACAGTGAAAGAGTTGAGTAGTTGCAACAGACAATGTAATTGATCCCTTACGTAATGCTTTAATGGTGAAACAAAGGGCTGAGTTTGGAGGATGGTTAAGAAGTCTGTCTGCCTAAAGTTGTAAGATAAAGACAGATAAACTTTCAGATGAATAAAATGTAGCCAGTGAGTTATTTCTTCAAAGAAGTCCAGTAATAGTCATAATAAAGACTAAAAGAAGCATAAAACAATCTAAAAGGTGAATAGGCAAATGTATTTCTTATATTCCTAAAAGTAAATAAAATGCCTACAAAAACTATGATGTCCTGGAAACAGCATGGGCTTTGGAGTTAGCTACCCTGAGTTCAAAACCTGACTGTAAGATCCTGGGCAAATTATCTAACATTAATGCATCTGTTTTGTTTGGTTATATTAATATTTCACAGGGTTACTGGGAGAAGTAAATGAAGCTTAAGTAAAAGTGAGTAGCATGGTGGTAGGCCCTAGAGAAAATAAAAACTCCATTTCATTTTTTTCCCTCCATAGGTTACCATATTCTAAGTATCACAAAGAATGAAAATAAGATGAGTGGCGTTTTAAAAAATTGTTTCCTGGGCACAAACTCTTTCTCCTAAGTAAGGAGACCTCATCTGCCCTGAATCCAAGACGGTTGAGTTGCAACTCTCAATGGCTAAAGTAAGATAGGATATTGGAAAGAGAAAAGAGAATAGGCCCTCAGAGAAAGGATTGACAATTAGAGGCTAAATCCAAAGAGTGTGACAGATTAAAACTGTATCAATCTAGACCAAGAATAAACTGAAAAATGCCAACTTATTCTCAGAATGATTCAGCAGAATTGTGTGTATTTGTGTGCATAAACCCACAGTTAGCATACAAACATCTACAGACACATATTGAGTGAAAGAAAAAGAATGCGTGTGCACCAATATGGTGAAATGTTAAATGATGAAACTCGATTAAGAGTACCTGGATGTTCTCTGTACTATTCTGGTATATTTTCTGTGGGTTTGTAATTTTTCAAAATAAAAACTTGGAGAAAATCAGACAACATATAAAGGATCCACTAGCACACCATCAAATGTACCATCTCAGTTAATATTTACTGCAATCTTACTAAGCATTACGTACAGAGATTTTATGTTATACAGATAGCAAGCAGTGGAACCTAACTTGAATCTAGTTCTGTTGAAGAGGCTCTTTCCTCAATACAATAAAACTTCCACAATAGTCCAGGAACCCAATTACCATTTATAAGATTAACTTAAAAAAAATAAGTGACCTATAAATGAATTTGTGAATTATAATCCTAAAGCTGAGTTACCTATAGAATACATACTGGTAGGTTTTTGTACATATGCATGAAATAAAGGAAGAAAAAGAAGAACAAATTTTTTTTAGGGAAAAAAGTTTCCTTGTTACCAATTTTACCGTTGATATACTTTTCTCCTTATTGTTGCCAAACCTGGAGATGTGGTTAGGAAATACCGTCTTCTTTTTCTCCAGTGAATATTAGTGCCAAAAAAGATACAGAAGTTGTTCTTTATTCAGCTGCCCTTCACTCAGCTGTCTTAATCATAGAAATAACCATTTCCCCATTTTACCTGTATCATGGTCAAAATGATTAGGCAAAGTAAGTGTAGGAAAAATTGTTTCTTCTAAGAACACAAGATGATATTTTATCCTGTTAACTAAAATGAAATGTTCAGTACTATAAGAAACACAAAAGAAGTTTAAGACAAGGTTTTCTCCACAAGGACTTGATAATCTAAGAAATAATAGCCATGGGACTAATGGTAAATATGACTTTAAAAATCAAGGGCTAAACTATATATCCCTAACATTTTGATATTCTACCACTGACAAAATCATGTATTTTTCCTTTATTTGATCCTTCAAACATTTTGGTAAAACTAAAGTGCACATAATAAACTACTGAACTTTTTCCTAACATAAAATTACATATCAGCTCATATTATTGATTTTTCTGCCTGCCTGAAACAAATGAGAAGCATTATTGATCCTGTCCTGGAGGTATCTAAGGCAAAAAGAATATCCAAGTATCCCAGAGGATACAGAACTAGACAAAGCAGTTTTATTCTGCTGTCTTATTCAAGACAGAATTAGTATTCTGAAATGACATAGCACTAAATTTCTTAACACATGCTTAGAGAAAAGAATCTTTTCTACAGTCATCTAGCAACTCCATCTGTGAAAAATGTACCTAATTACCAAAGAATAATTAATAAAGGGTTATTCCTGAAACACTAAGATAGCCTAGATTATTATTATTTTTTGCTCTTTGTATTCTTTTAATGCCTTTATATATATATATGAAATAAATTATTTTTCAAAGAAAAAATTTAGAGGCTTGAAGTTTATTATATTATTCTCTCTTCTAGAATTTGAAGTTGCTTCAAATTAATAAAATACCATATTTCATTTTATTTATTTTTTTAAACATCTTTATTGGAGTATAATTGCTTTACAACGGTGTGTTAGTTTCTGCTTTATAACAAAGTGAATCAGCTATACATATACATGTTCCCATATCTCCTCCCTCTTGCGGCTGCCTCCCACCCTCTCCATCCCACCCCTCTAGGTAGTCACAAAGCTTGGAGCTGATCTCCCTGTGCTGTGCAGCTGCTTCCCACTATCTATTTTACATTTGGTAGTGTATATATGTCCACGCCACTCTCTCACTTCGTCCCAGCTTACCCTTCCCCCTCCCTGCGTCCTCAAGTCCATTCTCTACGTCTGCGTCTTTATTCCTGTCCTGCCCCTAGGTTCTTCAGAAACGTTATTTTTTTTTTAGATTCCATATATATGTGTTAGCATATGGTATTCGTTTTTCTCTTTCTGACTTACTTCACTCTGTATGACAGACTCTAGGTCCATCTACCTCACTACAAATAACTCAATTTTGTTTCTTTTTATTAGCCTAGATTATTGTAATAAAAACTTACAGTAAGTTTCATTTTAATTTTTTTTTTTTTTTTTTGGCAGTACGGCGGCCTC
>NW_006786541.1:5669686-5751051 GCF_000442215.2 Lipotes vexillifer
CACAGGCTCCGGACACGCAGGCTCAGCGGCCATGGCTCACGGGCCTAGCCGCTCTGCGGCATGTGGGAGCTTCCTGGACCGGGGCACGAACCCGTGTCCCCTGCATCAGCAGGCGGACTCTCAACCACTGCGCCACCAGGGAAGCCCGAGGGGGAGCTTATTAATTAAAGATGTAGAAAGGTATAAAAAACAATCATGATAAAATAGAGTACATAAATTGTTAAAATTTCCCAGATGAATTCTATTTTTTTGGCCACGTGGCTTGCAGGATCTTAGTTTCCTGACTAGTTCCCAGACCAGGGATTGAATGTGTGTCCTTGGCAGTGAAAGTGCGGGGTCCTAATCACTGGACTGGCAGGGAATTCCTCTCAGATAAATTCTTTTTTTTTTTTTTAACATCTTTATTGGAGTATAATTGCTTTACAATGGTGTGTTAGTTTCTGATTTATAACAAAGTGAACCAGTTATACATATACATATGTTCCCATATCTCTTCCTTCTTGCGTCTCCCTCCCTCCCACCCTCTCTATCCCACCCCTCTAGGTGGTCACAAAGCATAGAGCAGATCTCCCTGTGCTATGCGGCTGCTTCCCACCAGCTATCTATTTTACGTTTGGTAGTGTATATATGTCCATGCCACTCTCTCGCTTTGTCACAGCTTACCCTTCCCCCTCCCCATATGGTCAACTCCATTCTCTAGTAGGTCTATGTCTTTATTCCTGTCTTACCCCTAGGTTTTTCATGACATTTGTTTTTTTTCTTAAATTCCATATATACTGGGCTTCCCTGGTGGCGCAGTGGTTGAGAGTCCACCTGCCGATGCAGGGGACACAGGTTCATGCCCTGGTCTGGGAAGATCCCACATGCCGCAGAGCGGCTGGGCCCATGAGCCATGGCCGCTGAGCCTGCACGTCCGGAGACTGTGCTCCACAATGGGAGAGGCCACAGCGGTGAGAGGCCCGCATACCAAAAAAAAAAAATCCATATATACGTGTTAGCATACAGTATTTGTCTTTCTCATTCTGCCTTGCTTCACTCTGTATGACAGACTCTAGGTCTATCCACCTCATTACAAATAGCTCAATTTCGTTTCTTTTTATGGCTGAGTAATATTCCATTGTATTTATGTGCCACATCTTCTTTATCCATTCATCCGATGATGGACACTTAGGTTGTTTCCATCTCCAGGCTACTGTAAATAGAGCTGCAATGAACATTTTGGTACATGACTCTTTTTGAATTTTGGTTTTCTCAGGGTATATGCCCAGCAGTGGGATTGCCGGGTCATATGGTAGTTCTATTTGTAGCTTTTTAAGGAACCTCCATACTGCTCTCCATAGTGGCTGTACCAATTCACATTCCCACCAGCAGTTCAAGAGGGTTCCCTTTTCTCCACACCCTCTCTAGCATTTATTGTTTCTAGATTTTTTGATGATGGCCATTCTGACTGGTGTGAGATGATATCTCATTGTAGTTTTGATTTGCATTTCTCTAATGATTAATGATGTTGAGCATTCTTTCATGTGTTTGTTGGCAGTCTGTATATCTTCTTTGGAGAAATGTCTATTTAGGTCTTCTGCCCATTTTTGGATTGGGTTGTTTATTTTTTTGTTATTGAGCTGCATGAGCTGCCTGTAAATTTTAGAGATTAATCCTTTGTCAGTTGATTCATTTGCAAATGTTTCTAGATTTTTTGATGATGGCCATTCTGACTGGTGTGAGATGATATCTCATTGTAGTTTTGATTTGCATTTCTCTAATGATTAATGATGTTGAGCATTCTTTCATGTGTTTGTTGGCAGTCTGTATATCTTCTTTGGAGAAATGTCTATTTAGGTCTTCTGCCCATTTTTGGATTGGGTTGTTTGTTTTTTTGTTATTGAGCTGCATGAACTGCTTGTCAATTTTGGAGATTAATCCTTTGTCAGTTGCTTCATTTGCAAATATTTTCTCCCATTCTGAGGGTTGTCTTTGGGTCTTGTTTATGGTTTCCTTTGCTGTGCAAAAGCTTTGAAGTTTCATTAGGTCCCATTTGTTTATTTTTGTTTTTATTTCCATTTCTCTAGGAGGTGGGTCAAAAAGGATCGGCCTGTGATTTATGTCATAGAGTGTTCTGCCTGTTTTCCTCTAAGAGTTTGATAGTTTCTGGCCTTACATTTAGGTCTTTAATCCATTTTGAGCTTATTTTTGTGTATGGTGTTAGGGAGTGATCTAATCTCATACTTTTACATGTACCTGTCCAGTGTTCCCAGCACCACTTATTGAAGAGGCTGTCCTTTCTCCACTGTACATTCCTGTCCCCTTTATCAAAGATAAGGTGACCATATGTGCGTGGTTTTATCTCTGGGCTTTCTATCCTGTTCCATTGATCTATCTTTCTGTTTTTGTGCCAGTACCATACTGTCTTGATTACTGTAGCTTTGTAGTATAGTCTGAAGTCAGGGAGCCTGATTACTCCAGCTCTGTTTTTCTTCTCAAGATTGCTTTGGCTATTCAGGGTCTTTTTTGTGTCCATACAAATTGTGAAATTTTTTGCTCTAGTTCTGTGAAAAATGCCAGTGGTAGTTTGATAGGGATTGCATTGAATCTGTAGATTGCTTTGGGTAGTAGAGTCATTTTCACAATGTTGAGTCTTCCAATTCAAGAACATGGTATATCTCTCCATTTATTTGTATCATCTTTAATTTCTTTCATCAGTGTCTTATAATTTTCTGCATATAGGTCTTTTGTCTCCTTAGGTAGGTTTATTCCTAGATATTTTATTCTTTTTGTTGCAATGGTAAATGGGAGTGTTTTCTTGATTTCACTTTCAGATTTTTCATCATTAGTGTATAGGAATGCCAGAGATTTCTGTGCATTAATTTTGTATTCTGCTACTTTACCAAATTCATTGATTAGCTCTAGTAGTTTTCTGGTAGCATCTTTAGGATTCTCTATGTATAGTATCATGTCATCTGCAAACAGTGACAGCTTTACTTCTTCTTTTCTGATTTGGATTCCTTTTATTTCCTTTTCTTCTCTGATTGCTGTGGGTTAAACTTCCAAAACTATGTTGAATGAGTGGTGAGAGTGGGCAACCTTGTCTTGTTCCTGACCTTATCAGATGAATTCTTTATACTGTACCATGTGCTCTTTTGTCACTGAGGGATAAAGAAAGAAAACTGTTCTAAAAGCAAAATTAGTATAGTATTATTATATTTGCAACTGCTCTTTTAATTTAGAAACATCACAGTACAGTTCAGCTGTGAGTCCATCTGAAGTTTCAGAGACAGGGGAATTGAAAATGACAAAGAAGCCTCTCACCTCATGTCACAACCAAATCAAAATCTCAGAGGGTGAAGGGGAACTCAGGGCAAAATATAAATGCTGGGCTTTAATAATGTATCAGTCTTCTGTTAACTTTCTACAGATGATTAAAAAACAGGCTGTAATAAATCTCAAATTTGGAAAACACAGACATTTGTGAAATAATTGTATTATTATGCAAATTCATTTACATTGAAATTCCAGGGATATGTTAGCAATTATCAGCAAGTTGTTAAAGAATTCTATCCTGAGAACCTCATTAGATAGCAATGCAAGCTACAGTTATCATTCTGAGAACAAAGGGATCTTGAATGAGTAATCAATAGCAACTGGCAGAAAATGAGACATTAATTATGATCCTCTCTAGTGTTTTGTCTAAGACAAGATTTCATTAAATGCTTTGTGCAACCTGAATAGTTCCAAGTCATTACCAACATTTTGGACAATATATTAATTGGGGGAGGAGGTGGGGAGGGATGTACAAGGAAACAAAGTAAAAGAAAACCTGAGATGCTTCTATTTCTTTCCTAGGTCAATAAAAACACACCAGCCACCACTACTAGCCAACTGCTATGCTCATTCTTTTACAAGTCCCAAATCTTATAATCTCAACATGGTCTCTTGAAAATTTAATTATCATTTTCAATATTTAAAGTGTCATGCAGGTTTGAGAAGATAATGACAGTCATCCATCAAATGCATCCTGTGAACACAATCATCCCAATCTTTCTGGCTTAAAAAGAGAAAAAAGAAAAAAGAGAAGAAAAGAAACTACCTATATAGTATTAAATTACTAAAACATGGCAATCTTAGCAGTTTAAGTTTCTCAATCTTCCTTAATTATCAGTAAACAGACGGAAATTTTACCATCTTATTATTTCATTTTCACTATTTTTTTCTTTGAACTTTTCTCCTGAATCCTGTATCAGCCAATGGAAAGATAACAAAGTAGGAAGATCTGAGATGTAGATTGATAAAAGAGACCTCCCAGAAATAAAAGAACTATGAAAAAACCCAGCAAAAATAAAAGCTATTTTAATATATCCAGTATTTAAATAATTTAAGAATGACTTGGTATTTTACAGGCTTCCATAAGGAGAGTCCCCACTTTCAAAAATGCTATAGGAATGTCCTGAAGGCAGACTCCCATGAGGTTAGTAGTGAGCATACTCTAAACATGTCTTCTCCTAAGTGAGCAGTTTTTCTGACTGTTTGAATTTAGATACTTCCTTGATAAATAGGGCCCTCTGGAAGACTTCCTGTAAAGGTACCAGTATGCCTTTGAGCCTTTTCTTTTATGAATACAAAGCAGCCAACTATGTGAGATGTTAACCAACGTAAGAAGAACAAAGATAAGGAAATGTCATTTCTCTTTTGCTTCTGTGGAAATGGTGTTATGTAGTCCTAAGATTTTCAGCAGAGTTCTAATACTTTGAAGCCACTCCCCTTCCATTTAATGCTAGCTTTCACATCTAGTAAATGAGTATACCCTCTTTCCCATACCTTGCATTCTCAAGAATACAATTAAGGGTAACACAAAACCCAATATAGCACTAGGCCTACAGTTAGGCATGTAATACTTTTTGAAATGAAACATTCTATACTGGACATCTTTTTAAAAACCAAACTTTTTATTTTGGGAATTTTCAAAAATAAACAAAAGTAGGAAAAAAAGTGTAATAAACCTTTATTTATATAACTTCCACCCAGCTTCAACAACTGTCAGTATTCTGCTGCTTCTGCTTCATTTATTCTTCCATCTCTCAGCTCTTGTTACATCCCCCAAACTGACAACAATCCCTTATTAACATGTAATATCCAGTCTGTGGTCACCTCTTTTTCAACTTTTTTCCCCCAGGATGGTGTCTAATCTCTAGCCATTATTTAACAGACTCTTTTCTCCTGAAATAAGTTTACAAAAGAATAATGATTTTTTAAACAATATTCTGAAACAGCACCAAGTAGCATGAAAAATATAATTAGCAAGTTTTATGGAGGGAACAGGAACAAAGAAACAATGCCTCTTCCCCCTGCCAAGTTACCTCTGCATAATCTAACTCTCTCTGGCCTTTTAACAGAAGCAGGAAATTAAAACTGCCTACTGTTCATACTTCATGATGAGACATAACTCCCACAAAACAATTTATTTTACCTCTGCTCCAAACAACTCACAAAGCCCGGCTCACCCTGAAGGCAGCTGATGGCTTACTACCCTTTCCTGGATCGCAGGATTCAGATTCAAACATTTTTTGAATGCCTACTGTGTGCCAGCCACTGTGAATGCCCTTTCACATGCTCCTTTATTAGTGAATCATCTCTTGGATAGCTTCAACATTTGATCCAACAGCCAGTTTTATGTCTTAACATCCCTGACTCCAACAATCCTCCATCACCATCGAATAATCTACTCCTGAAAAGGTGCTGCTGGTATGGGGAACCACTTGACTTCTGAAATTTTTAAGTTCAATATTCAATTCTGACATAATCTATTCTTAAAGCACCATCACTCCCCTACTACTTATTGCACCTGTAAAATGTAAACAGAAACCTCAATTAAACAGAGCTGAGAGATCAGAAGGGAGAGCTCTCACCACCTGTGACGATAACAGAGTCCAGAAGGAAGAAGAAAGACTCCTCTTCTTTCCTGACAAGGACTCAGTCAATGAAAAGCCATGAACTCTTGTTTACTCCAGCCCTCCCAATTTCCTTTTCGCCCTCTATAAAAGCATTCTCCTTTCCTTGCTGTGGGAGACTTGCATGTGGCTCACCATGGTTACAGACCTTGAATTGCAATTCTTTGCTGATCCCAAATAAACCCATCTTTGTTGGTGAAATATCTGGTACTCTGTTTTAGGTCAACATTTTGGTGGCCCATAGGGAGACCAGAGAAGACCCCCAACGACTCTGGGGCTGGTAAGCAAACAGGTGTGGTACTCACAATTGAGTCCATTTTGCTCACTGATTTTCTTGCTGACCCTGAGATTTGAAGGTATGTCTTTCTCCTGGATCCATGCTCTTACCCTCTTTGTGTTTGAAGGTCTTCAGGCTTTTTTTGGAATCTATTTTAAGGTTTCACCTTTCTGGTTAAGGCCTTGCTCTGTATGTGAGTACCGTTTGGCACGCCAGTCTGATTTTGAGAATAGACTGGCTCAACTAAAGCTGGCTGAGAAGCTGTCCACCCATTCCTTTGGTAACAGGGACTGCTTCACTGAAACCGCTTCAGCTGAGCCACTGGCCCATTCCTATGAAAGAGGGGCTGTTCTCTGGAAACTTGTTGAAAAATTTTTGGCCCCGTTCCTCTAGGACAAAGCTGTTTCCTTTGAACTGGATGATATAAGCTTGCTGGTTGTTCGAGTTTCAAGCTGTTTGAGCTGAGCTGTTTGGGCAATTTGAAAAATTATTCTTTTAGTCTAGAGAAAAACCTCTGAGGAATGGGATCCCAGTTATCTAAGTACTTTGAGGGCACCCCCTCTTACAGGAACTCAGGCTGATTTTATGTTTAAGAACCTTCCTCAGGCACATTTTAAACTAAATGGACCAACCTGACCAAAGGCCATTTAGAATATCAATGGCCATTATGGGGAACATTTAAAATTCCCAAATTTAATTTCCTTTAAATTGAATTTGACTACAACCGCTCAAAAATTTTGAGAACTGAGGGGAATACCTATTTTAATCGGTATTTTGAGGCTTCCCAATATTATCAGGAGTCTGAAATTGCCTCTCTGCAAAATAAGATTTTAAGGTAAGATTTCTCTTGTTGAACTTCCCCTTTTCTCTGAAACTCTACCTACTCCCTTTTCTTCTGAACTTGTCAGAACCTGTCCCTTTAAAATTAAGCCTTCTGAGGATCCAGAGGCTAAACCCTTATTTCTTATAGTCCCTGGACCCAAGCTGAACTGGGAGCCATAGTCAAATATTTTCCCAAAGTAACTAAAGATCCTCACAGATTTGCTGAAGAATTTAATATAGTCATTCAAACTTATCAACCTGGTTTCTCTAATTATATCAACTAGTTTATATACTTGTCAGTGAAGACCAGACCCAGTACTGAAAACTGCTAATTGGGAAAATCCTGAAAGGTCTCTAGAATTACAACTGGGAGACCAGCCCACTAACTTATTATATGATCAGGCTCAGGCAATCACTAGGTGACTTCATCAAGCAATTGCTGGGGCTTTTCCGAATCCTGTTGATTGGAACAAATTCAGACTTGCACACAAAAATCTGATGAACCTGTTCATGACTATTACAATCGACTTCAAATTGTTTTTAAGGAAAATTCTGGTTTTCCTTCATATGTTGATCCCACCTGGGGAGCCTTTAATTTTATGTTTATCAATAGGCTGAACCGGGAACTTTCCCTTCTAGTAAAAAGGACCAGGATGGAATGGGAAACTATGTCCACTCCAGATTTAGGTCATCTGGTAAACCAGCTCTCTCACACTCTAGAGCAGTCACCTAAAAGGAAGATGAACAAAATTCTTAATCCTCAACTCCAGCAAATGAAAGTTCCTAAACCAAGTAAAAACCCTCCCAGTTTTTGTTATTATTACAAAAAGCCAGGACTTTGAAAAAGAGATTGTTATAAATTTAAGTGCTTTAGGCACCTTCAGCTCTCTAACTAGCCTTTCCAACATCCTGCCAATTCTCAATGGTAGGGCCTCTGAGGAACTACAGGCGCTCTTCCCAATTCTCCCTCTTAATCATCTTGGAGAAATGTTTCTCCAGATTTGGGATGAATCTCTTCCAGTCCTAACTGACACTAGAACCACAGTCTTAGTGCTCAACTCCACGACTATAAAGCAGCCCATGCCTCGGAGTACTGAAACAGTTCAAATACTGAGGATCTCTAGTGAAGCTCAAGAGTTCCTGACTCTGAACCTCTTCCCTTCTGTTTAGGCCCAACGGGCTGAATTATATGCTCTTACGTGGGCTTGTACTTTAGCCAAGGACAAAATTTGCCAATATTTACACTGATAGTAGATGTGCTTCTCAGAGTAGCTCATGATTTTCAAGTGTTGTGGAAGCAACATGGCTTTCTTACTTTCAGCAGAAATAAAATTACAATTTTAAAAAATTTAAATAAAATTTAAAATTATTAGATGTAATACTTTTACCTGCTAAATTAGCTATTATTAAGATTATGGGGCATTCTAAACTTGACTTGCTGGAGGCTGAGGGAAATCACCTTGCTGGTATTTCCAAAAGAAATGCTGCCCTCAAAGGCACCAGCAGCAGCCAAATTTCTGTCATGGTCCAAAGGGATACTCCCCCAAAAGATAACTCAGGAAAACTGGCTAGAGGAACCCAAAAATTGGCCTCAGAAAAGGAAAAACAAGATTAGAAATTCAATAATTGTTGGTTTGATAAAAAGAGAAAGCTCTGGTTTGGACCACATAACAACCCAGTCCAAGCGAAGAGTCTAAAATTCCCACTCCTTACCACTGTATATGCTTTAAACTACTGGTCTACTGACAAAATGATAACATTCATGAATCAATATTGCTGGGGAAATTAAAACATGTATAAAACCACATAGATGAATATCAATAGTAATTTTTGGTCTCCAACCTCAGATGGATCATCAACACCTCCTGAAAAGCTTTTTACTTGTCACTAAAGAGCTCATGGAATTAGAAGAAAACTTCAATAAGGTCTGTTATTTGAATCAAACAACAGATGCTCTAATCCCTCTAGTATAAAAATTCCAGTAAAGTGAATGTCTAGCTTCTACTCAAACATAGCCACCAAGAGGAAAGTCACTATTTGCCAAGGTTGAATATTCCATCCTCTCTACTAGGAGAATATTCCTTCTTATACTACGTTAAAATCAGAATTGCTTAACTCCTACGTATTGTCCAAAGTTTTAACCTTAAAAGTTATAGAACAACCCAAATTATGCTTCAAATATTTGAAGATGCTTCTCAAGTTACTGGTGTCCTCCCTTCTTAAAACTAAATAGTCCTCTGTCTGTCAATCATTCTCTATATGCCAGAGTTGCAAGTTACTTTACTATTTGCAAATAGTAAAATGTATTTCTAACAGGCGATTATGCCTGTTTAGAAATACATTTGCTCAGAATGGTATACAACACCAGTTTCCTGGCTCTAAATGTTGTGTTCTAATAATTTAGCCTAAAGCTAAGGTCTCTATCATTAGGTTTGTTGATGTAAAGAAATATCCCAACTGCTGTTTAAAACAACTAGCTTTAATTAATCATCCTGGGGAAACATTAGGTTAGTGTAGGATTGGCTGCATATGAAAACCCTGATTCTCTTAATTGTCAGAAACACATACCAGCGTTGGAAAAAAATCATGCTTTGATGGAATATTATGCATTACCTGGAGTAGGGTCAGTTAAGGGCCAGATAGAAAACATTTAAGCTTTGTGGGCCATATTGTCTCTTTGTAACTACTCAACTCAATTTTTATAGCAAGAAAGAAGCCATAGCCAATACATAAATGAATGAACATGGCTATGTTTTAATAAAATCATTCAAGGGGTTGAGATATTTGGCTGGTAGCCATAGTTTGCTGACCTCTGGTCTAGAGCATACATTTCTAGGTTACCTGATTCTCATTCTATGGGAGCTATTTTACAACTCTCTAAATTGTAGATAACTAGTAGCAATGAAAAATAATTCTTATATGTACATGTGAAAAAAAATTCTGTCCAGTAAAGGGATGAAAGACCTTTCCCCACCCTCAATACCTCTACCACCCTGCTCCAAAGGAAAAAAAAAACGTTTTGCCTCTCTGTTTGAATATTAATTTCCATAATTTTGATCTATGAATGTGTCTGTTTTTGGATTCTCCTTTGAACTGGTTCTAACACCTTACAGATTTCTTCACTGATGAGATACAATCTATATACATGTTCATTTTTATAGCTATAGGTCATGATTTTATTTTTTTAAAATTATCTCAACACCTGCAATGTGCTGTTGTTATATAACTAAGATCTGTCTAAATTACCTATCCCCTGTTCTTGATATGTAGTCTAGAGCAATACCGTTTCAAATAGTTTCCTTGTCACCAGTTTATAAATTATCTTGCGAATCGTAAACTAAAGCTTAACTTTTCTAAGAAACACCTGTATTTTTTATCATGCCTCGTGTCCAATAACAAACCCTTACAGGATAAAATATAAACTCTTTGTTTAGGTATCCAAGCATCATCCTTACAGTTCACACAACTCACACTGTTTCCCTAAATAAATATTCCAAATACATTCATTCAAAAGGTGTTCACTGTGGTAACCGGGATGCGGGGTGGGGTGGGAGGGAGGTCCAAGAGGGAGGGGATATATGTATACATACAGTTGATTCACTTTGTTGTACAGCAGAAACTAACACAACATTGTAGAACAACTATACTCCAATTAAAAAAAAAGGTATTCATTGATAGCTTCTATTTGTCAGGCACAGAGCAAGGCGCTGTAAATACAACAAACAAAGCAGCCACTGACCGTGCCTTCACAAAGCTGATACTTTCGGTGGGAGAAAATTAAGGAAGCAGCAGTAAGACGTGCTGAATATTACTGCTTCTATTTTATTAGTCATATGTTCTCTTTCCCCAAGATGTTCTCCTGTCTACTCTGTCAAATTTTACCCATCCTCCAAGATCTCAGTGTTCTGTAATTTCTTTGCAAAATCTTCTCTGTATCAAAATCGCATTCATTTCTCTCTCTTCTGAATTCTAACTTACATTTGTGCTACTTGAGATTGAATACGGATCACCTTATCATTTTAGTTAACTTTCTGTGTATACACAGCTGGTCTTCCCAATTAGAATGTAAGCTTCCTGAAGACTAATTCTTTTATTCTGTTGCCTGACCCAGTTCCTTATACATAATAAAATAAGCAAATATTTATTGATAAGATTTTTTCTCTTTTAAGCAAGTTTTGTAATGTGTGAATTTTTTTTTTTTTTTTTGGGGTACGCAGGCCTCTCACTGTTATGGCCTCTCCCATTGCGGAGCACAGGCTCCGGACGCGCAGGCTCAGCAGCCATGGCTCACGGGCCCAGCCGCTCCGCGGCATGTGGGGCCTTCCTGGACCGGGGCATGAACCTGTGTCCACTAAATCGACAGGCGGACTCTCAACCACTGTGCCACCAGGGAAGCCCGTGAAGTCTTTTTTTCTTTTTGGACATTTTTTTACCCAATGAGAAAAAAGCATGAGAAAAAAGAGGAAGCATTTAAATTGTAAGTGAACTTGGTCTGCTTAAAACAGAAGTGTCAACAAATTTCTCTGAATTGGAAATGCTATAATTTCTAAGGGTACAATAGTCCATAGGGAATAAGGGATTCCTTTAATTAAAAATAAAATAAAACACACTAAGATTGCAAAATCTGGTTAATAAAATGTTACAATACAATGAATACATTATGCTGCGGGATACAGATCTGTGTAATATGTCGTATTAAATCAGTGCAAACTATTTGATTAAAAGTAGGTTTGAAATAAAGCATATCATCTGAAATACTTGTTAAGGAATTTATTTTAAATTTATAGAAATTTGTGGCCCTAAACCAAGATGGCAGAGTAGAAGGACGTGCTCTCACTTCCTCTTGTGAGAACATTAGAATCACAACTAGCTGCTGGACAATCATCGACACAAAGACACTGGGCAGCATCGACACAAAGATACTGGAACTCACCAAAAAAGATACCCCACATCCAAAGACAAAGGAGAAGCCACAATGAGAGGGGAGGAGGGGTGCAATCAAAGTAAAACCAAATCTCATATCTGCTGGGTGGGTGACTCACAAACTGCAGAACACTTATACCACAGAAGTCCACCCACTGGAGTGAAGGTTCTGAGCCCCACATCAGGCTTCCCAACCCGGGGATCTGGCAATGGGACAAGGAATTCCTAGAGAATCAGACTTTGAAAGCTAGTGGGATTTGACTGCAGGACTTCGACAGGACTGGGGAAAACAGAGACTCCACTCTTGGAGGGCACACACAAGGAAGTGTGTGCATCGGGACGGAGGGGAAGGAGCAGTGACCCCAGGGGAGACTGAACCAGACCTACCTGCTAGTGTTGGAGGGTCTCCTGCAGAGGCGGGGGATCGCTGTGGCTCACCGCGGGGACAAGGAAACTGGCAGCAGAAGTTCTGGAAAGTACTCCTTGGAGTGAGCCCTCCCAGAGTCTTCCATTAGCCCCACCAAAGAGCCCAGGTAGGCTCCAGTGTTGGGTCGCCTCAGGCCAAACAACCAACAGGGAGGGAACTGAGCCTCACCCATCAGCAGACAAGCAGATTAAAGTTTTACTGAGCTCTGCCCAAGAGCAACACCCAGCTCTACCCACCACCAGTCCCTCCCATCAGGAAACTTGCACAAGCCTCTTAGACAGTCTCATCCACCAGAGGGCAG
The DNA here is from genome assembly GCF_000442215.2 of Lipotes vexillifer. Taxonomy (NCBI): domain Eukaryota; kingdom Metazoa; phylum Chordata; class Mammalia; order Artiodactyla; family Lipotidae; genus Lipotes; species Lipotes vexillifer. The sequence goes on from NW_006786541.1 coordinate 5,682,376, forward strand.
ACAGCAGAAGCAAGAAGAACTACAATCCTGCAGCCTGTGGAACAAAAACCACATTCACAGAAAGACAAGATGAAAAGGCAGAGGGCTATGTAACAGATGAAGGAACAAGATAAAACCCCAGAAAAACAACAAAATAAGTGGAGATAGGCAACCTTCCAGAAAAAGAATTCAGAATAATGATAGTGAAGATGATTCAGGACCCTGGAAAAAGAATGGAGGCAAAGATCAAGAAGATGCAAGAAATGTTTAACAAAGACCTAGAAGAATTAAAGAACAAACAAACAGATGAACAATAAAGTAACTGAAATGAAAACTACACTAGAAGGAATCAATAGAAGAATAACGGAGGCAGAAGAACAGATAAGTGACCTGGAAAACAGAATTGTTGAATTCACTGCTGAGGAACAGAATAAAGAAAAAAGAATGAAAAGAAATGAAGACAGGGCTTCCCTGGTGGCGCAGTGGTTGAGAGTCCGCCTGCTGATGCAGGGGACACGGGTTCGTGCCCTGGTCTGGGAAGATCCCACATGCCGCAGAGTGGCTGGGCCCGTGAGCCATGGCCGCTGAGCCTGTGTGGTCCAGAGCCTGTGCTCCGCAACGGGAGAGGAGAGGCCGCAACAGTGAGAGGCCCGCATACGGCAAAAAAAAAAAAAGCTATAGATCTTTCATGCAAGTCTTTTTATCAAACTGAGGAAGCTGCTTTCTATGCTGAGTTTGTTGAGAGGTTTTATCACGGATATTTGATTTTGTTGAATACTTTTTCTACATCTTTGGAAATGTTTTTCTTCTTAAGGCTGTTAATGTGTTGAATTACACTGGCTGATTTTCAACAATTAAGCCAAACTTTCACTTCTGGTACAAACCACATGTGCATTTTGAGGATCAGGGTGTTGCTCACCTTGTAAAATGAGCTGCAAAGTGTTCCCTCCTCCTCTATTTTCTAAAATAGTTTGTGTAAGATTGGTATTAGTTTTCCCCATAAGCATTTAAAAGAATTCACCAATGAAACCATATGACAGTCAAGCTTTCTTTGTGAAAAAACTTTTGAAATGAACTTACTTGTATTAATAGATATAGAGCTATTCAAACTCGCTGTTTCATCTTGTCCCCTTTTGGTAAGTAATATTCAAGAAACTTACTTATTTCACCAAAGTTGTCAAATTTATTAAGTTATTCCCAACACTTCTTTATTATCCTTTTAATGTACATATGATTTACAGTGATAACCTCTCTTCCATTTCAGATATTGGTAATTAGTGTTCTTTCCCCTCCTTCTCTCTCCCCCTTTGTTATAATTAGTTTAGCTAGGACTTATTCATTTTATGGGTCTTTTCAAATAATCAAATTCTGGCTTTGTTAGCTTTTTCTATTATTTGTGTAATATTACACTGATTCCTGCTCTTATCTGTACTGCTTTCTCCCTTCCACTTATTTTGTGCTTATTTTTCTAGCTTCATAGGGCAGAACCTCAGGTCATGTACTGTAGATCTTTTTTAATACAAGCATTTAGAGCTACACATTTTCTCCAAGGCACTGGTTTAATTTAATTGCACCAACAAATTTTGCTATATCATATTTCATTATAATTTAGTTAGAAATATTTTCTGAATTCCCTTCTGATTTCTTTTCAAAACCATGGGTTATTTAGATATGCCCACGTCTAAATGAAACAGCCCTTTCATTTCCAAATATTTGGTGTTTTTCTAGGTAACTCACTGACTTCTAATTTAATTCGTTTGTGGCCAGAAAAAATACTTTGTATGATTTTAAACCTTTTCAGTTTATTGACACTGATTTAAAGATGAGCACATTGTTCAATCCTGTTGAGTGTAACATGTACCCTTGAAAGGGATTTATATCTTCAGTTGTTGGGAACAGAATTTTGTAAGTATCAGTGAGGTCACGGTAGTATGGTTCATTTAGTTCTATGCCTTTACTGAATTTTTGTCTAGTTATTCTGTCAACTGCTAAGAGAGGTATTCAGATCTTCAACTGTGACTGCGAATTTACCTCTTTAATTACACTGATTTTTGTTTCATTTATTTTGAAGCTCTGTTATTAGGTGTATACACATTTATCACTGTTTTATCTTCCTTATGTATTGACTTTTATCATTTTATCATTATCAAATATCTGTATATAATGAGATTGACTGTAATGGAAAAAGAGGATTTTAAAGAAGCAGATGGTATGGGTAAATTTCTAAGTAACAGTTAACTGAGTTTTTAAAGTTAACTGTTATTTTTTTCAAGGGTATAATATCTTAACTCTGATGAAAATTAAGTCCCTTGGGGAAAAAACAAGACTCTGCCTCTTCTAGGCTGAAGACTTTGAGAAAAACTTTCACAAATTTGAATAAACACTTAAGTTTAAGAGGCAGCAATGACAAACTGTCATAATCATAAAAGGATTTTTTACTTCATGGTGACAGTTATTAAAGTATTATACCTATTGGGGTTTTTTTTTGGATGGTTAATATTATTCTTATTTTTTTAGAATTAATTTTTATTGGAGTATAGTTGATTTACAGTATGGTATTAGTTTCTGCTGTACAGCAAAGTGAATCAGTTATACATATACCCACTTATTTTTAGATTCTTTTCCCATATAGGGCATTAGAGTACTGAGTAGAGTCCCCTGTGCTATACAGTAGGTCCTTATTAGTTATCTATTTTATATACAGTAGTGCGTATACGTCAATCCGAACCTCCCAATTTATCTCTCCCCCCCATACCTATTGTTAATAAAGATGCTGGCTTCTATGCTCTGTGTTGAACCAAAAAAAATCAATTGCATGGCTTCCCTGGTGGTGCAGTGGTTGAGAATCCGCCTGCCGATGCAGGGGACACGGGTTTGTGCCCCGGTCTGGGAAGATCCCACATGCCGTGGAGTGGCTGGGCCCGTGAGCCATGGCTGCTGGGCCTGCGCGTCCGGAGCCTGTGCTCCACAATGGGAGAGGCTACAACAGTGAGAGGCCCGCGTACCGCAAAAAAAAAAAAAAAATTCAATTGCAGAATGATCTATCAATGTTTCCAGTAACACTGCTACACCATTTTCCTTTTAATGGCTCATCAGTTATGCCATTGCCGTGAAGGTAATATGAGGAGACTCATTTAGCAACATATTATTACATTATCTTAACATGAAGTAAGGCCCATCAGGCATTATTAAATTAGCCTGATTTTTGCAGTATGTCAGCAGCATTTTATGTACATTAATAGCAGTTAAATGTTCCTTGGGGATTCTGTTGAAAAAAAATGATTTCAAAGTAGTGTTTCGATATAATTTTGTAGTCACTATTTATATTTTCTTCTATTATCATTGTGTGGTTAAGATTATTATGTTGCTTGTGAACAGGTAAGATAAAATGGCAGCCAAGGGCTTCCCTGGTGGCGCAGTGGTTGAGAGTCCTCCTGCCGATGCAGGGGACGCGGGTTTGTGCCCTGCTCCAGGAAGATACCATATGCCGCGGAGCGGCTAGGCCCGTGAGTCATGGCCGCTGAACCTGCGCGTCTGGAGCCTGTGCTCCGCAACGGGAGAGGCCACAGCAGTGAGAGGCCCACGTACCACAAAATAAAAAAAAAGGCAGCCAATTATTAATTGTTTTGGTGTATTTTTTTCTTCTCTGACCCATTATAATAAATACAGTTTGGAATACAGGTTTTTCTTTGAATGGGAGTGATACATCTTTTTAAACTCTTGAATTTTCTGGGTTTACTACTTAGGCCTCAAATCTGCTGGTGTGAACCATCGTAACTTTTCCTGGCAACTACATCATAGCCAGAGCTAAGTAACAGTAATAAATAGCAAAGCCATTGTTCCTTTCACAGTAAGAAATACTTTCACTTATTTTAAGAGCCCTCTGGTCTTCATTGATGTTATTTATCCTTGTTGCAGTATAATCTTCTCTCATCTGTGCTGAATTTTGGGCTTTCTCTTTGGGGCTGATGTACTGCTTCCATGAATTCTTCAAAAACAAATATTTCCCTGACTTGAATACCTATAAATCTTCCTGTATACAGGAATATTGTTATTTTATATATCATACATTACCGTAACCTTGTTCTCTTTTCCTAAGGCCTGCCTGATCTCTCCAACATGTGATAAAAAATTATTAAAAAGCAATCTTACAGTTCTTCTTTTTTAATACTCCATATGTGCTTGTATTTGGAGTATACAGAGGAACTGGGTTTCTCAAAGCATAATTCCCAGTCAATGTGAATTAAAATCACCTGGGGTACTTGTTAAAAATAGAAATTCTCAGGCCCTTCCATGACTGAACAAATTAAAATGAGAGGGAGATAAGAGATTCTTACCTGCAGTATAATTACATCAAGGCTAAAAACATCAAGCATGAGTTTAGAAGGTTTACCACTTGCTAGATATACGGCATTGAGCAAATTACTGATACCTCTGAAGAACACTCATTTTCTAACCTGCAAAATGGGTGCTGTTAAAAGGAGTACATGTGGGAGCTCCCTGGTGGCCTACTGGTTAGGATTCCGGGCTTTCACTGCTGAGGGCCTGGGTTCAATCCCTGGTCAGGGAACTAAGATCCCATGGCCTGTGGGTATGGCCCCCCAAAAAAAAGAGTGGGGGCAGATTAAATGTGTATTCAATGCCTGGCTTAGTTAGTGCTCAGTAAATGATAACTATTAGAGTGCTATGCATCTAGGTTTGAATAAATGTTTTGATATGAGAATTAAATCTGGTATAAACACATATTAATCACTGGTAAAAACCATCAGGCTTCCCTGGTGGCACAGTGGTTGAGAATCTGCCTGCTAATGCAGGGGACACGGGTTTGAGTCCTGGTCTGGGAGGATCCCACATGCTGTGGAGCCACTAGGCCCGGGAGCCGCAACTACTGAGCCTGCGCGTCTGGAGCCTGTGCTCCGTGACAAGAGAGGCCACAACAGTGAGAGGCCAGCACACTGTGATGAAGAGTGGCCCCTGCTTGCCACAACTAGAGAGAGCCCTCGCACAGAAACGAAGATCCAACACAGCCAAAAATAAAAATAAATAAATTAAAAGAAGGCTCAACATTTAAAAAAACAAACAAAAAACTGTTAAGATTCATCTTTGCAAAATTGGAGAATTACATAAATGGAGCTTATCACTGATTCTAACTAAATAGCAACACCTTTGCCAAGGGAGTATAAAAAATGTTAAGTGAAAACTCATTAATTAATATAAGCATTAACAATAATTTAACAGCTTCAGCTGTAATTTCAAAGATCTTACAATAGTTTTTTTCCTCAAGTTTAGCAGTAGTGTTAACATTAGACCAGTGGTTCTCAATCTTTTTGGTTTCTTAAAAATAATATTAAGGACTCAGAATAGCTTTTTTTGGTGGGTTATATGAATAGAAACATTTAAAAATATGCATTCATTTTGTAAAATACTTTCTTTCCCTTTCAAGTACATGCAGTTTAGCCTTCAGAGACTTACAAAGTATGTGGGAAAAAATTGCTAATTCTACTTTTCAAATGAAGAAGTCAATACAGAGATGGGATTTAAGGTTAAATGACTTGTCTTAGAACCACAGGTCAGTAACTCACAGAGATGGGATTTGAACCTAGGTATTCTGATTCTGAAAGGCATAATTATGGGGTAGGTATTAAATGAAGTAATATTGTTAGTATGACAGTTAAGTGCCTATGTCTAAAATTAGGGTGGGTCTCATGAAAGGCATGCAGACAGCAGAAAACTAATTTAATATATTCTGCCTTTCCTTTGTATGCTTTTTGGCTTGACACTGATGGGAATCTGGCAAACTGAGTGTTTAGGATGCTCAGTGTAAAGATGTGGGGAAAGCAGCAGAGAAAATGGCCATTAGTACAAATGCAACATGCTAAGGAATATGCAAGAGCTGAAAGAAAGATTCCAAGTCAAAGAGACTGTAGGAAGCTCAAAAAATTGGATGTAGATTTGCAAGCAGCACTTTGCAAGAAACTGCCCTCAACAGGAAACCCCTTGTGTCTTGTCACTTTAGCAAAGCTATATTATAACTACCCTTAAACCAGGCACTCGCCATGGTCTGGTCATCTCTGGCCCAAGCAGTTTTCAGATCTTTTGATGACACAATACCCTGCCTAACCTGTTGGTTCTTCCCATAGATCAAAGAAGAAGAAATGAAGAATAAGTAATTAACAGATGACCAGACCTCTCCCCTAGTTTCCCCTTTAGTAATCTCATGAACAAACTGTGTGAACAAACTTGTGAACAAGACAGCATCTAAAGAAAGATCACAAGAAGTCAACAAGACTACATGCAGTGGGGGATGGCAATGACTCTGATCCCTCATCTCGTTGATCAACTGAGATTACTTCCTCTTTTTTACCCTTTAAAAACTGTCTTGGCTGAGCAGAATCTTTGGAGTTGGTTTTGGGGGGGACACAAGTCTGCCTTCTCCCCAGACTGCCAGCTGTCTGATTAAAAGCAATCTTCCTTTCTACCAACACCTGCCCCTCAGGTATTGATTTTCAAGCAGCAAGCAGCCAGACCTGAGTTTGGTAACAGGTTGAAATGAAAGTACTTCCAACATTAGTAAGTTTAACATAGGATGGTCAAGCTACACAGAGCAATTTTATGTTCTTCTTGTACTCTATCAGCAACACTGTTCTCTTCATGAGGAAATAAACAAACATCATTTTCAGAAATAAGCATTTTGGAAGAAGGTAGGAAGCTAACTGCTACTTTGCCTCCAGTTAAAATGGAGGTGAGTTATGAAATTCTTTGATGCTAGAGAAAGACAATCTGGTGAACTGTGGAAGGGAAACCATTTTAAGCAGAGGAGCAGAAAAAAAGAAAATATGTTTAATTACTAAAAACCCACCACATTTAGTCACAAATTAAATGCACAAATAATGGTGAAATAAATTGGATAAATTTCTACCTCCTCTGTTAAAGTCTTTATCTATGTGTTAAAAATTATCTCATTGCTTTTGTTATTTATTAACTTACTTGACAGCCTGGTAATCCAGTATCTCTGCTGTACAGGGAAAATGAGCCTCTCTCTGACGTTTTTCCTGTAAAACAAAGAAAATAGCTCCATATAAAAATCCTCATTTACTGACACACAGTCAATTCAACTTCTAGACCATTCATGAAAGTACAGAGAACCAATGAGAAACAAGAAGACAAAAATCCACTAAATAAGACTTAAAAAGCTTACTACCATTCCAGTCATGTGAAATAATGAAAAAAATATTCAAAAGCATGGATATCTATAGAGCCAATAGTATGATTCATATACCCATAAGTGAGAATGTTTTCCCGTATTTGCTTCAGACTGAACACTCTCCCCTTTCCTTCTCTCTCTGAGAAATTGAAACAGTAAAGATACAGTTCACATCTCACCCCAGACCACAAGGTAACCACTATCATAAAACTAGTATGATTCCCATGTATATTTTGAATCTTTTAGTACATATTCATGTATTCAAACAATATACATTACTATTTGTGTTGAATACATTTAAACAGATGGGAATTACATGGTATATATCTTGAGATATATGTTAAAAGTAAACACCTAGTTCATTCATTTTTTACTGCTATAAAATGTCCCATTATACAAATAAAACCACAGTTGATCTATTCTCCTACTGAAAAGTAGAAAAACAGTTTCTGCTTTTTTTTCTAGTTATCATGAATAATGCTTAAACAAATATCCTTGCACATCCTATACACACATAATAGTTTCTCCAGGATAGACACAAAGAAGTGGAACTGCTGGGTTAAACAATGCACACTTTCAACTTCATAAGTATTACCTTTCTGTGAAGTTGTCATGCCAATTTATACTTTTCCCCAAAATGTATAAGAATTCCTGTTGGGATTATATTTACAGTTCAAAAGCTGATGGCTAAGTATCAGGAATGGTATAGGCCAGCTTGAGAGGGAGAGCAGGTGTCTCACAGTGCTGACAATTGATAGCAGTGTTCTTACTTGTTTACTTTTCAATACACATGAGTTTAAGTAAGTTCAGTAAAGCCAATTTTCAAATAGTATATAGTTTTAAACTAAACAGTCTTTCAAAAATAGACATGTTGCTTAAAAAGATTTCTGCAAGGATCACAGTTTGATGTTAATATCAAAGATAGAGATACAAGTAAAAATGACAATGGCAGAGCTAATTCTTTTTCTTCATTTCAGGGTAAAAAAAACACAATGTAATTAAATCTGACAAGTTATCCAAAATACTTAAAATTATTGAGGCTATATGAAGTCACCACAATTGTATACTATACACTGAGATATCAGCTTGTGATTATATAAAAATGTATAGTTTATTAATTTAAAAAACTGCACACATAGATGGGATGCTCAAAATTGTTTACCGATAGGGTGCATAATTTAAAAAAAACTTAGAGACATATGTACTAATATTCTATCATTTTCATTGATGTATGCACCCCACTGATGTATTCAACTGGCCAACTGATGTAGAAATCTTACAACCTGAACTTGGCATCTACTGAACCTTTAGATATACAAAATAATTCTTCCAATAACAAAGTTAGTTATTAGAAAACACTTTAATAATTAAGAGTATAATTTCTGAGCCCATTAGGATATTACAGCATATGTCTTAAGACGCACTTACTGTCTGTTCCTGATGAAGCACCTATTTCACGTGAAGCAATGCCAACACATAAAAATACTGATTTATGAGAACAGGTTAATTAATGTGGTCTAGTTGCCTCACATTATCACCACCAAGTAGTATGTTCTACGTAAAGAATTTTAATTTGCAAAATACACATATGAAATTAAAAAGAAAAACATTTCTAACTCTCTAAATATATCCTTCACAAGTAAGACCACTTATAAAAATCAAGGTGATATCTCACAGTTTTACATTCTACACTTCAACTCTTGGAATGTGGCTTCACAAAATCCTTAAAGGATTATGCATTTGCAAATCTGACACACACCCCTCCCTGACAGACCAAGAATATGGAAGAGACTGAAGGGATATGCCAACACACCATAATAGGCAGACAGATCATTGGGAAAAAATAAAGAACAGCCTACATCTATGATTTGCAGGTAGTACTTTATTAATCAACTACATTAAACAAGTTTATGAGATGTTAAAAATCATTCTCAGTATATGTCTTCAATTTTAAGAAAATGTTGCCTTTAAAAACAAATCATGGGGCTTTCCTGGTGGCACAGTGGTGAAGAATCTGCCTGCCAATGCAGGGGACATGGGTTCAAGCCCTGGTCCGGGAAGATCCCACACGCCGTGGAGCAACTCAGCCTGTGCACCACAACTACTGAGCCTGCACTCTAGAGCCCGTGAGCCACAACTACTGAGCCTGTGTGCCACAACTACTGAAGCCCGTGTGTCTAGAGCAAGTGCTCTGCAACAAGAGAAGCCACTGCAATGAGAAGCCCGCACACCACAATGAAGAGCAGCCCCTGCTCGCCGCAACTAGAGAAAGCCCGCATGCAACAACAAAGACCCAACGCAGCCAAAAATAAAATGAAATAAAATAAATAAATTTATGAAAAGAAAAAACAACAAATCATGTCTCATACACTTGGCAGGACAGAATTGGGAGACAGTAACATTTTAAACCAATATCATAAAGTTTAAAAAAAAAAGACTATGCCAATGAGTTGTCATTCACAATACACTATCAACTTATTGATAGTTGAAATACTCACCAAGTCCTTTTTACCTTGTAAATTCTTACTGAAACGTTATCTCAAACAACCAGTAAAGACTTGAAACTAAGCAACAACTGTTATACTTTCAGTCAAATATACTAGTAAGGAATCTTTTTTTTTTTTTAATTGTTGAGGTGGTAAGGGAACAAGAGTGAGAGATCAATATTTTTTTTTAATTAATTAATTTATTTATTTTTGGCTGTGTTGGGTCTTCGTTTCTGTGCGAGGGCTTTCTCTAGTTGCAGCGAGCGGGGGCCACTCTTCATCGTGGTGTGGGGGCCTCTCACTGTCGCGGCCTCTCTTGTTGCGGAGCACAGGCTCCAGATGCGCAGGCTCAGTAGTTGTGGCTCACGGGCCCAGTTGCTCCGTGGCATGTGGGATCTTCCCAGACCAGGGCTCGAACCCGTGTCCCCTGCATTGGCAAGCAGATTCTCAACCACTGCGCCACCAGGGAAGCCCGAGATCAATATTAGGTCTGTTTTTTTAATAAAGTACAGATTTCAAATACAATCTTAATTTAAGTATCTGTGTGGAGGCTACCCATCAGATAGACTGTTTAAGAAAATGTCAAGTTTTAAAACTTACTTTCTGCGCCTATTAAAATTTCTAAACTTCTTCTTTTCACAGAGGATATTCAAACCAGAGAGAATGAAAACTCATTTAATATAAGCTCAAAATATTTCAAAGTAAAAGTTCCTTGTGAAATGGAAAGTTGGTAGTTTGTTTTTAAAATGACAATGAACCTAATTCAAATGAGATTCCAAAATGTAAATACATTTTTATTTCACCTTTAATTTGTTAGGAACTATTTATTTCTTAGGGACTTAGAAGTCTGGGTACTCCTGAAATATAATAATGCATACTCAGTCTGAGATTTAAAAGACAATAATCTTTAATTCTTTCAAAATTACTTTTCACAAGAACTCTTTTCATGAATTAAAATGAATCCTATGTCTTTTTGTTTAATCTTAGGTGTCTGACAAATAAGAAAAACTTCTGACTACTGTATTATGGGGTTACTACTTTTACATAAATATTATACATAAATTACAGTATGTGGACAATTTTAACAGTAAACATCAGCTGAATACAATTTATCAACTATTAGTAACTTAATGTATATCTAATTTCCCTTGAAACACCTATGAGAAAATATTATAAAAATTTTACTGGGATATTCTAGCAGAGGGGTTTTATTTGTGTGTGGGCGTGTATGCAACCTGGGCCTCTTTGGCTGTCTTCACAATGTTTTTAAAAGTACAAAGCAAAATATGTAGTATTGTAAAGTAAACCGGTATGTTATTAAAATGTTAAAGAAATTTGCTGCATAGTAATATATGTGTCTTTTAATTAACACATTAAATAGTAAGATCTAGAACCAGGCCTAGTAACAATGGTAATTTCAAATCATAAATGACAGTTTAAAGATATCTGCAACAACTATATTATACTATGAGAATATCTGTTCTATTAGTGAAAAAAATCATAGATACTATCAGGACTGTTTTGCTACCCTCATTCAAAATTGAAGGAAATGCTAAATTTTACTTGGAGCCTGGAAAAATAAAAATGACAATTTTTTCCCTGTCCAAGTTCACTGATTTTCCTTCCATTCTGGGAGTCTCTAAACTCCACCCTAAGATAAGAACCTCAACACTAGGAGAAGAGCAACATGTATTGAAAGATATACATTTATATACATATTTGTATATCAAGCCAAACACGTATTTCATAAATATTTTGTGTGCTAAAGTATTTTGAGTACCTAGACTTACATGGTTTACATTAATCAGACTCAGTATTTTCTGACCCCAAACTGAGAAATGCTCAAGATTCGACAGATGAGTTTGACTAATCTGGATAGGATTTATAACAATTGTTCAAGAAATAGCAAATTACTGATTCAAGAAATTATTTTACCCAGTTGTTTGTGTAAGATGTATGAACTATTTGAGGCAGTCATTACTAAACAAATTTTCTTGGAATTAAAAAAAAAGAATTCTGGGCTTCCCTGGTGGCTCAGTGGTTGAGAGTCCACCTGCCAATGCAGGGGACACGGGTTTGTGCCCCGGTCCGGGAAGATACCCCATGCTGCGGAGCGGCTAGGCCCGTGAGCCATGGCCGCTGAGCCTGTGCGTCTGGAGCCTGTGCTCCGCAATGGGAGAAGCCACAACACTGAGAGGCCCGCGTACCGCAAAAAAAAAAAAAAAAAAAAAAAAAAGAATTCTAAGTTGTCTTGTTCCGTAGCAAAAAAATACATTTCACAACAGTAAGTTGCAACTCTCCATTGCTTGCCTAGGCTCCAAAAATACAAACTAATGTTAATATTAGTCTATAAAGAACTCTTCAAAAGATAATTTTACCTACATTCTTTTGGCATAGGACACAATCAACAGTCAAGTTGAGGCTGAGGATTGACAGGCACAGTTCATTCCCATTCCTTGTCAACCCATTCCTCCCCAACCCAATCACAAATATCCGAGAGTTGACTAGATAGAAGAATTTGAGTTTCATAAATTCCATCAAACATTTATGGGTTAGTCAATCTGACAGATGGTGGGGTTATGAGATGAAGACCCAAGTCTGTGCCCTTAATAGGTGTCAACAAGTAGAAAAGTTTATACCCTACTTGGATGAAAAACAAGTTTCACAATTAAGGTCAGGTGTCTTGAGGTTCAGATCCAAAACACACTGTGGGTGGTTCCAGAAGAGTGGACAGACAATTGCCTGGGGCTGACACAATCCATAAGGCCTACTGAATGAGGAAGGGGACCCCTATTCAAACCTGAATGGAGTAATATGCACCTTCTGATCATACTAAAGGTGGAGATGAAACGACCCACCATTTCACAGAAGATGGGTCTTCTGAGTACGTGGCCCATGTGAGAACAATACAGCCTTTTAAGGCAAGTGATTTTCAAACAAAAGTGGTCTGGGAGATAAGCTGTATTCTGCCCTAGGCACAGCTTAAGAGTTGTCAAATTGGTTTTCATTTAGACCCAGATCATGCCATCCCAAGGCTGTGAGAACAATCAGTCTCAAGGATAAAACGGATATGCACTGATTGGGACAAGTTGATCAAACACCTGAGTAAACTCTAAGGTCAGAGCTGAACACGCTTCCTTTGCCCAAGGCCTAAAGATTGAGAATCTAGCTAGTCTTGGAAGTTTCTAGTGTGGTGAGAACCAAATATAAAGAGGATCCCATCTTTCATCTGATAGAGAGATAGCTCACTGATTTTTTTTCAAAAGCAATTAAATGCCCTTTCCCCCAATCGGCAAAAGAAAAAGAAGGGGATAGAAAGTAAGGACTAAAAACACAAAATGGCAAAGAGAAAAGGAAATATAAGAAGACACAAAAGAAGAGAAACATGGAAACCTGCCTTCCTTTACAACACTCTATCTGCATTTCATTACTCCGTAAGTGCCGTCAAGAATATACTGGGTTTTTAAAATTTTAACAGTCATACTACCTTTTGGGGCACAAATTAGACTAAAAAAAAAAAAAATTGAACCACAGAAACCAAGTCATCCTATCCTTTACTTATATAAGTGATTTTTCTATTGTAAATGCAGGATTTCATTTCCTTAAATAAAATTATTTTAAATTTCATCTTTGATTCATCACGTTACCCTAAACCTATCTGAATTTATGCTAAATACTTGGAAGCCCCAGAAAAGAGGGGTAGGAAGAACATGACCAGAAATTTCTATTGCTTACTCCACCTCAAAAATTGAAGGCATGTCCACTCCCAGAGGAGTGGAGGAAAGAGTCGAAATGACAGGAATCCTCTTGGCAGGTCACTTATGTTGATGGAATGTACCACACCCAATTTCGGGAACCCTGGTTGTAAGGGTTCAGATTTTAAGCAGGGTAAAAGTAAACTCCGATTTTGGAAACTCCTTGAAGTGCAGGTGAATTAAAGGACCCCTACATCATTTCTGAGTAATTATAAATACCAAGTAAGACCAAATGACCTTTCCCAGGATCAAAGACTCATTTTTCAATGAGACTTCAGAGGATACCTAGTCCAACTCCCACCCAAAGCAGTACTACTTTGAACACAGAGTCTCACCAAAAAAAGGTCCACTGATGATTGCCTTCTACTTTGTTATCACCCACATTTTAAGAATAACACTATAAAGCCAAAGTGTAAGGATGGTGAGGGAGAACTCTCAGAAAATAGAATTTCCAACAGTAAAATAAAAACTCTGCAGAATATTATATAACATTCCAGCATTCTTATTAGTAAAGAGATTTGTGTAATGATTAGCTCTTTTGTTGCAAATCTGTTTATTAATGCAGCAGGAGACTTAATAGACATTTTTAGCAGCCAAGTTACTACTGGTGAATCACAATGAGTTCATGTTTACTGGACATTCAGGTGTTTTATGGTGAAATGGTTATTCACATTTTTTGCTCACTTTTTTCCCATTGGATTATTTGTCATTTACTTGCTGATTTGTAGGAGTCCACGTATTTTTGATACAAAACCTTTTATTGTAGCTATATAAATATTTTATGTAGGCTGCCTTTTCACTCTCTTAATGGTATCTTTGATAAACATAAATTCTTCATTTTAACATAGTCCAATTTGTGCATTTTCCCCTTTATGGTTAACATTCTTTGGTGTGTGCACTGTTTAAGAATTAAGAATCTCTGCCTTTTCCAAGGTTACAAATCTATTTTTCTATATTCTTTTCTAAAAGCTTAATCTTTCACACACTTAAATCTGAATTTGGTTTTTATGTTGGCAGGGGGTCAAGGTACAACGTTTTTTCCGTAGGGATATCCAATTGACTTCAGTACTGTTTTATTGAAAAGATGATCCATATCTTAAAAGTATCACTGTGGCTGCTGTGTGGAGAATAAATTATGGGGGACAAGTATGAAAGCAGGAAGACCAATGAGAAGACTTACTGAAATAATCCAGATGAAAGGTAGTGATGGCTTTAATTGTCCTGACCCACTGAGGTACGTACTATTAAATCCCCATTGCACTAATGAGGAAAAATAATTTGCCCAAGGTCACAGGCTAAGTAGATGAAAGACTAGAATATAGGGCTATATGACACCAAATTCTTAACAGCATACTATACTGCATTATTTTCCATTGGAGGTTTAGGACACAATTCTTATATTCTAATCATATACAAAGACATCTAGTGGATTCCAAATACAGTATAAAATTTTTTCGCTATTGAGCCCTCCAAGCAGCCTCTACCAATCAACTGATTTAGCACTGCATATGAAACGTATTCCAGCTGAAAGAGGGAATGATGACAAATCGTTCCAAAAATAATTGGCAGGAAAGCCCAACTACTCCAGAGGTTGGCTCTGGGTATAATGAGAATATGGGCAGTTATGCTGGTTATACTCAGGTAATAGCTATTCTTTTCAGTTCTCACAAAGGGCACATGATGATGTTACTCTTGCTTCAAGAGCCTTTTATAAAAGTATTTATTCTTATCATGTCTTTCTGGGCCTCAGTTTCCTAATCTATAAGAATAAACAAGTTGGACAAGATCAGAGGTTACATAATGACATCCTGAGAGATTGTTTTGTGTGGCCAATGCAGGGATTTGTTTGTCTGTATACGTTTAAAACAATTTTTAAAAAATTAATTGCTCTGCCAGCCATGAGAACACACCTTGTAGAACTCCTACTTTGGGGAATGTAACTAAATCCCTGAAGTCAGTTCCTTTGGGGAACTGCTCCAGCTGCTGTGCTCTAGAATCCATGACTGCTTTTGTACTGAGGCCCACTTGCTTTCAACACATTTGACAGAGTATGGTGGGGAAAGTAAAGCACACCCCTTCCCAGGAGACATGGCATTACTTTGTTGACCAACTTTGGCTCACGGACCCTCCAGCTGCTTTGCTGAACCTTCCTTAGGGTACACAGCAGTGTAGGACGCTTCCACTGCCTCTTCTTCACTCTCAAAGTCTTGAGGTTGCTGTCGGAATTTGCTGACTAGCTATTACGTGCAAGGCACTGTGAAAGGTGCTTTACTTACACTGCTGGTTGCACTGCTAGCTGTATTCTTCATCCTACTAGATATCCTGTTAATAGCAAGGAGTGATTGAAGGAAGCTCTGAGATATGACAATAAATGTTCAAGATCTCCTGTAGATCTCAATCTACTGGCTGGAGAAACCTGACCTATAATACCCTCTTAGCTGTATGTGCTCTTTTCCTACCAATGCAAAATAATGTTTTTATGAGGGAATGACTAGAGAAAAAGATATTATGGAAGATGTAGCTGGCTCAGCATTTATTTCTGCAGCAGTCCGGTGAATACTTGAAAATTTCCAGCAAAATTTAGTAATTTCAATGAGTAGATATTACTCAAGAAATAACTGTTGACTTTATGAGTAACAGCACAAATTAGAACAAATAGTTTCCCTATTTGACTGAAAGCCAGTATTATTTCAATGTTCATTCAGGCATATTGATTTACATTCAAACTCAAAATCTATTAAATAAAAAAATGCATCACTATATTTTATTTTATTTTATTTTATTTTTATTTTTTTAAATTTTTTAATTTTTTTTTATTTTTGGCTGTGTTGGGTCTTCGTTTCTGTGCAAGGGCTTTCTCTAGTTGCGATGAGCGAGGGCCACTCTTCATCGTGGTGCGTGGGCCTCTCACTGTCGTGGCCCTCTCTTGTTGCGGAGCACAGGCTCCAGACGTGCAGGTTCAGTAGCCGTGGAGCACGGGCCCAGTTGCTCTGCGGCATGTGGGATCCTCCCAGACCAGGACTCGAACCCGTGTCCCCTGCATTGGCAGGCAGACTCTCAACCACTGCGCCACCAGGGAAGCCCCATCACTATATTTTAAATGAGCAGCATGAGACTGTTTTTCTCAAAAGATAAAGGCTTAACTTAGAGAATTTCTGGATGTTTCAAAAATTACCTAGATCAACATTACCATGATTCAAAATGAAATATTTCAATATATAAATCATGAGAGCTTTTCTATATTTAGTTTTCAGAGAAACAATATAAAATCCTTACATAGGAAAATCTAAATATTTGGGCACAAATCTAAATTTGATCACAGTTTTATGAGCAGAATATCCTCCTCCCCCTTGGGTATCTCTGAAAACTCATTAATTACCTAATCCTCTTTACTTATAGAGAAGCTTTCCCTCCCTTTTTGTGGTTGAACACTACCAAAGGTTTCATATAATTTGAATCACAGTGACCACCTGGAGAAACATAAAATACTATCCTATTTCCACAAATATTTCCTATTCCTATTCCACAAATAATATTTCCACAAAGTGTGGAAATCTGTAATGCCACTGAGTATATCTAAGCAGAGACTTAGGAATTCTGATCACTGGATTCATGTCTTGGCTCTTGCTTCTCTCTCACTGAGTGAACTGGGCAAGTTACAAGTCACTTGACATCAATGGCCCTAACTCACTCTTTTAGGAAAACCAACTCAGTAACATGTACCTCACACAGGCCTGCACAATTTAATTAATGCTTATAAAGTAGTTGGAAATTCTTGTCTGAAAGAACCTAGGATGATGCTAAATATCAGAACTACAGTCTTTATTCTGGTAGCAACCTGTTTAAACTTACAGGAAAAAAAATCTAAAAAGGAACTCAAACTAACAGATTTTTTTTTTTTAAAGGGAAGGAAAGAGAGGGAGGGTTTTAAACATAAATGCTTGCCTATTTTCTTCACAACAATTTATTTAAGTATTATTGGCTAACATTTGTGCCAAGCATGCTGCTGGCTACATTGAAGATACTTAAATATCTAGTGCCAACAAGCACAGCTGCTGGACTCTCTATGCCCTCCTCTTGTTCACTCTGTGCCAGATTACTCACACAGCTATGAATGATGAGGCAGCAGCACAGGAAAATGCCAAGCGTGAGTGAGATTAGTGATAAACCAGAGGATCCCTACAGAGGTCAGTGATTAGCAAGTTCCCAGTTGTAATCAGTTTTCTAACCCAGTCTTTATCTCATCACTTATTCCATCTTACCTTTGCACCAACTTCCTGTGACAGGCATCAGAAATATAAGCATCTTCCCAATCAATCCTGCAGAATTGCTACGGCACCAAGAAAGGATCTCATAATCCTTGATAAGAACACACAGTCAGACCTGGGCAATTTGAACAGACTTCAGAAGTGACTTCTTGAGAATAAAACCTGAGATGAAGCAGTCCAGGGTGCAAACATTCACCAATCCAGCTACCCTTCCCAATTCTCTCCATCCCTCCTCCTAAAAATCAGATTCACAAATTAAATATAAACAAATAGACGAGGATGAGAAGGTTTATACAAAACAGTTTGCCTTTTAGACACTGGAATGCCAGAGAGAATACTAAAATGCAGGATTCAATATGAGACGGTGAGGTAAGTAGGTAGGTAGAAATTAGGGATGAATGAACAGAGTAGAATAAGAAAATACATTTGATCAATTTTAGTCATTTATCAAAACTTTCTGGACCATTTCATGGTCCAATTGTGCATATACAGAATCCATACCAAGGTACTCATTACAGGTAGATCAAAATCTAAACACTTCTCTCAGACATTTTACTTAATAATTGCTTTTCTAAATTGTATCTGAAAACATATTCACATCTGTACTGCACTGTTGCTTTGCCTTAGATTCAGAATTTAAGTGTGTTTTCCCATTTCCCTGACCTTATGTTGTTTAAAACTTAGAAACAAAGACATTTCATTTTTACAGCAATTCAACAAATTATAGAACTAGGAATTATCTCTTCATCTTTGGCTGCATTTCAGGAGAAAACATGGTGAATATGTGTTCTCTAAAAATAATCAGGTAACTTTTGTATCTTAATGTTTATGCCTTTCTTAAATAAAAAAGGATTTGAAATAATTCAATTGATGCTTTACAACTTTCTAGCCAATCCTACTGAGCCAATCCTTCATCACACCTCAATCTTGTCTGCTCTTCTTACCCCAAAAATAAAGAAAAGAAGAAAATCAGGTAAAAATCACATCACCAAAAAATCGGGCTGGGGGAAGAGAGAGTAACATTGTTGTCAAACTATCTTGGTAATCATACACTTAAATAATCTACTCCTTCTGACATACTGTCTCTGTGTTCATCAAATCCTTGTATGAATGTTTTCTCTCAGAAATTTCTTGTATCTTACAATGATAAACAGAACATGAAGCTTATTATTGTTAATTCCCATGATTTTCTCACATCTTTCTGTATTTTGGCTGTTTTAAGTTAAACCGTGGCCTTAATCAGGCAAGGTCACTGTCTGAGTCTGTTTTTTATGGCATCCAGGGACCAGAAGGCAGATGCCACTTGTTCAGGGAACACTGGACTGGAATTCAAGACTTGTGTTGTTTGCATGCCAGGAACAGATTCTAGTCCAAGGCTGTATCTATGGCATACAGCCACATGGAGGCAGAGAGACAGTTTAAGAGAACTATGCTCTAAAATAGCAGATAATAAATGACTGTTAATTAGCTAGTTTCCCTTGACAGCAAGAACTGGAATAGAAAAAAAGGACCTAGTCAATGGAACTGCCACCATTCACCAACTATCTGATCAGAAACAGGGTAGTGAAATGAAACAAGCTTGGAAATGAGAGCCAGGAGGGCTTCAGCCATACAAGGAAGAAGACAAGCTGATAAAAAAATGTAAAGACTTTTGGAATAATGATGACGTACAGTTATAAATGAAGTATAGGGCTTACCTAGTGGCTCAGTGGTTAAGAATCCGCCTGCCAATGCAGGGGACACGGGTTCGAGCCCTGGTCCAGGAGGACCCCAACGTGTCGCAGAGCAACTAAGCCTGTGCGCCACAACAACAAAGCCTGAGCTCTAGAGCCCGCGAGCCACAACTACTGAGACCGTGAGCCACAACTACTGAAGCCCACGTGCCTAGAGCCCGTGCTCCACAACAAGAGGGAACAAGAGAAGCCACCACAATGAGAAGCCTGTGCACCGCAACGAAGAGTAGCCCCTGCTCGCTGCAACTAGAGAAAGCCCGTGTGCAGCAACGAAGACCCAATGCAGCCAAAAACAAATAAATTTATATACAAAAATATAAATAAAAAAATAAAAGTGAAGTATATAGGCAGTTCATCATAACATCTGTTTAATACATTGAGATATTTAAACCATGAATATGGTATGTTGAATATAGGAAACCGAAGTTAATATACTCAGAATTATTAAGACTTCAATCTACTCAAATTAAGAAAACCTCTAAATGGTAATAAGACTTTTCACTGGGGCGCAACACCCTTCACCGATACAACATAGAAAGGTAAACACATTTGGTACACCACAGAAAATGTACAGATGTGGAGCAAATGAAGGAGACTATTCTATTCTGTTTTCTTAAAACAGATGGAGAAAGCCCAAAAGAAAGCCTTAAATCCCCATTATGGTCTACTAAGATTTAAATACCACTCTGAGGGTAGAATATGACACATTCAGTTTTCAATGAGTGGCCTCCAACACTGCAATTTACTGCCATCTGACCTCTGTAGTTTGAAAACAGGTAAAGGCTTGCCTTGAATTCTCAATGGGTTATAATGTAGCATTCATTTGTTAGTCAAACTACTCAAAATGAGTTGTTTTTTTTTTTAAAGAAGATGTTGGGGGTAGGAGTTTATTAATTAATTAACTTATTTTTGCTGTGTTGGGTCTTCATTTCTGTGCAAGGGCTTTTCCTAGTTGTGGCAAGCGGGGGCCACTCTTCATCGCGGTGCGCGGGCCTCTCACTATCACGGCCTCTCTTGTTGCGGAGCACAGGCTCCAGACCCGCAGGCTCAGTCATTGTGGCTCACGGGCCTCGTTGCTCCGCAGCATGTGGGATCCTCCCAGACCAGGGCTCGAACCCGTGTCCCCTGCATTAGCAGGCAGATTCTCAACCACTGCGCCACCAGGGAAGCCCGAGATCTTTTTTTTTTTTTTACAATCCAACTCATTATAAATGGCAAGTCAAGTTAAAGTATGTCTGTATAAAATTGTTGAAGGGAGAAACAAAGGAAGAAATTAAAGAATAAAGAAAGTAAAGAAAATATTGTAATAATAAAATCAGAGAGGAGGCATGGGGCAGTGGTTAAAAACAAGAGACTCTGGATGCAGACTAACTGGGTTTAAATTCCCACTCCACTTCTTACTAACATTATTACCTAACCTCTCTGTCCCTTAGTTGTCTCAGTGCTGCAATGGGATAATAAGAGTTTTACCTCACTGGGTTTCTGTGAGGTTAAAATGTATTAATATACAAAGTGCTTAAAATAGGGAAAAACACAAGATAAGGGCTAATTAAATATTAATTATTGTTTTAAAGAAAAATACACTGACTGGAAGATCCATGGATGTGTATCCTGTGCTTGAATATCAGTGCTTGAGGAAAAAGTCTTAAATAGAGAAGTAGGTAGATTCCAGGGAAATAATTTAAAGAGAACTTGTGGATACTTTCAAAGTTTTAAAAATTCTTTATGCCTTTCATTTCATTAAAATTCATTAAAAGCTAATGCCTTCACTCTTCCCTTAGCATTAATGAATGGGTATTTCTCTAGCACAATCTGTACACTGGATCACAAACAATTAAGCTTCTGTTCACAACTGAAATAAACATAAAGATTTACCAAAAAAAGCATGCAAGGCATGAAAAAGGTGGTAAAGAATTTAAAAAGAAATGAAAGCATAAAAGAAGAACAACCTAAAGTGAATTTTAACAGAGTTGGAGATTCCATAACATAGAGGAAACAGGGTAGACAGGCTTGCATGTAATCCTTTACTTGCTTATTCCTTTTTTTCCAGGAGTTGGGAAAAATGGTTATCGGAGACTACGTTGGGTCTGATAGTTCTAAGCCATTGGTTCAAGATACCTTGGTTGTTATCTGAAGCTCATGGGGGACAGGGGGGCAGAGCATCCTTATTAGGTAAAAAGGAGGAATTAGCATTGTTACACTGTGAGGAGGTTTACCACAGTGTATAAACAAATGTGATGTTCACTAAAACATTTTCATGCAGGGAAGAACCTATTCTTTAAAATAAGTGCAAAAATCACTAGAAAATAGAGAATAAAAAAGTCAAAACTTTTTTTTCCAATCTCTTTTTTCTCTGTGTGCTTTGACTATTTATATTTAATGTGATTATTGATATGGTCAGATTTAAATCTATAATTTTTGTTAGATGTTTTCTATTTGTCTCATCTGTTCTTAATTTCTTTTTCAGGCTGCTTTTGGATCAAGTACTCCATTTAGTCTCTACTATCGACTTTTTTTTTTTAGTGTTTGCCCTCAATTTATAATATATATCTTTAGCTAAAAGGGTCTACTTTCAAGTAATAATGTAATAGCATAGGAAACTTACGAAAGTATACTTCCAAAACCCTCCCTCCAATCCTTTGGGTTATTGTTGTTACGCCTTTTGCTTTTACATATTTTATATACCCCACATACAGTGTTACTATTTTTGCTTAGACCTACAGTTATTTTATAGTATGATTAAAAATGAGGAAGCATATGTCTTCTATATTTACTTTCACTTTCACCATTTCTGGAGCCCTCATTTCTTTGTATATATCAGGGGCTGGTATACTATAACCCATGAACCAAAGCTGGCCTGCTTCCAGATTTTGTAAATAAAGTTTTACTGGAATAAAGCTATCATCTATGGTTATTGTTGTGTTACAAAGGCAGAGATGAGTAGCTGTGACAGAGACTGTCTGACCAACAAACCCTAAAATACATGATATTTGGCCCTTTACAGAAAAAACTGGTGTAGATCCAAGTTTCTGCCTGGTGTCACATTCTCTGTGCCTAAAGAACTGTAACAGTTCTTGTAGCATAAGTCTGCTGGGAATTGATTCTCTCAGCTTTTCTTGTATCTGAAAAAGTTTTTACCTTGTCCTTACTGAAAAAATATCTATTTTCAATGTATACATAATTCTGGGTTGACAGGGTTTTTTTTTTTTTTTTTTTTAACACTTTAGAGATGTCACCCTATCATCTTCATGCTTGCAACTTTTCTAATAAGAAGTCTGATGTAGATTATTTTTATTGCTCTGTATATACACGGTTTTTCTGCCTCTGGATGCCTTCAAGATCTTCTCTGCATTGTTGGTTTTCAGCAGTTGGAATATACTTCTAGGGGTGTGTGTGTGTGTGTGAGATAAATGTATTTATTTTATTTTATTTTTATTTTTGGCTGTATTGGGTCTTCGTTGCTGCACACAGGCTTTCTCTAGCTGCGGCGAGCGGGGGCTACTCTTTGCTGTGGTGCACAGGGTTCTCACTGCGGTGGCCTCTCCCGCTGCGGAACACGGGCTCTAGGCACGCAGACTTCAGCAGTTGTGGCTCACGGGCTCCAGAGCTCAGGCTCAGCAGTTCTGGCGCATGGGCCTAGTCGCTCCGTGGCATGTGGGATCCCCCCGGACCAGGGCTCGAACCCGTGTCCTCTGCATTGGCAGGCAGACTCCCAACCACTGTGCCACCCGGGAAGACCCTGTGTTTTGCTTTTTAAAATCTTATATCTATGATTTTTTTTCTCTCTCCTTCTCCATCTGAGACTTCAATCACAAACATATTAGACTGTTTGACATTGTCCCATAGATCTTTTATCACTTTTTTCTCTTTCTGTTTCAGTTTGGATTTCTGTTAACTGTATTCAAACTTACTGATTTCTTCTGCAACTGTGTTGTCTATTGACAGCCTGAAAGAATTCTTCATCTCTGATATCGTGTCTTTTATTTCCAACATTTCAATTTGACTGTTACTACCTCCATCTATCTGCTAAATATTTTCCATTTATTTGTGCATGTTGTGCACCTTTTTCCATTAGATCCTTTAATATGTTAACCAGAGTTACTTTAAAGTCCTTGTCTGATAGCTCCAACATCTGACTCATCTTTAGGTCTTATTCTATTGATTATTTTACCTCTTGACAATGTGTTTTTTTCCCCCTTATGTTCATGAATCATAATTTTGACTGAACGCAGGATGTTACGTGTAGAAGAGCAGATACTGAGGTAAATAGCATTTAGGCCTGGAAATGAGCGTGCCTATTCCAGAGTAAGGCAATTAGTCAATCTAATCTGGAGTTTAGCTGGGTATGATTGTTGTTGCTTTGGTTATCTTTAGTTGACCAGAAGCTCCAACTCCCTCGAGTGACTGGCTGCTTTTGACTAGTGCTTGGCATATGGCTGGGCTGCTGTAGGACTTTTCTGAGTGTTAGTTTTTCATCCTCAGCTTTTAACAGATCCTATAAACCTGTGCTCCAGAGTGGGGGTGTCTCTCCATGCTTTTGCCCCTCCTCCAGTGGTAGACTGCTGTTGCTTTCCTCTCCTTCACCTTTCCTCCCTATAAGAGCAAAACTCTGCTTCATATCTAAAGTTGACCTTGGGTTGGAGTTTTTACCCCTCTCTGATAGGCAGGAGACCTGTACTTAGTGTAGGTTCTTAGGTCTAAGATGAGTTTTCTGTCCTCCCCCATCACAATGTGTCTTAACTTATGTGCTTTGGGCCAGAGGCTTTGTTGCCCCATCTAAAGCAGCTTAAGTACCTAGGATCCAGGGAAGCTGGCATGCATTTCCTGCTTTGCCCATAATGACAGATGATCAGCACCTGCAAGCCTGTATTATCAATAGGAATCTTCTTCAGTCTCCTGCCCTAACCCCAATCTTTCCTGTGAGTACTCAGGGGAGGTTTGAGGAGGAAAAGTTTGAGAATGAGTTTGAAATCCCCTTATGAACTGTTCTTTTGTTAGATGCTCCCAGTTATTTCAAACTCAAGTTAAGTTTCCTCTCACACATGCACAGATCAGTATTCAGCCAAAAAACCTGAGGAACCCCTCTACAGATCTTTGTGCTCCCTCTTTTTTGCCCTGCAAATTTGACCTACCCTTGGCTTCTCTGAATCCTGTTCTTTGTCTCCTCAACTCAGTAAGACTGTTGCATTCTGTTTGATTTCCTCTTCCCACTGCTGTAGCCTGGAATCTTCCTCCAGGGAGTAAAATGGAGAACTGCAGGACTCACCTTGATTTTTTTCCTTTTCTCAGGCACTGCCTATTGTCCAATGTCTGAAAACTAATGGTTTAATGAGGACTACTGAACTCGTTTAATGAGGACTATGAAACTTTCTGAGCTTTTTTTATATACCTATTAGAAATCTTCCACCAGCCTCCCTCCCCAAAAAAGAAAAAAAAAAGCATTCTTCTACTCTTTCTCTAGCAAAACCATTTTTATAGATCAGGAAGGTAAAACAGAGCAAAACTTGACTCCCATAAATAATCAGACTTTCTGACAAAAAAAAAAAAACCTACTCAAAGGAGTTCGTATGGTAGAAGATAACATACCACAACAGATTCCTGTTACTATCTTTATATTTTGGATATCCTAAATTAAATACATCCTACTCAGCTAGACTATACCATAATAGAAACTGGGTTTGATAAACTCTTGCAAAATCTAAAAACTCTCTTAAACTACTTTTGCTTTTATGACATTGTAAAGAAGTTCTCTAATTTTTAGCCTCAGATGTTTTATTTCTAAAATACTTTGAATTGCACTAAGTGTGCTGACATATTTGAATATGGAACAAACTGCTCTAAGAATATGATCTCCTGTACTAAGTACACATACTGTTATTTCTAAAAGGTTAAAAACCTGGCAATTTTCCAATTCTTTCTCATCAGTTTAGTTATGGAATACAATGTCCAATTTATAGTTTCTCCTGTACTTTCTTTTGACATGTTGACTAGTTCTCTGAATTCAATCTCAGGTATTTTGTTGTGCAGACCTTCAATTTCTCAGCCTGCTGTATGTGCTATGATATACACACACATACACTCTCACATGCTCTAGATACCATACAGCATTAAAATATTTGTGAAAATCGCTGTTATTAAACTATAGTCTGGATCAGCAAAGTGGCACAGCAGGAGCGTGCTACGTCCATAACCTATATTGTTAGAGATTACTGCTTCTTAAACTCTTCAACTAAGTCATATTTATATTTATTTTGACACATATTGCCTCTTGCCTATATTAGACTACATCCAATAATAAAAAACATTTATTTCATTACAATATTTTGAAAACCAATACTAAGTAACAGTAAAACTCACACTTAAAATTTTTATTTTGAAACAATCCTATTCTTCCTGTGAGAGATTCCTAAATCCTGGCAACTTAAACTTTGATTTAGCACTCTAATCCTGGAACTGTCTCATGTGAGAAAACTGGTCATACGTTCTAGTTAATCATAGTGCTTTAATGTCCATTTGAACATTGTTCTTTTCAACCTTGTTCATAAACTTGTATTTTGCTATTTTCCTTAAATATTCTAAGTTAAATCCTACTGAAGGTTGCTGGACTCGCTAGCTTCCCCGCATGAAACGCTTTTCTGCTGGAGCATTCATGTCTCTGCTCAAATGTAACCTCCTCGGAGAAGCCTTCTCTGACTATCATATCTAAAATTGGAAAGCTACATGTAGAAGAATGAAATTAGACCACTTCCTAACACCATACACAAAAATTAACTCAAAATGGATCAAGGACCTAAATGTAAGGACAGACACTGTAAAACTCTTAGAGGAAAACATAGGCAGAAAATTCTATGACATAAATTACAGCAAGATCCTTTTCGACCTACCTCCTAGAGTAATGGAAATAAAACCAAAAATAAATAAATGGGACCTAATGAAACTTAAAAGCTTTTACACAGCAAAGGAAACCATAAATAAGACAAAAAGACAACCCTCAGAATGGGAGAAAATATTTGCAAATGAGGCAACTAACAAAGGATTAATCTCCAAAATACCCAAGCAGCTCATGCAGCTCAATATCAAAAAAATAAACAACCCAACCCCAAAATGGGCGGAAGACCTAAATAGACATTTCTCCAAAGTAGACAGACTGCCAACAAACACATGAAAAGATGCTCAACATCACTAATTATTAGAGAAATGCAAATCGAAACCAATGAGGTATCACCTCACACTGGTCAGAATGGCCATCATCAAAAAATCTACAAACTATAAATGCTGGAGAGGATGTGGAGAAAAGGGAACCCTCCTGCACTGTTGGTGGGAATGTAAATTGATACAGCCACTATGGAGAACGGTATGGAGGTTCCTTAGAAAACTAAAAATAGAACTACCATATGACCCAGCAATCCCACTACTGGGCATATATCTTGAGAAAACCATAATTCTAAAAGAGTCATGTACCACAATGTTCACTGAAGCTCTATTTACAGCAGCCAGGACATGGAAGCAACCTAAGTGTCCACTGACAGATGAATGGATAAAGAAGATGTGGCAATGGAATATTACTCACCCATAAAAAGAAACATAATTGAGTTATTTGTAGTGAGGTAGATGGACCCAGAGTCTGTCATACAGAGTGAAGTAAGTCAGAAAGAGAAAAACAAATACCATATGCTAACACATATATATGGAATGTAAAAAAGAAAGGCTCTGAAGGATATAGGTGCAGGATAGGAATAAAGATGCAGACGCAGAGAACGGACTTGAGGACAAAGGGAGTGGGAAGAGTAAGCTGGGACGAAGTGACAGAGTGGCATGGACATATGTACACTACCAAATGTAAAACAGATAGCTAGTGGGAAGCAGCCACATAGCACAGGGAGATCAGCTTGGTGCTCTGTGACCACCTAGAGGGGTGGGATGGGGAGGGTGGGAAGGAGATGCAAGAGGGAGGAGATATGGGAATATATGTATAGCTGATTCACTTTATTATAAAGCAGAAACTAACAATATTGTAAAGCAACTATACTCCAATAAAGATGTAAAAAAAAATTGATTTCTTCAAAAGATTTTTAACAAAATCAGATTATTAACTTGCTGGAGGATGTAGGTTAATAAAATATGTAGGTTGTTAAAAAAAAATGATTCCCTCAAAAAAAAAAGAAAGAAAAAAAAAGAGACATGTACCACAATGTTCACTGCAGCACTATTTACAATAACCAGGGCATGGAAGCAACCTAAATGTCCACTGACAGATGAATGGATAAAGAAGATGTGGCAGATATATACAATGGAATATTACTCAGCCATAAAAAGGAACAAAACTGAGTTATTTATAATGAGGTGGATGGACCTAGAGTCTGTCATAGAGAGTGAAGTAAGTCAGAAAGAGAAAAACAAATACCGTATGCTAATGCACATATATGGAATCTAAAAAACCGGTACTGATGAACTGAGTGGCAGGGCAGGAATAAAGACACAGACATAGAGAACGGACTTGAGGACACGGTGGGGGGAGGCAAACTAGGACGAAGTGAGAGAATAGCACTGACATATATACACTACCAAATGTAAAATGGATGGCTAGTAGGAAGCTGATGAATAGCACAGGGAGATTAGCTCGATGCTTTGTGATGACCTAGACGGGTGGGATAGGGACCGTGGGAGGGAGGTGATATGGGGATATATGTATACATATAGCTGATTCACTTTGTTGTACAGCAGAAACACAACATTGCAAGGCAATTATACTCCAATAAAGATATTTAAAAAATAAATAAACAGTCTACTCTAGCCCTTCCTTCTCTACCATCTTTTATTAAGTCATAAGATATGTCTTGTTTCCCTTGCAGAGATAAAATAATTTAGCTGGTAACCATCATAACTCACCATTTTCCCCTTTTCTTAATATAAGTTTAGAAACTCTGCTTTAATTTGTGTTGCTACTTTATCTACATTTTATTATTTCTCATATTTATATTTTGCTGTATATTTGCTATAATTGAAATTAAAAATTTCTTTGCATTTTCTGTTCCTGTTATGCCTCTTTCCATTTACAACTTTATAAAATATGCATAAAGATTTACTTGAATCTTCATGTTTTAAAAAAAATTTTATATTGGGACTTCCCTGGTGGCACAGTGGTTAAGAATCTGCCCACCAATGCAGGGGACACCGGTTAGATCCCTGGTCTGGGAAGATCCCACATGCCGTGGAGCAACTGAGCCTGTGTGCCACAACTACTGAGCCTGTGCTCTAGAGCCTGCGAGCCATAACTACTGAGCCCGTGTGCCACACTACCAAAGGCCACGCACCTAGAACCCGTGCTCCGCTACAAGAGAAGCCACCACAAGAAGCCTGTGCACCGCAACGAAGAGTAGCCCCCGCTCACCACAACTAGAGAAAACCTGCGCGCAGCAACGAAGACTCAACGCAGCCAAAAATAAAGAAAAAAAATTTTTTATATTGTCTTTTTTTCCCAGGCAATACAATCATCTTAGTATTTCAAGGAAGAGTTCCTTATTCTGGATAAAGCACTTTTTTTCTAATATAAAATGCTTTAAAATATTCTGAATGGAAGACTATAGCAGGAAAGTAGCATGAATGGAAAACAAATCATTCATGGATTAGAAGCAATTGTTTAATAAGATATAAGTTTAGAGTTCCTAATAGATATGTTAAGATCAAGGAAGAAGTATAAAGACAGCCCTCCCAAAGGGCTGGGTAACTACCATATTGATGTTAAACAAATACCATGCTCCATGGAATTCAGCTTTCTAGCAGCAAATAATAAGCTTAACAAGTGAATATACAGTTATATTCTTAGTACTGAGAACAGAAGTGATCCAGAAGCCATAGCATTTATTTCACGTTTACCTCCTTAACTTTTCTGGATTATATTCAGCCTGTATCTATTTTAGGAACTGCTTTGGAAGGTCCTTATGTTTTATGCAAGGAACTGCTATTTTCCCAGATGAATAGAATATCCATTCTCTGACTCCAAGTTTCCATGACAATAAAAACAAAACATTCATCAGCCCCAACTTGGTATTTGATGGCAAATGCAGCTGCAGCTTGTAACAGTTCAATCTTTATCCCAACTCTTTTCTGCAGAACAGAGGCACTATATTTCTCTAAAGCAACTGAATTGTTTTTACACTGATTTTCCCCCTACAAGTAGAGCTAAACACTAACAGCTAAATGTGTTACACCATCTCCAATCTTCAAATCATCCACTCTTCCCAAACTCGTGCCAAATACAATGAAAAGTTCCTGAATTTTGCTAAGAGCACATTTGATATGTGAACTCTGAAAGCTTAGCTGGTTTATGTATTACAGATTTAGAGGAACATAAATGTTTAAGCTTTCATTGGGACAGACACTAAGAGTAAACAAAAAGCTGTTAAATTCAATCAGATTATGGTAAGACAGTGCCCCCTTGTGTCTTGGTGCTTCTACCTTGTCTAAGTCCAACATTCATTTCCCTAGAGCTCTATGGTATGGATTTATATAATTTTAATATCATAGAAATAAAGAGGACTTAATAACTAGCAGTTCTCCTAAGACAAAAATTCTAATTTATTATAAATATATTGGCTATTCAATATCAGTGATTTTAACATGTATAATCTGCAATATGAGGAAAATGTAATGACTTTGGACAGATTCAGTAGTTATTTTTATTTTAAATTTCATATTTAATTTACTATTAGTTAGAGCGGTTGACAAAGTTTTTAAAATGAAAAGAAAAAACTCACCACCATCAGTTACATTTTCCTTTGGTAATGGTTCTCCTCTATAACCACTTTATACTAGTACTGGTTACCTTCATTATCACCTTGGGACAACTAGTGAGTTCCAAGCTTTACTCTGATAGCAAACAGTTTTGACTAAATGGAGGAAATATGAAATTCTTAAAATTATCTGTAATGACAATGTGAGCAATTCTCTAAAATACATATACTTTAGAAATAAAGTATACAGAAAAACATCTGTGATTTATTTTAACCACACTCCAAATGTAATACTCATACTAGAAGCCTGGGTAAGAAGTTTATAAAAAATCAGAATCTCAGGTCCCATCCCAGATGATCTGAATTAGAACATGCACTTTAGTGAGATCTCCACATGATTCTTATGAACATCAAAACTTGAAAAACAGCGCTCTAAACTCCCTGTCCTCCTGTCCCCAGCTACCATGGGAGTGGGTGGGAGAAGGAGAGAGAGACTGCTTGACTATTTGGGCATGGGAGATAACTCTTAGAGACCAGGTGGACCCTAAGGGAGGAAAAGAATCAGAAATGGCTTTGGGAAGGCAATCCCGAGTATATAGCCCAAGCCAGGTTTGCCTGCTTTACCTAAGTGACTCCTACTGCAACTCTGTTTTTTCCACTTTCTGAATCACCTGAAAAGAAGTAACAACAAAAACTCTGCCAGTTAAGAGTTTAAGTTGGGTGATAAAGCAGCTTATAAAAATGCAAATAATTATGTTAGAATTGTTAGGTCCATCACTTATTATCAATGATGCCTAGGACTTATATTTTTTACATATAACAACCTACATTTACCATACATTATCTCATTTGACACTCACTCACCACAGCTCCGATAAGCAAGTGTTATTACTCCTATTTTATAAATGAGGTGACTAAGAATCACTGAGATCAACTAAATTCCCCAAGGTCATACAACTAGTGAAGGATGAGCAGACTGCTAAAATATAAGTCCTGATTCCAAACCTTAGGTTCTTTGGACTGTACCATGCTACCACTACTCATTAATGTGAATGAGTTTATTTAGATTGCTTTTCTCCTGCCAGTAGCTGAGTTCAGTATATTGATGATCTGGCAAACCACTGGAGAAAAAAAGAGATAACTCTAGACGAGCACTCTGGGGAAGAATCTCACAGCTGAAGACTAAAGTAGCATAACATTATTGAACATATGGAAACTTGGAATAAGGGACTCAGGAAGGAGGAGGGGGATTTGCAGGCATGAAAAGTGGGAAGATTCCAAAGATAAGTTACACAGAGGAAACAGGTATATACTTATGCATGACCTGAGGCATAAAAAAGGAAGAACTCTTTCTTCTAGGTACTCCTCCTGCTCTTTGTCTAGTACCACAACAATCCTAGATACAAGTTCAGCTACATTATGCGTCACTTTCTTGTAGACCAGTTTGAATACTTACTCCTATTACTTTTAACAGTATTTAAGGGAAAAGACATACAAGTTACAAATAACTAGCAAACTAGCTTTTCAAACATATAACATGTTCATGTGTTGATAAAGAATCATAACCTCCTAGCCAATCAGGAGATATCTAGCAAATACCTACTTACACAATTAAGGAGGCAGATGATCAAAATGGAACAAGTGGTGAATTTAGAATCAAACACACATGGGTTCTAATTCTTGCTTCACTACTTAGTGACAGGATGTTGGATCAAGTTAATCTCTAATTTTTAGTTTTCATATTTTTAAATGCTAAAAAATAAACAGTAATTTATCTTTGGTAATAGTATAATAATGTTCGTATTTTTGCTCATTATATTTTGATTTTCTACAATATGAATTATATTTGATGGGAAAAGATATTTTATTTTAAATTTTTTACATTCTTTTTTAAAAAATATTCTTTTCCATTAGAAAAATATATATTTAAAATGTACATAATACTTTCCTTATAAACTATAATCTTTAGAATAATTCATGTATGTAAAGTATTTAATATAGTATGTGCATGAAGACATTAGGTTATTTACCCAATCATCATTACAAAACAGTCACCATGAACACAAGTATGTGAGCAAAGCATGAAAAGTATAAGAACTCTCAGTAATTTATGTAGTTAGTAGTGCTACTTATTTACAGAAATGCATTTATATTAAAGCAGTAATGTTTCATCAAATTATTTTCAAAGAAGTTTAGGAGTATCAACTATTCTCGTCCAGAATTTGCCCTTATGTGTGCTAAGTATCATCTATTTATCTTTCTGTTCATTTTAAGAGTGAACAAGTTCCAAATTCCTTAGGATGTGCCTCATTTCCATCACTTTCTTTCCACCCTCAATCATCACCATCTCAGTTCAGGTTCCAGTAGAGGAATACCTAAGCAATTATCTCCCAACTGATACCTCTGCCTCTGTCTCTCTTTGCTCTCATCTATCCACATATTGTTGATAAACTCGTATTTCAAGAGCACTTTTGTCATTACATCCCAATGTATGGAATACAAAATCCGTTTTTAAAAATCCTAACATTCCAAGTTCTCCACGTTCAGGTTCCCATCTAAATGTTTTTGTTGTTATTTTAATTTTGGAAAAAGTCCAAAGCTTACCAAAAAAAGCTGCAAGTACAGTAAAAAGAATTTTTTCCCCCTTGAACCATTTTTGACAATGTCACAGACATGATGCCTCACCATCCCCCCAATACTATAGTATGTCCTACTGTGTATTGTGCAAGTAACCACATATACAGCCATCAGAATAATCAAATTAACATTTATACATAACTACCTTCCATCTTCAGATCCCATTTGAGTTTTGCCAAAGATCTGAGTAACACCTCAGCAAAAGGATCAAGTTCAGAATCATGATTGCCTTTAGTTGTCTTAACTTTGACTTTCATGTCCCTGATACCATAGGTCAGAATGTCTCTCTTTCTGCATTAGTTTTGTCTGATGTTTCCTCAAGATGAGATTCACGTCATGCATTTTTGGCAGGAATATCACAGAAGTGATGCTATGTTCTTCCCAATGCACCTTATTAGGTGGCACATGAACTGAATTACCCCATCACTGATGTTCATTTTGCTTCATGAAGGTGGTGTCTGTCAAGGCTTCTCAACTAAAAACTTACTTTTTCCCATTGTAATGAACAAGTATTTTGTGGAAAGGTACTTTTAGACTAGGTAAAAATGCTGTTCTTCACAAGGCTTTCGATTTATTTGTATCAGCACGGACTTATAGTTTCCTATTTTATTTAATGAGTTATAATCCATTACTATCATCATTTATTTTGTTATTCAAATCATCCAGATTTGGCCAGAAGGGGCTCTTCAAGCTGGCTTCTGTGACCTTCTACAAGTCCTCATCATTCTTTGAGTATGTCCTTCTTTCCAGCATAACAAGATGTTCCAAGCTCATCTTGTACTCCCCCTGCTCTAGCTCTAGAATCAGTCATTTCTCTGAGGAGCTCTGGTTTCCTTAGTGGAGAACACTGTTCTGAAACCAAGTTCTGGACACTAGGGATGGTCATTGGTACCAGGGTTTTGCTACTCCTAGATTAAGTCGAGACAGCCTAGGGAATATTTGTATACATACATATACACATATATATACAACACACATTTCTATTTTTCTATCTCTCACTACATATATTGAAAACTATGAGTTCATACCGATATCTGCAATTTCTATCTAATACCTGTATTTAACCAATTTCTAGTTGCTGCTGCAGCATCCTCTACCCTTCTGTATGGAGGCCCTCCTGCACATAAGCTCTCATCTCTCCTCTTGCTTACTGTGACCACTGGCTTCCAAAGGGGCTGCTGCCCAAAACCAACTAGGACCATGCCTGCGTCCTACCTCTTTCAAGGTATTAAACACCCAAACTACTCCCCTAGTTTGTGCCTCTTTCCTTTATGATTTTCAACCAAGAGTTCCTAAATCTTTTTTTTCACAACTACCGATCTTCCTATTCCTACCTACCCACTCCACCCCCTGCAAATTAGACAAGATGTGCCTATGCTGATTAATTTCTGATATTTAAGTGCATAATTATAAGGCCCATATAGTATAAAAAGAAAAGAAAGGTGGTTCCTTCCCGAGATGTAAATATTTCAGATGTTTCTCATAAAACAATTATTAAGTAAATGGTGGTCACTAAGAAAAAGTAGTGAGAAATGGGGAGCTAATCTCTGCTTTTACCACTTTAATTGGAGTGTTGTCTCTTCTCTACATCTGGAGATAACACAACAATTTCTGAGTCCACAATAAAAAGAAAGAAACTACAAGCAATCTGAAACTTGTTCACAGTCACCGAGACAGTAAAGGTATCTGAAATCATGGGATTTGAGTAGAGAAATATTTGTGGAATAGAAAAGTTGATGGCTTGCTTTAAATATCTGAAGGGCTGCCACAAGTTTGTGTGATCTCAAGAATATATCTAAGGCCAAAATAGGAAAATTCCAGGGAGAAAGATTTTGTTTTTTAGTCATATCATAAAGTGGTCCTTTCTAACAGATATCCAAAGATTAGATAGCTACCTTGGGGGAGAGTAAAGTATTACATTACTGAAGAGAGTCAACGCACAGGTTGGACAACATCTTGATGTAGATACAAGGCACACAAAAGAGTAAAAGGAGAGTGCTGGACTTGTGTGTCAGAAGTCACGATATGCTGGTTAAAAGCACAGGTTGTGGGAGTCAAACAGACCTGGGTTTTCAATTTAAAGCATCAAAACTGTGCAAGTTAATTACCTCAGTTTCATACGTAAAACGGAAACAATCGTGTCTGTCGAATGGAACTGGGTGAACTTAGTAAACTCATATACACAAAAGGCTTAACTTAGTGTCTGTCACAAATAAATGCTTAAAACTTTTTTTCTTTTATAATTAGGAAGTACTGTGTAACCAACAAACCCGAAGTTATGGAAGGCTTTATGAGTGGGCATTAACTTTATGAATTCAGGGACTTTAACAAACTTGTTCCCTTCGTTTCCCCAGGCCTTAGCACAATGCCTGATGTTTAGTACGTGATCTATAAATATTTGTTGAATAAAAGGAGATTAAAATACTAATGGGCTGTTGGATTACAAACCTTTAAAGGTTCCTTCCAATGCTGATAATCTATGACCCAGCCATGTGGTATTAGTAAAAGAATATCCTTATATTAATATCTATAATCCTTGGCAAGTTTCTCTTTTGTCCATCTAGAATGATCAAACAATTCAATGAATACCTTTTATGGGCCTAACACATTTACCTACAACCTAGCTGATTAAACAAGACAAACATATGGCAAAATACGTTTAACGCCAGAATATATGCTTCATGAAGCAGGGCCACAGAGTTTTTGCTCCCTGCTATTTTCTCACAGGACTTAGCACTGTTGATCGAATCAACTTCAAAAAAAAGAGTTAGAAAACAGAGCTGGGTAGATGAGGACCATTAAGCAATGTATCATACAATAGGTAGATAAGAGCTGGGAATAGTAGGAAAGAAGATACTTATATAAGTGGAATTATACAGTGTTTGTCTTTTTGTTGACTATCTTACTTCACTTAGCATAAAGTCCTCAAGGTTAATCTATGCTGTACCATGTGTCAGAATTTCCCTTTCTTTTTGAGGCTGGCTAATGTTCCATTGTATGTTTATACCACATTTTGTTTATTCATTCATCTGTTGATGGGCACATGAATTGCTTCCACCTTTCGACTGTTGTGACTAATACTGCTATGAACATCGGTGTACAAATATCTCTCTGAGATTATTTTAATTTGGGGGGGGGTGTATATCAAGAAGTGGAATTGCTGGGTCATATTGTATCTTTGTTTTTAATTTTTTGAGAAATAAACTTTTAAATTAAAAGACAAACTACATGTTACATTCCTGTGGGAAAGAGAATTTCTACTATACTCCAAATATTAACACTGATTGACTAAATGATGGGATTATGAGTGAATGAAGTCTACTGTCTCCCTTTTGGCTTATTATAATTTCCAAATTTTCTACAGTGAACATTATTATGGTACTTAGACAATGAAAACATGTATAAAGCTTTTTGATGCTATTACCTTTTCTTGTGAATGTGTCACAACAAAGGCTTGAAAATTCCTGGTCCCTAAATATTAGGGCAAGTGCTATGGTCTGAATGTTTGTTTCCCCCAAATTCATATGATGAAATCTAACTCTCAAGGTGACGGTATAAGGAGGGGGACCTTTGGGAGGTGATTAGGTCATGAGGGCAGAGCTCTCATAAACGGGATTAGTACCATTATAAAGAGGCCTGAAACGTGAGGATACAAGAAGTTTGCAACCCGGAAGAGGGCCCTCACTTGACCAAACTGGTACTCTCATCTCCCAGCCCCTACAGCTGTGAGAAATAAATGTTTGTTGTTCACAAGCCACCCAGTCTGTGGTACTTTGTTATAGCAGTTCAAGTGGACTAAGACAGCAAGTACAACTTTCTCCATGAGCGTGGGCAAAGCTGTAACCCACTAACTTTTTGTTGTTGTTGTTTTAATTTAAAGACAAACATAAATTTAAGATTTTTTTTAGTGGCTGCAAATAAGGATGATAGCTAGGTACAAGGAAGATTTCTCTGGTGGTTTGGCTATGACACAGGAGGCAAAATCCTGTGTGGTGAGTAATACTACTAATTTTTCCAGGGAAAAGTACTAAGATTCACTAAAGTATGCCTAGTCCAGAGAATCTGCCCTCAATTATCAGAGTCACTACTAATACCCGTAAACTACATGGGGCCACATAACGATAAGCAGTTGAACTCTAGTTATATTTATTAAGATTTCCAAAAATATCCATATGATAGGACCTGAGGCCTTTACTTTTGAAATTTAGTGTATGTAATTAACTAATAGCCATAAAATGGGTTATCAAAGATCATCATTTCGTGTGGTACATAAGAATAAGAAATTTGAGAGCAGAAGGGAAGTAAATACCAAAGAGAAGAGAATACCAAAGCAAGAAAAAAAAATATTGGGGGGAGGGGTAACTAGAGAGAGGAATGGGGAGAGAAGGGGAGAAACAGAAAGACAGGTTGAAATGTGGAGAAAGAAACTAATTTGTGTGTGGGACAGTCAAAACACCATCATAGCTGGAGGACCTCTCAAGGTCCCTTCACAAACTACAACTCTAAACAAAACTTAAATTTGAACTCAAGCTCTCAGTTAAAATGAGTTAAATGACCTCAGCTACCAGTTAATAAAATCATAAATTCACTTACTTAAAACTTCTCAATTTCAGAAATATTAGTTACAATACTCTAAATCGAAAGTTTTGATCATTTAATAACAGAAGAAATCTTAGTAATGTAATGCATCAACTGTTAGCATACACCTGAAAAGGAAACTACTTTAACAGCTTATAATTTGTTTACACATACAGGCACACTTTGCTTTTATTGTGCTTCACTTTATTGCACTTTGCAGGTATTGGGGTTTTTTACAAATTGAAGGTTTGCTGCAACGCTGTGCTGAGCAAGTCTAAGGGTGCCATTTTTCCAACAGCATTCTCACTTCATGTCTCTGTGTCATATTTTGGTAATTCTTGCAATATTCCAAACTTTTTCATTATTATTCTATTTGTTATGGTGATCTGTGACCTTTGATGTTACTACTGTAATTGTTACAGGGAGCCATGAACTGTGCCTATGTAAGACAACAATCAATCAATAAATGTTATGTGTTCTGACTGTTCCACCAACCTGGCATTCTCCGTCTCTCTACCTCTTCTCAGGCATCCCTACTCCTTATTCCCTGAGACACAAAAATACTGAAATTAGGCAAATTAATAACCCTACAATGGCTTCTAAGTGTTCAAGTGAATGGAAGAGTTGCATGTCTCTCACTTTAAATCAAAAGCTAGAAATAATTAAGCTTAGTGAGGAAGGCACGTTGAAAGCTGAGACAGGCTGAAAGCTAGGGCTCTTGTGCCAAACGGTTAGTCAAGTTGTGAAAGCAAAAGGAAAGTTCTGGAAGGAAATTAAAAGTGCTGCTCCAGTGAACACACAAATGATAAGCTAAACAGCCTTACTGCTGATATGGAGAGTTTTAGTGGTCTGGAGAGAAGATCAAACCAGCCACAATATTCCCTTAAGCCAAAGCTAAATCTAGAGCGAGGCTCTAACTCTCTTCAGTTCTATGCAGGCTGAGAGAGGTGAGGAAGCTGCAGAAGAAAAGTCTGAAGCTAGCAGAGGTTGGTTCATGAGGTCTCAGGGCAGTGCTGATGTAGAAGCTGCAGCAAGTTATCCAGAAGATCTAAGATCATTAACAAACATGACCACACTAAATAGACTTTCAATGTAGATGAAATAGCCTTATACTGGAAGAAGATGCCCTCTAAGACTTTCATAGCTAGAGAGAAGTCAATGGCTAGTTTCAAAGCTTCAAAGGACAGGCTGACTCTCTTATTAGGGGCTAATATAGCTGGTGGCTTAAGTTGAAGTCAATGCTCATTTACCATTCCCCCAATCCTAGGACACTTAAGAATTATGCTAAATCTGCTCTGCCTGTGGTCTGTAAGTGGAACAACAAAGCCTGGATTACAGCACATCTATTGACAACATGGTTTATTGAGTATTTTAAGCCCACTGTTGAGAACTACTGCTCAGAAAAACGATCCCTTTCAAAATATTACTGCTCATTGACAATGTACCCTGTCATCCAAGAGCGCTAATGGAGATGTACAATAAGGTTCATGTTGTTTTCAGGCCTGCTAACACAACATCCATTCCGCAACTCATGGATCAAGGGGGAATTTTGACTATTGAGTCTTATTCTTAAAGAAATACATTTTTGTAAGACTACAGCTGCCATATATAGTGATTCCTCTCATGGATCTAGGCAAAGTAAATTGAAAACCTTCTCCAAATGATTCACCATTCTAGATGCCATTAAGAACAATTGTGATTCATGGGAAGAGGTCAAAATATGAACATAAACAGGAGTTTGGAAGAAGTTGATTCCAACCCTCATGGATGACTTGGAGGGGTTCAAGAATTCAGTGGAGGAAGTAACTGCAGAGATGGTAGAAACAGCAAGAGAACTAGAATTAGAAGTAGAGCCTGAAGATGTAACTGAATTGTTGCAATTTCATGAAAAAACCTGAATAGATGAGGAGTTGCTTCTTATGGATGACCAAAAAAGTGGTTTCTTGAGATGGAATCTACTCCTGGTGAAGATGCTGTGAAAGAGTGCTGAAATGACAACAAGAGGTTTAGAATACTAAATAAACTTATTGAAAAACCAGCAACAGGTTTTGAGAGAACTGGCTGCAATTTTGAAAGAAGTTCTACTGTGGGTAAAATGCTATCAAACAGGACTGCATGTGACAGACAAACTGTTGGTGAAAGGAAGAGTCAATCAATGCAACAAACTTCACTGCTATTTTAAGAAACTGCCATAGCCACCCAACCTTCAGCCACCACCACCTGGATCAGTAAGTAGCCATCAACACTGAGGCAAGACCCTCCACCAGCAAAAAGATGATAACTTGCTGAAAGCTCAGATAACAGCATTTTAAAACAGTACAGTATTTCTAATTAAGGTATATACATTTTTTAATAGACATAATGCTGTTGTACACCTAACGGACTACAGTATAGTATAAAGATAACTTTTATATGCACCAAAAAATTCATGTGACTTGCTTGGTTGCAGTGGTCTGGAACCAAAACCACAACATCTCCAAGGTATACCTGTAACAATAATTCTTTGTCACTTGCTTTTTATCTTTTAATCCCAATAAATATGGTTAGGACTCTTCTAATCCCATCTCCTTTTGCCTACTCCTCATCCCAATCCTAATGAATTCCTTTGATGATGTCATTTCTGAAATAAGTGGCTACCTTTTTCTTAGAACTAACTGCTAGAATGCCTTTAAAGGTGATACACATGAGTAACACCCGTAAAAGCTATACCATTTGGGGATGTTTTAGATATGAAATAGATTTGGTTATTTGTGCTGTACTTATCTGAGATAACAGATGCAGTTACCTGAACCTCCACTGGAGGCAGCAGACTCTCCAAGCAATCCCAAGTGCACTGACTTCCCAAAGATTTTTGCTAAGCCGGGAATGGTTAATACAGTGTAAAACAAAGGGCTTAAGTTCAGGCCGATTCAAAGCGTAGAAAAACTCTTCAAAATCTGATTTAAGCAATGAAAGCCAGTTTCAACTGCAGAGAGACCATGTTAAAGGAAAAAGCATGAAAAACAGAAATCCTTAGAAAGTGCTGAAGTATTATTTTAGATATGAGCATCAAAGTCCAATCTTATGAAGTATTTAGCCATCCAGTGATGCTAAAAGGTGAAAAGAAAATAGAAAAA
Organism: Lipotes vexillifer; assembly: GCF_000442215.2. Lineage (NCBI taxonomy): Eukaryota > Metazoa > Chordata > Mammalia > Artiodactyla > Lipotidae > Lipotes > Lipotes vexillifer. The sequence continues at coordinate 5,722,865 of NW_006786541.1, forward strand.
TTGGAACTCTTTTTCCTTTCTCTGGAGAGAACTGGCTTAAGGATAGACTGCAAAAAAGAGAAGAAAAAGTAGAACTGGTGGTAATATTCTTTAAATCAGATCTTCTTTATGATGAACACTTTACTGTCACTGAAGAAAAGCACAGCACCTCAGAACTGTAACTTCTGCCAATATAAAAAAAAAAAAAAGAAAAACTTTTACAGAATTATTGCACTCTATAATTTAAACAAATCTAGACAGTAGTTGCAGTGCCACTGTATTATAGAAGCAATGTTGTCACCATTATCAGTGGATGGACTGTGTAAATTCTACAACTGTTTCAATGTTCCAAATTTATCCAAAAATATTTTTTAAAATAGTATTTTTAGACACATAATTTAGATTAGCAACTTAAAAAAAATCTTTTCTTTGAATACTGTATACGATTTTCCAAAACAATATATTAAAAGCCCTTCATATCATGTCAAACTTTTACCAAATTTGAAAAAAGAACAGGGCTTCATTATATCACATTTCCTTTGTAAATTACCAAAAAAAAAAAAATTTTTTTTTAGTATTAGAAAAAAATGTGTTTTATTTATAAGCATATGCTAAGTATCACATACTTTAAGAAACCACTTACTATAAAATGGAAGGAGTGAAGCCCTCAAATCTAAAATAAATGATTCTGATGTTCCAAAAAACTTTACTGTTTTTTAAGGGGAAGTTCACATATTTCTTCTCTATGTAGGTTATCAGTGTTAAGATAAACACTGGAAATTGAAATTCATTTTTTATAGTTTGGAATACAGAGATAAGAAATACCTGTAGATCTGTTAAAAGATGTGACTTAAATATAGCATGAGGATATTACTGTTTAATGTTCAAATCTTCAATCCCTTGTCCTGAAAGACCACTGTGACTTCATAAGATGCATAAAGAGAAAATGTTTCCCCAGAACAAAACCAATATGAAACGAAATGAAACAAACAAAACAAAGCCCAGCATGGTATTATTCTACATGGCCTCCTGGCCTAGCTTCCTTCCAAGTTCTAGTGTTTTCTGAGAGAGCAAAGATGGTTAAAAAGCTCAGCTTTTGACTCTCTGTATGTCTCAGATACTCAAAGTAAACTTTCAAAGATGTCAGTTATTTGAGGGTTAGAGTTTAGAGGGTGAAAGAACCACATTTCTTTACCCCCTGTGCTCAGGGAGGGCACATTACTTAATGTATCAAAAGAGTCTTGATCAAAATTACAGATCACTGGGTTTATTTAGGCAGAAAAATGTAGAATTCTGCATGATTTAATTGATGACATCAGTTCTAGATTTCACCTAAATACAGAGTGGAATATTTTAAAAAGATCTGATGATTTTAAAAGAAACTGAAAACAATCAAGCAAGCCAGTTTCTTAGCACAAGAAACTGTTTTCATGAAAAAATGTTCTATTTTATTATTTTTTATTTTATTTTATTTTTTTTGCAGTATGCGGGCCTCTCACTGTTGTGGCTTCTCCCGTTGCGGCGCACAGGCTCCGGACGCGCAGGCTCAGCGGCCATGGCTCACAGGCCCAGCCGCTCCGTGGCATGTGGGATCTTCCCGGACCGGGGCACGAACCCGCATCCCCTGAATCGGCAGGCGGACTCTCAACCACTGCACCACCAGGGAAGCCCCAAGATTTTGGGTTTTTTTGGGGTTTTTTTTTTTGCAGTATGTGGGCCTCTCACTGTTGTGGCCTCTCCCGTTGCGGAGCACAGGCTCTGGAAGCGCAGGCTCAGCGGCCGTGGCTCATGGGCCCAGCTGCTCCGCGGCAATGTGGGATCTTCCCGGACCGGGGCATGAACCCATGTCCTCTGCATCAGCAGGTGGACTGTCAACCACTGGGCCATCAGGGAAGCCCATGAAAAAATGTTCTAATTTTTCTCCTTCTGAGTCAAAATAGTTATCAGTTCCTAACAACAATGCACTTAAGCATTTATTCTATAGGTAACTAACCTTTGGTTACACTGATCATTCTGCCAAAGTGGCTTTTAGTTCTCCTATTCTCAACAGATAAATGAGAGTAAGTATCACAGGGATACATACAAAACCAAGGAGCTACAGTTAGCTATTTTGTTTTATTACTGTTTAACAAAAAACCAAAACTTATCCTCTAGTATATATTATATATATAGTATATATTATATATATTACAAAACTGGACACATTTTTTTTAAAGGTTTTTCTATCTTAAATCTAACAAGTCCAGCTCATTTCATGGAGGGCTGCTGTTTAGGCACTACTAAAATAATTTGAGAAATGACACTACTTGCTCCTTTGGGTCTACAAACATGAAACACTGGAATATAAGAAGGTTGATATAGATAATTTTCTCATCTTAAAAAAGGAAAATTCATTTTAGATATTGCTCTAAAAAGAATAAATAATATAAGCTAATGTAAAACGATGATTTTAAAGTAATGAGCTATATATACAGAAATAGTCTCTTTCATAGCATAGTACAAAAAGACTGCACAGGATCCATTTTTCTTTTTTTGAACAATCTTTCCTTCTTTGTTTACTTCTTTATATTTTGCTTCTTTTAAAAAATGTTCTTTTTCCAATTACAGGGAGGAAATAAAAAGAAATGCAACTCTTTTATGTAAAGTAAATCCATCTGGATGTTTGCTGCATCCCATACTATAAACCTGTGATCCCCAACCAGAATGAGTTATAGTAAAGCTGCAGGCAAAATTGTCTCCATATACCACAATCCATTATCCCTGTCAAGTTAATGTTCCATGTTGAGCCATATGGCACGGGTACATATTCAACAAAGGAAATTCCTTAAACTTGTTATAATCAGCACTTGCAGTCATCCAAAAAACTGACATAAACAGCTTTATTGTGTTTAGTGAATTTCAGTTAATATCCATGACAAAAACAGGAAACAGTACAGGAAAAGGAGGAGGAATGTGGGGGAGCAGAGTTATTTTAAAAAATTGTACATTTTATAATTAGATTTTTCCCTAAGCAAGTGATTTTCAATTACAGTAAGCTCCAACCCCTTGACAGTGACCCACTGGGCCATATTTAAGAAAACAAAATGTAATTGCATCAGTTTTCCATGGTATGAACAAACCTAAATCTTAAAGTCTTACAGTATCTGATCCATATAAAGCATTTCTGGCAAAATAATGAATGATCTAAATTTTCATGTTTGTTTTCTTTCCGCAATTGTCTCATAATTGCTAAAATCTAACAGCGCTTCATTAAAAAATAAGGTAATTTAAATAAAGTGTCTATATGCATTAAGTGTAGGTCACAGATGAATCAAAAGCTCCCAGAAGCCTTTGCTACCTGGCACAGCCCAGCACATCAAACTCCAGTCAAGGTACAAGTAGAGCAGAACTTCATTTCAGACCCCGCAGTGACAACAATAAAACGCTGAGAAAACACACTATCAAATACTGAACTCAGCATCAATTTCTGTTAATTACAGCCTTGTCAGCAACGTGATTATTCAAACAACTCATGCAAATGTTAATGAGGCCTTATTTGCATATTTATTTTTTCCTTTGTTGAAATGTCATTGATTATTACATTCTACTATGATGAATGTGGCTGATGATGTGCTCTGATATGTAATTAGTCATTAGGTGGAATGAATAGATCAATTATGAAAAAGGACTAAGATTAAGAAATATCAAACAAGACCGCCCAATATAACTGTAGAATCTTTTTAAAAAAGAACCTAATAAATAATTTCTTGACATTTAAACTGCAACATCAGTAGTTTTCAATAAATAAACCACTACTTTTGTGAGGTTAAATGAAGGCTTAAAAATACATCAGTACTTTGATAATCCAATTATGATCATAGAAACCATCTTTTAAAAAACTGCAAACCACCTCAAGTAGCACATCAGAACAACAAACAGCAGAAAAGAACAGATTTTGCTTTAGACTTGCACAAATTAGAAATATATAAAGTACACTTTAATCTAGTATGAGGGGTAAGAGGTGAAAACAGGTCAAAGAGAAAGGAGTATAACATCCTAGAGAGAACGGGTAGGAATCTGATGGAGAATGACTACCTTCATAAAAACAAGGTGAGCAAAAACAAACTCCTTCAAATCCCAATTTGTTCTTAGAGGAAAAGGATTATTTAGCCTCTGAAACTGTTTGCTATAACTATCCAGCCAGCACTTGCTATTCACAGATGAAAAAAAAAAAAAAACCACATTACTGCAGACCAGATGGGAACATTCCACATGACCAAACCAATCAATCACCTCAGTGGGGCGCAGGTGCAACACAGCCGTGTAGCAACACACCATTTCACAGTCTATCGGGCACAAACACATGGCCACCAATCAATGGCCCCCCGAGGACCTCGGAGGGGGCAGGCTCTCTGGAGTCTTACTGGTCCATGCCTGATGACTTCATAATCACACATCATTTCATTCACTAGAGGATACAAACTAGCATTCTAATAACCTTCTACTGAAAATGGTCATGTTGTGCATATTAATACAGTGCTGTTTGGAGTGAAGCAACTGACTTTACACGGCAGGCTAGGCAAGGCATGCAGGGCTAAAGCAACCTGAAGCTAGAAACTTCTTCCTATTAGAAGATGGCTGTTCTGTTTAGACTGAGATCAATGGCGACATGATTCATCCTCCTAAATCAAAGTTGGCATGCAAGGCTCATATCTTATACAAAGCAACTGTTAAACAATAGTAAACTTGAAGAGATAAAGGAGAATGAAAATAAAAATGGAAGTTGGTAACCGTGTACGAAGGATAAAAAGGCACTCCACTGTTCTAAAATAACCTAACTAAAACTGAAATGCAAATAAAAATTAGGTGACCATGAATAAAACTTAAATGTATATCACTGGCTTTGTTTTCCTTACATTTCCCCAGTGTTTGAGGGGTGACTCTGTATAGCACATAATTATAGGAGAAGATTAATAGAACAATTTCCAGCAAACACTGCTGTAATTCCACCAAGGCACACTGCCATGCTCTGTTAGGTAGCATTCACAGAGCTCCTGTTGGCTCCTTTTCAGAGAGATTGTAGGCAGGGACATCCTTGAAAACTGAGCATTGTGAATAACTGATTCACCACATGCCATGTAGAGATGACCTAATTTAAAAGAAAAACCAGGAAAAATATGTTTTATCCTAAAAAAGCAAACCAGTCAACTCAAATCCTTACTGGAACAAGGCTGGGCGTACATCTGTTTTTAAAAAGCAGCTTTCTTTGATAATTCAGAGGGCAGTTTGGGGCCTTATAGATCCTTAGATCCCATTAGGAACGTTAATCACCATAGCCAGGGTTCATGTGGAAACCAGTGCAAGACACATCGTAGAGTCTAAACTGACCTTTGATAACACTAAAAGTTGGCTTGGGTAATTAATTTTTGACGCTAATATTCTTATCATTTTGCCTCTCATAAAAAAACATACAGAAGACTAATTATATTCCATATTTGGATTATGGATATATAGGTATTTACTTACTTACAAATATGAGTATCATGCTTTGCCCACATAAGGCTAATAGTGATTGTATCTTCTACAGTCTAAAAGAATGAATATATACATTCTATGAAAATACACCTACTAAAACAGAGGTCAGTCCCTTTGGGAAAGAAATCTAGTGATTAGTCAAAGGAATTATTACTCCACAGAGAGAAAACTGGCAAAATAATCTCACTGATAGTTTAGCACATACAATTCAGTTTAGAAAGCATTCTTAACTTCTTTCTAAATGAAAATATCCTAGAAGAGGATGCAAGATTCAAGTCAGAAGACTAGGATTCTAGTTCAAATTCTTACTAATTAGTTGTATAGTCTTCATCAGGTCAGATAATGCCAATTACTTCCATTTATTAATTTGAAGACTGGCTAGATTAGAGAGGACCTTGAAATTTCTCCTAATTTATGATCTCCCTTTGTGGCCTGACATCTTTAAAGGCTCTAGTCTATCTAGTAGTTTTCAGAGTACCAGGTAGGGATGAATAGAGATCAGGGGTCCCAGTTCCAAAAGTCTAGCAGGGAAGTCTAATAAAACATGCTTACTGTTTAAATGGACAAACAGTCATTTTAAATGGATGATGTGAGGTCACTTTTATGAAAATACAAAAGACAATCATTCCTTTGGTTTATAGAACTATGATTAAAAATAATCAATATCTGGGTTGAAGTTTGCTTGTTCCCTGAACAGAATAACAATGCCGAAACTATCATATTATACAAAAAAGAAAAACACAAAGATGAGAGTGGTGACTGGTATCAGCAAATGAGCAGGAGGGACTGAACAGCATTCCAAGCTGTTGCACCAAACATACCCTGGGTGACCAACAAAACATGTTTTCTCTCTTTCTTGATTCTAAAATTCAATCCTAGGTGAAAGCACCTATATTTGAACCTTTCTTCCCACAGACACAGGAAACATATTAAAAACATTCCTGATAATAATGCTTTTAAAAGCAAAGTAGCAAGCTGTACTTTCACTTTTTAACCATCATGAATACAAAATGGTATTTAAAGGCATTAAAGAGAAAGGTTCAGAGAGCAGCTCTGGAGTCAGATAGTATTTGGTTTAAATGCCAGTTCCACGACTTACTAATTTTGTGACTTTTCAATGAGTTACCTAAACTCTCTAAAGCTCAATTTCTTGATTTGAAAAAGATGACTAAATAATAGAGGCAATACCTATACCTCAGAGGTTGTTGTGACGATTTAGTGAGCTAATGCATGTAGTGCTTAGCAACATGCCTAAAACAGAGCAAGTAGTCAATTTTTTTGCTATCATTTAGTATTAATAAAAAACAACTATTTTGAAAATATCAAAATCAGGAGAGAGTTAATCTCTTTGATGCTCTAGTCTCAATTCATAAACAGTACTGATCTCAACTCTGTTTAAAAAAAAAAATACTTCACAAGAAAACGGAAGGCTCCCTTACGGTAACCAACAATTAACTGCAGATATTGGTCAATGTATTGCTCAACTGGCCCCTTAATAATACATCCTAGAGAAACTGAATTATGAAAATCTACCCCAAAGAGTAAAGGTTTTAGCTTCTGTCCAAAAATATTTCTCCCCTTTCTCTCTCTAGAGTTGTGTAAAATTAAAATAAAAAAAAAAAGTTTGGCCTTTTGAACACAACTGATAGATGTTGCTTCTCTAGAATCCACAAAACCCCAAAATGGTCAATAAAATGTCAGTTGTCCTGCTTATTGTAAGCTACATTTAGAAACAGGCTAGTGGAGGTCCCTGGTGGTACGGTGGTTAAGAATCTGCCTGCCAATGCAAGGGACATGTACTCCATCCCTGGTCCAGGAAGATCCCATATGCCACGGAGCAAGCAAGCCCGTATGCCACAATTACTGAGCCTGCACTCTAGAGCCCACGCACCAAAACTACTGAAGCCCATGCACCTAGAGCCCGTGCTCTGCAACAAGAGAAGCTACCGCGAGAAGTCTGTGCACTGCAACCAAGAGTAGCCCCCGCTCACCACAACTAGAGAAAGCCCGCATGCAGCAACGAACACCCAACACAGACAAAAACAAACAAACAAAACAAAAAAAAAAAACAGGCTAGTTTTAAGGTAGCACATCATCTGGAAACCAGAGCTCCTCCACTATTTTAGTTAAAATGTCATTTGGTGGTCACACATCCACATTCATGCAAAATTGAACCCTGCATCTATTAGGCACATTTTATACTAGAGAGGTGAAAGTGTAAGAGTCTTGTATTTACTTAGGTACGACACATTTTACTTATTTATTTTTTAAACATCTTTATTGCAGTGTAATTGCTTTACAATGGTGTGTTAGTTTCTACTTTATAACAAAGTGAATCAGTTATACATATACATATGTCCCTGTATCTCTTCCCTCTTGCGTCTTCCTCCCTCCCACCCACCCTCCCTATCCCACACCTCTAGGTGGTCACAAACCACCGAGCTGATCTCCCTGTGCTATGCGGCTGCTTCCCACTAGCTATCTACCTTACGTTTGGTAGTGTATATATGTCCATGCCTCTCTCTCGCTTTGTCACAGCTCACCCTTCCCCCTCCCCATATCCTCAACTCCATTCTCTAGTAGGTCTGTGTCTTTATTCCCGTATTGCCCCTAGGTTCTGCGTGACCATTTTTTTTTTTAAGATTCGATATATATCTGTTAGCATATGGTATTTTTCTCTTTCTGACTTACTTCACTTCGTATGACAGACTCTAGGTCCATCCACCTCACTATAAATAACTCAATTTCGTTTCTTTTAACAGCTGAGTAATATTCCATTCTATATATGTGCCACATCTTCTTTATCCATTCATCTCTTGATGGACACTTAGGTTGCTTCCATGTCCTGGCTATTGTAAATAGAGCTGCAATGAACATTTTGGTACATGACTCTTTTTGAATTATGGTTTTCTCAGGGTATATGCCCAGTAGTGGGATGTCATATGGTAGTTCTATTTTTAGTTTTTTAAGGAACCTCCATACTGTTCTCCATAGTGGCTGTATCAATTTACATTCCCACCAACAGTACAAGAGGGTTCCCTTTTCTCCAAACGCTCTCCAGCATTTATTGTTTGTAGATTTTTTTTTTTTTTTGCTGTATGCGGGCCTCTCACTGCTGTGGCCTCTCCCGTTGCGGAGCACAGACTCCGGACGCGCAGGCTCAGCGGCCATGGCTCACGGGCCCAGCCACTCCGCGGCATGTGGGATCTTCCCAGACTGGGGCACGAACCCGTGTCCCCTGCATCGGCAGGCAGACTCTCAACCACTGCGCCACCAGGGAAGCCCTGTTTGTAGATTTTTTGATGATGCCCATTCTGACTGGTGCGAAATGATATCTCATTGTAGTTTTGATTTGCATTTCTCTAATGATTAACGATGTTGAGCATTCTTTCATGGGTTTGTTGGCAATCTGTATATCTTCTTTGGAGAAATGTCTATTTAGGTCTTCTGCCCATTTTTGGATTGGGTTGTTTCTTTGATATTGAGCTGCATGAAATGCTTGTAAACTTTGGAGACTAATCCTTTGTCAGTTGCTTCATTTGCAAATATTTTCTCCCATTCTGAGGGCTGTCTTTTCGTCTTATGGTTTCCTTTGCAGTGCGAAAGCTTTTAAGTTTCATTAGGTCGGATTTGTTTATTTTTGTTTTTATTTCCATTTCACTAGGAGGTGGGTCAAAAAGGATCTTGCTGTGATTGATGTCATAGAGTGTTTTGCCTATGTTTTCCTCTAAGAGTTTGATAGTGTCTGGCCTTACATTTAGGTCTTTAATCCATTTTGAGTTTATTTTTGTGTACGGTGTTAGAGAGGGCTCTAATTTCATTCTTTTACATGTAGCTGTCCAGTTTTCCCAGCACCACTTATTGAAGAGGCCCTCTTTTCTCCACTGTACATTCCTGCCTCCTTTATCAAAGATAAGGTGACAATATGGGCGTGGGTTTATCTCTGGGCTTTCTATCCTGTTCCATTGATCTATCTTTCTGTTTTTGTGCCAGTACCATACTGTCTTGATTACTGTAGCTTTGTAGTATAGTCTGAAGTCAGGCAGCCTGATTACTCCAGCTCTGATTTTCTTCTCAAGATTGCTTTGGCTATTTAGCGTCTTTTGTGTTTCCATACAAATTGTGAAATTTTTTGTTCTAGTTCTGTGAAAAATGCCAGTGGTAGTTTGATAGGGATTGCATTGAATCTGTAGATTGCTTTGGGTAGTAGAGTCATTTTCACAATGTTGAGTCTTCCAATTCAAGAACATGGTATATCTCTCCATTTATTTGTATCATCTTTAATTTCTTTCATCAGTGTCTTATAGATTTCTGCATACAGGTCTTGTCTCCTTAGGTAGGTTTATTCCTAGATATTTTATTCTTTTTGTTGCAATGGTAAAAATGGGAGTGTTTTCTTGATTTCACTTTCAGATTTTTCATCATTAGTGTATAGGAATGCCAGAGATTTCTGTGCATTAATTTTGTATCCTGCTACTTTACCAAATTCATTGATTAGCTCTAGTAGTTTTCTGGTAGCATCTTTAGGATTCTCTATGTATAGTATCATGTCATCTGCAAACAGTGACAGCTTTACTTCTTCTTTTCCGATTTGGATTCCTTTTATTTCCTTTTCTTCTCTGATTGCTGTGGCTAAAACTTCCAAAACTATGTTGAATAAGAGTGGTGAGAGTGGGCAACCTTGTCTTGTTCCTGACCTTAGTGGAAATGCTTTCAGTTTTTCGCCATTGAGGATGATGTTGGCTGTGGTTCTGTCATATATAGCCTTTATTATGTTGAGGAAAGTTCCCTCTATGCCTACTTTCTGGAGGGTTTTTATCATAACTGGGTGTTGAATTTTGTTGAAAGCTTTCTCTGCATCTACTGAGATAATCATATGGTTTTTATTTTTCAATTTGTTAATATGGTGTATCACACTGATTTGCGTATATTGAAGAATCGTTGAGTTTCTGGGATAAACCCCACTTGATCATGGTGTATGATCCTTTTAATGTGCTGTTGGATTCTATTTGCTAGTATTTTGTTGAGGATTTTTGCATCTATGTTCATCAGTGATATTGGCCTGTAGTTGTCTTTCTTTGTGACATCTTTGTCTGGTTTTGGTATCAGGGTGATGGTGGCCTCGTAGAATGAGTTGGGGAGTGTTCCTCCCTCTGCTATATTTTGGAAGAGTTTGAGAACGATAGGTGTTAGCTCTATGTCTAAATGTTTGATAGAATTCACCTGTGAAGCCATCTGGTGCTGGGTTTTTGTTTGTTGGAAGATTTTTAATCACAGTTTCAATTTCAGTGCTTGTGATTGGTCTGTTCATATTTTCTATTTCTTCCTAGTTCAGTCTCGGAAGGTTGTGAATTTCTAAGAATTTGTCCATTTCTTCCAGGTTGTCCATTTTATTGGCATAGAGTTGCTTGTAGTAATCTGTCATGATCCTTTGTATTTCTGTAGTGTCACTTGTTACTTCTCTTTCATTTCTAATTCTATTGATTTGAGTCTTCTCCCTTTTTTTCTTGATGATGAGTCTGGCTAATGGTTTATCTTTGTTTATCTTCTCAAAGAACCAGCTTTTAGTTTTTTCTTGCGTTATGCGGGCCTCTCACTGTCGTGGCCTCTCCCATTTGCGGAGCACAGGCTCCGGACGCGCAGGCCCAGCGGCCATGGCTCACGGGCCCAGCCGCTCCGCGGCATGTGGGATCCTCCCGAAACGGGGCACGAACCCGCGTCTCCTGCATCGGCAGGCGGACTCTCAAGCACTGCGCCACCAGGGAAGCCCCAACTTTTAGTTTTATTGATCTTTGCTATTGTTTCCTTTATTTCTTTTTCATTTATTTCTGATCTGATCTTTATAATTTTTTTCCTTCTGCTAACTTTTTTTGTTGTTGTTCTGTTTTCTCTAATTGCTTTAGGTGTAAGGTTAGGTTGTTTATTTGAGATGTTTCCTGTTTCTTAAGGTAGGATTGTATTGCTATAAACTTCTCTCTTAGAACTGCTTTTGCTGCATCCCATAGGTTTTGGGTCGTCGAGTTTTCATCATCATTTGTTTCTAGGTATTCTTTGATTTCCTCGTTGATTTCTTCAGTGATCTCTTGGTTATTAAGTAGTGCATTGTTTAGCCTCCATGTGTTTGTATTTTTTACAGATTTTTTCCTGTAATTGATATCTAGTCTCATAGCGTTGTGGTCAGAAAAGATACTGGATACAATTTCAATTTTCTTAAATTTACCAAGGCTTGATTTGTGACCCAAGATATGATCTATCCTGGAGAATGTTCCATGAGCACTTGAGAAGAATGTGTATTCTGTTGTTTTAGGATGGAATGTCCTATAAATATCAATTAAGTCCACCTTGTTTAATGTATCATTTAAAGCTTGTGTTTCCTTACTTATTTTCATTTTGGATGATCTGTCCATTGGTGAAAATGGGGAGCTAAAGTCCCCTGCTATGATTGTGTTACTGTCAATTTCCCCTTTTATGGCTGTTAGTATTTGCCTAATGTATTGAGGTGCTCCTATGTTGGGTGCATATATATTTATAATTGTTATATCTTCTTCTTGGATTGATGCCTTGACCGTTATGTAGTGTCCTTCTTTGTCTCTTGTAATAGTCCTTGTTTTAAAGTCTATTTCTTCTGATATGAGAATTGCTACTTCAGCTTTCTTTTGGTTTCCATTTGCATGGAATATCTTTTTCCATCCCCTCACTTTCAGTCTGTATGTGTCCTTAGGTCTTAAGTGGGTCTCTTGTAGACAGCATATATATGGGTCTTGCTTTGTATCCATTTTGCCAGTCTATGTCTTTTGGTTGGAGCGTTTAATCCATTTACATTTAAGGTAATTATCGATATGTATGATCCTATTACCATTTTCTTAATTGTTTGTGTTTGTTATTGTAGGTCTTTTCCTTCTCTTGTGTTTCCTGCCTAGAGAAGTTCCTTTAGCATTTGTTGTAAAGCTGGTTTGGTGGTGCTGAATTCTCTTAGCTTTTGCTTGTCTGTAAAGGTTTTAATTTCTCCTTCACAATTTCTCCGTCACATGTGAATGAGATCCTTGCAGGGTAGAGCAATCTTGGTTGTAGGTTTTTCTCCTTCATCACTTTAAATATGTCCTGCCACTCCCTTCTGGCTTGTAGAGTTTCTGCTGAGAGATCAGCTGTTAACCTTATGGGGATTCCCTTGTGTGTTATTTGTTGTTTTTCCCTTGCTGCTTTTAATATGTTGTCTTTGTATTTAATTTTTGATAGTTTGATTAATATGTGTCTTGGTGTGTTTCTACTTGGATTTATCCTGTATGGGACTTTCTGTGCTTCCTGGACTTGATTAACTATTTCCTTTCCCATATTAGGGAAGTTTCAACTATAATCTCTTCAAATATTTTCTCAGTCCCTTTCTTTTTCTCTTCTTCTGGGACCCCTATAGTTCGAATGTTGGTGCGTTTAATATTGTCCCCGAGGTCTCTGAGACTGTCCTCAATCCTTTTCATTCTTTTTTCTTTACTCTGCTCTGCAGTAGTTATTTCCACTATTTTGTCTTTCAGGTGTCTTATTTGTTCTTCTGCCTCAGTTATTCTGCTATTGATTCCTTCTAGAGAATTTTAAATTTCATTTATTGTGTTGTTCATCACTGTTTGTTTGCTCTTTAGTTCTTCTAGGTCCTTGTTAAACGTTTCTTGTATTTTCTCCTTTCTATTTCCAAGATTTTGGATCATCTTTACTGTTATTATTCTGAATTCTTTTTCAGGTAGACTGCCTATTTCCTCTTCATTTGTTAGGTCTGGTGGGTTTTTACCGTGCTCCTTCATCTGCTGTGTGTTTTTCTGTCTTCTCATTTTGCTTAACTTACTGTGTTTGGGGTCTCCTTTTCACAGGCTCCAGGTTTGTAGTTCCCGTTGTTTTTGGTGTCTGCCCCCAGTAGGTAAAGTTGGTTCAGTGGGTTGTGTAGGCTTCCTGGTTGATGGGAGTGGTGCCTGTGTTCTGGTGGATGAGGCTGGATCTTGTCATTCTGGTTGGCAGGACTGCATCCAGTGTTGTGTTTTGGGGTGTCTGTGAACTTCTTATGATTTTAGGCAGCCTCTGTGCTAATGGGTGGGGTTGTTTTCCTGTCTTGCTGGTTGTTTGGCATAGGGTGTCCGCATTGTAGCTTGCTGGTCATTGAGTGGAGCTTGGTCTTGGCATTGAGATGGAGATCTCTGGGAGATTTTCGCCATTTGATATTACGTGGAGCTGGGAGGTCTCTTGTGGACCAGTGTCCTCAACTTGGCTCTCCCACCTTAGGGGCACAGCCTTGATGCCTGGCTGGAGCCCCAAAATCCTGTCATCCACATGGCAAAAAGATATCCCACCTCCAAAGACAAAGGAGAAGCTGCTAGTGTTGGAGGGTCTCCTGCAGAGGTGGGGGGTGGCTGTGGCTCACCACGGGGACAAGGACACTGGCAGTAGAAGTTCCAGGAAGTACTCCTTGGCATGAGCCATCCCAGAGTCTGCCATTAGCCCCACCAAAGAGCCTGAAAGAACCTGACAATTTAAAATTGACCCAAAGAATTTAACTGAAGAGTTAATTAAATTAAATTCTTTGAAAAGTTTTTAAAAATCAACTTCATCTTCTTTTATAGCAAATATATGAAAGACAATATCATGTAACTAAGTTTGCCAACTCACGGGAGCCATTTCATAGTCGAGGAGGATTTTCAGCAAGCAAAAAGAAGGAACTGTTGCGAGGCATACAGTGTTGAATCTAGTAGGATTCAATGTTAGAGTTGAATCTAGCATTTGCCAACTAAGTATCAAATGAACTCTGGTGGATTACTTGCTCTTGTGCACTTGATCAGTCACAGGCTTGCTCTCTCTCCCTCCCTCTCCCTGTCTTTCTCTCTCTAAGCCCCAGTTTCTTCATCTGTGGAATTGGAGATAAAATGGGAAAGAAGAAATGAACATTTAATAAATGCCTTTTAAGTGTTGGGCCTTGTGATGGACATTAGATACATCCTTCCATTACATCATCCTCAAGGATACAGCAAGGCCGGAATTACTATCTCCATTTCACAGATTAAAGTAGTGAATCTCATACAGACATTTCTCCAAAGAAGATACACAAGTAGCCAAGAAGCACATGAAATAATGCTTAATATTATTAGTCATTAGGGAAATGAAAATCAAAACCTCAATGAGGTTTTCTCACCCACAAGGACAGCTAAAGTAAAAAAGACAGACAAATGTTGGCAAGGATGTGAAGAAACTGAAACTCTCATAAATTGCTAGCCAGACTGTAAAATGGTGCAGAGCCACTTCAGAAAATAGTCTGGCAGTTCCTCAAATGGTTAAACACAGATAGAACTCTATTTCTGAGCAATTCTATCCTTAGGTATACACTTAAGAAAACGGAAAATATGTCCATACAAAAAGTTGTACACCAATGTTCACAGCAGCGTTATTCACAGTAGCAAAAGTAGAAACAATTCAATTGTCAATTGATGACTGGATAAATAAATGTGGTATATCCATCCAATGGAATATTATTCAGCATAAAAAGAGATGAAGTATTGATACATGCTAAACAAAGATGAACCCTGAAAATATATTAAGTGGAAAAAAAAAGTCTCAAAAGACCACATATTGGATGATTCCATTTATATGCAATGTCAAGAATAGACAAATCCATAGTGACAGAAAGTAGATTAGTGGTTGCCAGGGGGCAGGTTGAGGGGAGAATGAGAAATGACTTCTAATAGGTATGGGGTTTCTTCAAGGAGTGATGAAAATGTTCTAAAGTACAGTGGTGATGGCTGCACAACTCTGAGACTATACTAAAACCACTAAATTGTATACTTTAGAAGAGTGATTATTGTATCTGAATTATATCTCAACAAAGCTGTTATTAAAAATACTGAGTTTCACAGATTTAAAAATAACAACAAAAGCACTTCCGCAGTTATGAATATTAAATAAACTAATAAGCTAAAGCACTCTGCATCATGTCCCAGACACACTGAAAGTTCTTAATGAAACGTGACCTCCTTTTCCCTTTGTCAAATGCAGAAAAAACAGAAGTTAAATATGATTTTGAATCTAACCTGATAGCTTAATAAGCTACCTATCTCTTGTCATCTGACTAGCAAAGAAGGAGCAAAAATATACGTTTATAGGTAAACAGTTACAGTCAGGAAAATTAGAACATGCATATCAATCATTAGTATGAAAGAAAAAGGACTTATTAACTGGGCTACATCTGAAGCTGAACTAACTATAATGAACTATAATGAAAATATACTGAAGACAACCAAATTAGTTATATACAACTCCAAAGAATCCCTCCCAATTCTATCAGCAATCGTCTCATGTACAATTAAGCTGTAGCCATGAACATCACTTCCTTTGTAAAAAAAAGAATACTGTTGTTCAAATGAATTTGGTAAACTCTAAATTGCTGTAATTTCAGAATTAGATATTCTAATGTTCAGGAAAGTACGTATTTTTAAATCTCAAAACAAACAAGCAAAAATTTGTGTCCCATGCTATCACATGGCTCTCCTGAGAACCGGCAACAGTGATCAAAACAATACAACAGGCAGATCCTTATATGCCTATTAATTTATCACCCCAGGTGACAGTGAAGAATAGACAGGGAAACCTTTCCCCATGGGGCACCATTACCTCCAGGAAGAGTTCTCTATATTTATTCTTATACCTTCACTGGGGGTGACCACTGAATTATTTGGCAAATAATTTTACTACTGATTACTTTATTCTCACATTCATTCATTCAGTGTTTCACAAATACTTCTCAAACTTTGTAAGAGTTCCTACTTTGTTTAAATTGGTGTGGTAAGCCTTGGAAAGAGAGTCCAAAACCTAAGGGAACCAAAAATTCTCTATACAAATGGTGATGGCATTTATATGATAAGTACAACTCTCCTCAGTACAGCCTGCTTTTACTTATATGATTTGTGGATGACCAAAAAGTATTAACACTGAAAATGTTCCTTAACCATCTCTGTCTCCTCCAAGTTTGGCAGAACTTCTTATACATTATAGGTGTTTTGTACATGTTTACAGAATGCAGGAATGAAAAATGAGAAGGAAGAATAGAGAGAAGAATAAATTTATTGTTTTTATTTGTTTTCATGAAAAAGGACCCTACTCCTCACCCCAGCTACCCCAATGCACAAAACAGAATGCCACACTGGACTGACATAATTAGAGCCAATTATAGAGAATCTTGATAATCTATAGTTACCCTGTGCTGCCTTATCACAGAAAATTTTCATTGAACAGTAACAAATATGTAGCATAGAAATCCCCACTATGCCCTTTTTGGACCCACTGCGGGGACTAGATGATCAGATAATAAAGTAAAAGTGGTAGATGCAGACTTGTTTAGGGCACATTAATGAGAAGGATGCGGGAATGTGACCAAGCAGCCAAGGACCAATATGCTTAACTTCAATCAACTGAGGTTTTCTAACATGTAGATTATGGAGAGGGAGCAGTTTTGGTTTTCACTTCTTAGGGCAACATCCATGAGCAATGATTCTCAAACAGGAGGGACACAGAGCATATTATTTTGAAGGGGAAGAGGAATACCTGTGAAATTTGAAGAAATATTTCAGTATACCTTCCAGGTTTTATAAGTAAAGAGAATAAAATGCTCCACCAAATTTTGCTAATAAGATTATAAAGATGATACCACAAGTAGGCATCTTTGAAAAAAATAATGAACTAAAGACAAGGTATCAATTTAAAAAATCAGATTCTTTATACACAAAATATAAGTATGACAAACCTGAAAATTATAAAATATTGTATTAACTGGAGCTTAGTTGCTTTTATACCCTTTCTCCAATTCTAGTATTCTATATGCGAAGAAAACAAGCTTAAGAATAGCTTCTATTTACAGCGGTGCTACCCAGACATATACCTTTTACTTAAAGGGTTATAAAATAATTTAAAACTATATAAACAATAAAGAGGAATTTTTAAAAGTATACTACATCCTACACTTATCAAAAACATCAGAAGTATTAAATTCATCACTCTTAAGGGAAAACTTGCTTTCCAGAAATTCTGTGAGCTTAAAAATAATAAAGTAAAACGTATCTACTTTTATCTAGCACCTCATCCCTCATCACAGGTGCTCAGAAATTCACTCTTAGTCTTGTATTTTCAAGTTTAAAGGCTAATGCATAATAATTTTCTATTTACTTATTTCATGTGTACCACTTCTCATTCTACCTACAGGTTTGCCCAGGGTAACAGTAAAATATTAATCACTTCACTTATGGCTTGTCTTAACTGGGTGCATCAATCATATTACCAATTATAGCAGTAGTTATAATGATTTTATTCAGGCTGACTGGCTGGATCCACTACAATAAAGTCTAAAGAATATTATAAAAAGTCTTTAACTTCTCTTTTATTTTAGGCCCTTCCATTGGAGAAAGAAGAGCAAGGCCAGCTACACTTCAGGCCTAAAATCACACTTAGTATTCTCAGGTTTCACAAAGGCCCCAAATAGTTTTCCAGAGAGACCTGGCCAGGCCATGCAGCCAGACCTTGGAGTGGCGGCTGAACCTGAGCATATGCAAGCTCAGTTATCTGTCCCCAGTTGGGCCTGCATCATTACTCCATTCAACTTTCCCATACAGTTGGTGGTTTCTTCCTGCGGAGGTAATGCTTAACTATAAGGAAAAACAAAGAAATAAAATGAGGATGGTGTGCCAGTCTAAGAAAAAATGAATGCTCTGAAACCCAAGACATTGTCTCTAGTGAAAATATCATGCATCGACATGATATTAGCAGTGGGAGGTCCTGGGGCACAGCCACCTGTGTTTTCTCTATTTCTGAGGAGGAAATGAAGCTGTCACCTGCAACACCTGGGAAGTCTGGGAAGACCCATGGAATCAGTCTGATCTGCTACAAGAAGAGGGCACCAACCATGCTGGCTAAGAGAAGTCCGACAGACCACCCTGAATTTCCAGGAGATGACAACCACAACCAAAGACACCCAAGTACACTGGTTCCCAAGTTTTCAAGCCAGTCCCAGACCACCTGCAGTATTATTTGCCATAGCTATACTAATTAGTAGTCTCTTCACACCTTTTTGTTTGTTTAAATCAAGTCGTTGAAAAAGAGAACGATAATTCTTTGCGGAATAAAGTGGAAGTAGAAACATGGAAACTGAAGTATGTGAGAAGTTCCAGTAGAACATAATAGAAAATCAGCAGTGCTTGCCATAAACAGAAACCATTCCCACCAAAGATGCTGAGCATGAGGCCTGCTTCTCCTCCTTTATTTTTAATTTTTTTTCTTTTTTTTGCACAGTCAAGTTTATTTTTTTATTTAAGTATAGTTGATATACATTATAGAAGTTACAGGTGTACAATATAGTGATTCACAATTTTTAAAGGTTATACTTCATTTATAGTTATTATAAAATATTGGCTATATTCCCTGTGTTGTACAATATATCCTTGTAGTTTATTTTCATACATAATAGTTTGTACCTCTTAATCCCCTACCTTTATATTACCCCTCCCCCCTTCCTTCTCCCCACTGGCAACCATTAGTTTGTTCTCTGTTGTGACTCTGTTTCTTTTTTGTTATAGTCACTAACTAGTTTGTTGTAATTTTTAGATTCCACATATAAGTGATATCATATGGTATTTGTCTTTCTCTGTCTGACTTATTTCACTTGGCATAATACCCTCCAAGTCCATCCATGTATGTCACTCTTTTTTATGGCTGAGTAGTATTCCCTTGTGAGACATCTCTCTCTCTCTCTCTCTATCTATCTATCTATATCTGTTGATGGACACTTAGGTTGTTTCCATATCTTGGCAATTGTAAATAATGCTGCTATGAACATAAAGACAACCTACCAAATGGGAGAAAATACTTGTAAATGATATGACTGATAAGGGGTTAATATCCAAGATATATAAACAGCTCATATAAGTCAACAACAAAAAACCGAACCACCTGATTTAAAAATGGACTGAAGAGACATTTTTCCAAAGAGGACATGCAGATGGCCAAAAGGCACATGAAAAGATGCTCAACATCATCAGGGGAATCCAAATCAAAACCACAAGATATCACCTCACAGCTGTCAGAATGGCCATCAGCAAAAAGAACACAAATAAATGCTGGAGAGGGTGTGGAGAAAAGGGAACCCTCGTGCACTGTTGGTGGGAATGTGAACTGGTGCAGCCACCGTAGAAACAGTATGGAGGTTTCTCAATAAAAATAAAACTACCACATGACCCAGCAATTCCACTTCTGGGTATATATCCAAACAAACAAACAAAAAAACACCAAACCCCAAAACACTCATTCTCCTCCTTTAAAAAGGAAACTCACAAGAGTTAGAGAGGTGGTAGAAATGTTAGCAGCAAATAGAGATTGTCTACCTAACCAGAAGAAATGAAAAAGATTTTAAAAGGATCGAAAAGGAATCTCACCCTGGGATTCAAACTTATTTAACTCTGTAACAGTATCCCAAATAAATAATTTCAAGAAATTTTAAAATAGTCTTTAGCAGTCTTTAGCAGTGATTTCAGCTTCAAAGTAAAGTTCATTACTAAAAATTATACTAATTGCGTACTTTTTTGCAAAAGCCTCTGACTTTCATTCACTTAAGAAGTCCCTTCATTCATGTTCATCCACTTCACTGATATAGCCAAAGCCATGTAAATCAAAATAGCAAAGAAATAAAGTTTAAATTTAACAAGAAAGAAATGCACAGCAAAGCAGGTTTTAGTAATATTTCATCTTTCATAGTTGTGAATGTGAATCTCCCTTTCTTTTTTTGTTATATAAATGTCAATCATTATTTTAGTATTTAGTTTAAGTGTTTGATTTTCTCAATTGATCCACTCAATTTAAGATTAAGATTTTTTTCCATTCAATCCTTTAAAACAGCTATATTTAGTCAGTCTGTCCTGCTTAATTTACACAACAACATAACATAACTACTGCTCTTCTTCACCTGGAAAGTCTTCCAAAAAACCATTTTATGTTGACAGAATAAATCTCTTTAAAATCTCTAGTTTTTTTTCTACAGCTAATGAACACATGTTCAAATTTATAAGCCTCAGTTTCACAAGGTTTAGTTTACAAGAGGGCTACTGACTATACATTTTCCTGAAAATTGCACTCCAAATTTAATTTTATTTAAATGACATATTCCAAAGGTCCTAATGAAAATGAAAACAGGAAAGAAAATGATAGGGTGAACTGGTTCTTTGGGTGGTTCTATTTGAAGCTGAGAAATTATAGCAGCAGTATAGCATTGTGTTTTAAGAGTATAGACTCTGGAGTCAGAGACAGCTGAATTCTACTTCCCAATTCCTAACTTCTTAGCTGTTGAGGCAGGTTTGCTAGCTGACTTCTCAAATTTGTTCCTTTACCCATAAAACAACTCTGCTATAAGTAATGAATGAAATGATTAATATAAATGAATGAAATGATTCATTTAATATAAATGAATAAATGATTCTTATAACATCTGGCCCATAGGTATGTGCTGAATGAATTGTAGTTGTTATATAACCATCATTATAAGAAGTACAGTCTTTCTTTCTCTTGGTTTCTGGTTTTAACACAAGTATAATCAAAGCTCTGTGATGGTGCTTCAAAAAAATCAAATGTTTCCCTCTCCTAAGATTGCTTCAAGTCTGATGAAGGGGACTTGAAGCTATAATGGAAGGCAAATTTCACGATTTCTTAAAGGTGCCATGGAAAATATAAAAATGAGGGAAAAATCAAGCAAGGCTTTTTAAAGTAAGTGACATTTGAGGAAGACTATGAAGCCTGGGTATGTTTTTTGCAGAAGAGACGAAGGTAAGAAGCAGGAAAAATGAAAACATCTTAGATTGAATAACATAGAAGACAATAAATGTTAGCAAATAAAGAATATATGAATAAAAATCTCTGTTTTATTCTGATCTCACACATGGACATACTGTGTTCATTATAATGAAAATATACAGATGACAACCAAATTAATTATCTACAACTCCACAAAACTCCAAAGAATCCCTCCCAAATCACTCCAGGAACAAAGAAGCTGTATCCACGAACATTACCCTTTTAAAAGAAGAATACCATTGTTCAAATGAATTTGGTAAGCTCATTGGAAATACTCTAATTTCAGAATAAAGTGAATTTGTATTTAGTACACTTAACAGAAATGTGTTCTGTAAGTAGTGACAAAGTCTGGCTCTACCAATCAGTGAAGTCAAGCTTCATTTTTGTCCTAGACTAGCAGAGGGACTTCAGTTTTCTCCATCAGTCATGTAACCTCACTGGTGGATAAATCATCATTTATACAGCCTCTGAACCTCATTTCAGGCCCAGACCATACCTTAAAGAATGCCACTTCTTCCAGTTTCAAAAACTGTCCTTCATAAAAATCCTGTTCCAGATTACCTTTCAGTATCAGCTCATTTGCAGAGCAGAGGCATCAGGCATTTTGAGTCCACTTAACAACCAAGTTCTTCCAGTCTCTCACTAAGCAAGTTACCTGTTTCGCCAGACACTACCTGACTTCTCACTCAGGTGGTTCTCACAGGAGCCATCATATAGAAAAAACATTCTTAAGAAAAGAGTCACTCTCACAGCTCCTGTGAGTAGGCATTAAGTTATGATGGGGCCTACCAATTTAAATGTGATAGCATTATATTCTTCAAGAAGCTGGCAATTTAGTGGGAAAGAAAGATATGCATGCAAATAATCATAACACAGCCAAAACACATAGAGAGCTACAAGTCATGAGAATCCACCAATGGCAGGAAACACATTATTCATCTACAGTTTAAAAGTAACTCAACAAACAAATACTGAGCATCTGCTATTGTCTATCAAGTGTTGAACAGAGCACAGGGTGGGGGGAATGAATCAAGATATCCTACCCTCAAGAAATGTCCATCTAAAACAAGGGCACACACAGGGAACTCAACTCAATGCTCTGTGGTGGCCTATATGGGAAAAGAATCTAAAAAAAGAGTGGATATATGTATGTGTGTAGCTGATTCACTCTGCTGAGCACCTGAAGCTAACACAACATTGTAAATCAACTATACTCCAATAAAAATTTTTTTAAAATGTCCAACTGGAAAAAAGGTAAAGCAAGTACACACAAATAGCAAATTTCAGTATAACATGTACAGGATGCCATGGACACAGAGAAAAGGAGCCCTGAGTTCAAGATGGGAGTTTAGGCAAGACTTCCTAGAAAAATTAAAATATGAGTTGAAAATCCCAGGAGCTCAGGGTCATAACTGCTTTCCATACCAATGAATATTCAAGTAACTAACACAGTATCCAGCAAATGATAGAAACGTACTAAGTTTTTAAATGAAGTGGTAATCAGTCAAAGAGAGGTGTGGAGGGCATTTCAGTTAGAAGAAACAGTGTGAGAAAAAGCATGCAAACATGAAACAGTCTGAACTAAGCAGGTAACTATAAGCAGGCAAATAGTATTAGGACCTAAGACTCAAGGCAAGAAGTGATTGGGAATAAAGATGAGATATGTGAATGCCCTGGATTTCACTGAGGTTCTGAAACACAATGTTGGTGGTCAAGAAATGTCTAATATAAACAATTGACTTTATTCTTCAAGAGATACAACGCACTATGCAAAAGAAGAGGAAGAGATTAATTGCAATTTACAACTGCCAAGGGAGAACATGGTACTTATTAAATTTATGCTAAATCAATGATATTGTGATCGCACTGCCCATTTCTTTATGAGTTACAACAGCCCCAAATCAAGAGTATAAAGTGTCCATATGGAGTGAGGGCTGCTGGATAAAGTGAGAGGAAGAAAAGATAATCTAGCTCTTGATTTTGTGTCCAAATAATATAAATAAGTAACTTAAATTATACTAGCTGGTTTACAATTATTTGACTACAGTCTCAAAAATAACATATAGTATATGAGTCCAGTACATAGAAAATACTAAAAAAAAAAAAATCTGTGAAGGTACACATGAGATAAATAGCCCCTCATTAACTGCAAATTCATGATTAACCTATCACATGATAGAACAAACTAATGAGTTACTCTAAGAAAGTGGTGGGTAGGTAGTACAGTCATAACTCCTAAAAAAAAATGCTAGCTTTGAAAACCTGAAGAATTTCTTGTAAGTGTAGCTTATGGAAAGTACAAAATATTTTCAAGTAAGTATTATGTAAATATACAGATATGCAAGTTCCATTTTTGGCTAGTTAAAGCAGCATTTAAAATGAATTTTAAGAATGTTAACAACTTTAAAAACACATAGGCTGATTTTGCACTAGTTAAGCAAGAGAAGAAAAACTGGAAAGGAAATAGAAAACACATTAGACACAAAAAACTGAAAATACATTGGCTGCTTGGCTGTCTGCCTGACAAGGCTGTTGCAGTAGAATGACTAGTGATTTGATCCAGACAGGTGAGTCTGAGGAAGTAACACACAAATGAACAATACAACTACTAACTGAAAAATCTATAATGAAATATTTCTCCACAGATACAAAATTCAGAAGGTTTCTGACAACTGCTCTGTAAGTTAGGTAAATACCACTGTCTGATGCTGATCAAACTGGCCAGATGTCAAAGTATAATTGAAAAAGAAAAAAAAGATATTTCAAAAGAACAGCACATATCTCAG
The DNA here is from genome assembly GCF_000442215.2 of Lipotes vexillifer. Classification (NCBI taxonomy): domain Eukaryota; kingdom Metazoa; phylum Chordata; class Mammalia; order Artiodactyla; family Lipotidae; genus Lipotes; species Lipotes vexillifer. The sequence continues at coordinate 5,746,999 of NW_006786541.1, forward strand.
ATCCAAAGTACCTATTAAAGGGAAGAGAGGCCCTTCATCTGTGTGGTTTCTAGTTCAATCATATCCAAAGACTCAAGAGGCAGTGACTTTTTAACATGGGTTAACAGAAATAAAAGTTAATCTGCTCAGACAAAATTCTTTCCTAATGAATCACTGCCCTTCAGTTAGCTCTTTTATTTAACATTTACAAAGGTTGGTATTGACATTTACTGTATGTCACTGCCAGGGGACCAAGCTGTGTCTATACTTAGAAATAACACAATGGAGATGAGGTGGAGTCATAATCAATGCTGAAGCTTGCCTTCCTTGTACTGCCAAATACACCCTGGCCTAGCAGCCTCATCCTAAATACTGCAGAGCCAATTAAATCGATCACTGTATTGAATACAAGATAAGCCTTCTGCACTGCAAGAAGTGAAAGAACAAAGATAACAGAAAAAAAGTGATTCAATAAAAATTATCAATAACAAAACTTTAATATGATTCCCTGCTATATTTCAGTGGACAGATAATGTAGTTGAATATGATCTCTTCACAAAACGAAAACAATTTTTTTAATATCTGCAAGTTTTCCTAAATCTTTTGCGATCTGTAAAACTGCTTTTGAAATTACACAATTGTTTTAGCAAGTTCTCATATTAAGAGCTGCAGGATTCAAATGGAAATAAAATGACCTTATCCAAAATTGAGGGAAATGTTATTACAAATTTTGATTCATCAATAACAGAGAATGTTTATTGAATACTGTCAATGTGCTCAGGTAGTATGTTAAGCTCTTTGCACTGAGTACGTCCTTTAATTCTCAAACCAATCCTATAACTTAAGCATAATCACTATCCTCCATTTATATATAAAGACCCTAAAGAAACCAGAGCCAGAAGTTTGAACCCAGGTAGTCTGACATCAGTCTTGCTGCAGGAAAGTAGCTCTTACTTACAGTAATGAAGTAGTTTTGTTCATTCAAAGCAGATTTTAAAATTATACTAATGTGAGAGGTCATTTTCTATCAAAGTGAGTAATACCTAATTATAAACATGATTTTTACTATAAAGAAGAAATTAGTATGCTTTTTTTCCTACCTTTTTTATCTTATTGGGTTTTTAAAGATGCTGGCAGTTGAATTTCAATATAAAGCATGTTTTTCTACTTTAGTTCTATTTTTCCTCATAAATAAAACTTGTCATTAAAAGAGTAAACTTACATGGTTAGCAGTTTGACACTGAGGCCAAACAATGATAACACATTCTTTGGAATGTGGAAACTTTGAAATCTGGGAACTTAGTACTCAAATCAACTCACACTCAGAAAAGGTAGTCAAGAAAAGTTGTTAATAAATCATTCCATCATATTGTCCCCAGACTTACTCTCAATTACTCTATCACAACTAAACAAAATACCTGCTTCCCAGCCATTAAATTATGTAGGAAAAAATAAAATAAAGCTGCAGTCTAATTAAAATGAGAATGGCAATTACTGTATAAACTATACTAAACTATAATCTCTCAGAGGGCAAGATCTTATAGTTCTCACATATCATCTAAACAAAGAATTATTAAAAGAAAATCCATACTTGGAAAATATTATGCAACACTGTCTACCAGAGGAAAAAAATAAATAATTTATGAACCACCGAGTCCCATAATCTTATTTATAAACTAGCTATGTTAGGAACCTGGAATTTATCCGTATGTGAGAAAATATTCATATGTGGAACCCAGGTTAAGTATAGTATGATGGTTTAAAAGCATAAGCTTTGGAGTCAAGGAGACCAACACCTCCCTATCACTACTAACAGTATTAAGTAAGAAACTACTTAATCTTGTTGTGCCTCAGTTCCCTCATCTCTAAAACGAACATAACAACACCAATCTCATATGTTTTTCCTGAGGATTAAATAAGACAATGTTATAGAAACACTTAGAACAGAATCCAACATAGTGAGGTCCTGTGTAAATAGTAATCTGGGAACTGAACAGGAGATAAGAAAGATGGAGTTTTCTTCCTTCTTTTCTGAGTACAGGTGGGAAAAGTAGAACTTTTTCTTCTTACATTTCATTATATAATCCTCTCCTATTACCTAGCATCCCCCTGCTCAGCTGGTGCCCAGAGTACTCAACTCTTTACTATAGATCCCTTCAGTGATTTGTCATCCACGGTGTATCACACTCCAAAATGACTGAATTCCCTTTTCTCTCAATTAAAACTTGTCTGCTAGGCATTAAGCAATCCAACTTGACTAAGTTTTAATAACACATTAACATTCTGAAAGATTATGCTTATTAACCCAAATCAATTGCTGGTAGAATATAAGGCACTGAGACAAAATTAAAATTTAGGCAAAAATAGATGGAACAGCCTTTCCTAAGAATTTGCCTACAGCCTTTCTCCTTTAAGTCATTTCTACTAGTCACAGCTTCTCCCAACATAAGCCAATGTCCACCAGGTTCTGAGTATTTTCAAAATAGATCTTGTAGGTAGTACAAAAAGGACAATGATGTAGACAGATCTATGATAGCTTCTTGTCATGAAAAAGTGAAATTCATAATTAAAGACTTAAAAAAGTATTCAGTGAAAATTATATTTAAGTAAATGAGTTGAATTTTATTTTTCTTTTCCTAATTAAATCAAATGAACTATGTTCCTACAGAATGATCTAGAATTTAATGTCCAGACAATATTGTATTTTATACACATCATAAGTTTATTAAATATAAAGTCTGAGTCCAGAATAGTTCTTTGGCAGATAACGTTGTCTTTTTCATCTTGGTATTTCCCATACTCATAAGCACAGTGTTTAACATATAGAAGGCACTCAATAAAATATGAAGATACACGTGGTATATTAAAACTCTTATGGGAAGAACTATTACAATTTGTGCTATACCAAACCAATTTCATAAAAATGAACTGCCTGCCTATTGGTTTTCCACAGAAAATCAAAGCCACCCAGGCCTTACTGAAAGGATGGAACCTCAACTACTACACTCCAAAAAGACAGCAATCTAAGCTGCCCTACTGCAGCTCCTCTGTATCTGAACAGCCACTGAGATCAAGTTGAAGTTTGGCCATGCACAATCACTCACAGTTAGTGAAGAGCTGAGGGCGTTCCAAGCGAATTACTTCCTACCTCCAAGTAATCTGCCAAAATAGTTATCTACCTTCAGGGCACAGTTAACCCAGGGCTTGTCCCTGAAAAAGCTGCCTAAAGCTTGGCTCCTTTGCCCTATGGTGTCAGATCACTAAAAATTCAAGTGAAATCAGGTCACATGGCCAGCTTGGCATGGAGGATGGTCCTAAGACCTAGGACTTCCTGCTCAAATCTAGGGAGCTAGAACCCTCAGCTGCGAGAAGGTTCATGCTTTGGAACTGAAAAATTCCCAGTGCAACTCTCATTTCCACCTTCCCAAGACTTGATGAGGAGCAGAGGATTTCCCTTCCCTCTAAATCACATTATGGAAAGTATAAACTATACACTCCAGAAATATTCCTGTGATCATCCTTAAGGGTTTTAGTGCTTTCTTTATGGTATCTAAAAGAAGTAGAGGGGTTAGCCCCTTATTCATATGCAACTTTTGGTAAATCCTCTCTTTTGGCCCTCTCCCCATTTACAAAGTGTTTATTCTTTTCAAGATACATAAATCAAACCTACCAATTCCTCTGTGCCACACAGGCAAACTATGAAATCTTATCAAGGTCTGCTAATGAAGTCTCTCTGAGTCATCTTCACTCAATCAGAGTATACCAAGGGTCTCAGTTTGAATTACCTCTCTCTTCAGGTATTAGGAAGGATAAGCAAGCGCCACTACCCGCCTAGTGAATCCAAAATTTCTTTTTTATGCCTGCAACAAAACCCGAAGAAAAGCTGTAGGTACTATGATTTCACAGAGTTTGGCCTGAAACTCCCTGGGATTCAGCTGTTCCATGCCTCTGTCAAGGGAGAAATAACAAGACATTCCACCAAGAAGCCAACCAGAAGCAAATGAATTCAGGCCTAGCCAGCTCTGCCACAGGTGAACTCCATCTTTAAAAAAAAAAAAAAAAAAAAAGAAAAAA
>NW_006786541.1:5751128-5754538 GCF_000442215.2 Lipotes vexillifer
AAAAAAAAAAAAAAAAAAAAGTAGAACAGGATCAGAACAAGCCAGAAAAGGGAGGACATTCAAATATGCCTTCATCTTAAGACCCTACACATGGGACTAACACTAAACATACTGCATCTGGGACAGGATATTAATGTGTTTTTCGTTCACTGAAACTCTACATTTCTGTTCACAATTTTAGCCCAGTAACCCACACACTGCAATCTGAATCTCCTACTATCACAATCAACTCTTTCTTTTTTCTTTTTTTCTTTTCACTTAACAACTCAATAAATGTTGGGTGAGGCTTCCAAGTACCTTAATTTTAACATCTCAGTTTCCTCATTTATACGAGATGAATCAAGTCCGTTTTTAGCTTTCCACAGCCAATGCATTCATTCTATCTACGCCCAGACCAAATAGCCTATAAACACAGACTGAGCCTCTCAAATTAAAGGATTTGTGGAACTGGAAAGAAGGCAGCAGACTATATTACTATTCTTGCATTTTTTTTCTTTCTTGTATTCAAAAGTCTCGTTTTTCCCAATCAAAAACAAATAAACTTTCAACCAAATTCCCAAGAGCCTAGTCATAGAGAGAGGAAATAAGTAATGGGCACTATAGAAAAATGACTGCAGTTTCTCAAGTGCATAAGCATTTGTTTAGATTCTGTTTTAAAAGCAAGAATGTCGTACACATTATATCAGAGGCTGTTAACACGGGCAAGAAGATTCAGCATCTTATAGTTTCATGCTATTTGTGATGCTACTCTATTCTGCCAGTGCTTTTAAAGGCAAAAGCATGATACTTTCCCCTGACTATAGTACACTTAAATGTTTTAAAACAGAATTCTGTAAAATAAAATCTAAGTAATCAGATGAACACAAAGTCTTGGGTTTTTCTGGACCCAGATTGATCATGTTAACTAAATCTTTCCTACCGTGTGCTTTATTGACCCTCAGAACCATTATCTTTCAAGGCAATCCATTATGACACTAATCAGATATACTATACATTATTATGCTACCATGAGCATGCATGGTGAGAAAGCTACATCTTTACAACTTGCTGGGCAATTTAGGAACGATTTGTACTTCTTCCAAATTTCCTCAGTCAGGTTTCCTGTGACACTAAATTATCTCCATATGTTCTCATTACAAATATCAGGACCATTTGAATCTTGAATTAAAATATTACTTCATCGATTTATGCAGCTTGATGGTCATTATACCTTCTCTAATTATGCTTCTTCACAAAGTAATGCTTTCTAGATACCTTACATGTGCATTTGCTTTGATTTAGGATTCCTAATAGTTGACTTAAGTACAACTGTGATTTACAATAACATGTAAATGATTTAAATAAGAGCATTGAATGACATTAAATAAATCTCATAACTTTAATATTTTTATGAAGAGAGCAAGTTAAGCTACCTTTGACAATTTCTATTTACTGTAATATACAGTAGTATTCAATATTCATCTCAAAAAACCTAAAACACTATATATGACAAATAGGTTATGGTAAATAATCTAAGCTGGTTTAATTAGTTAATAGTTAACCTAGGCCATAGGTTCAAATTAACTAAATATAAATTAAACTATTTGATGTTAAGACAAGAGACAGAAAAATTCCAACATTCTTATAGAAAAGCCTAAAAATAATTACAGAATTATTCTTTAAATAGTACAAAATTTAATAGATTGTCCTGTTTATAATATTAATAATCATCACTACTGTGCATACTTCCAACTAACTGCTTCAAAGGAAATAAGAAATATATATTTTAAAAGATCAGATGTCCCATTCCCTTCCTAAGATAGGATCTTAGTACCTTTACAATAGCTGACATCTTAGCCCTTCTAGCTTTCCCCAGCTGACGCTGTACACTGAAGCACAGCTACAAATGCCCAGAGAAAGAAGACCCACTGGGAAAAATTGTACTCTGCTCAGCTTTGCATGCATCAGTGGGCTTCACAGTAGATAAATATACCCCATAGCCAGATTAACTGACACACTGAAGTAAAAAGAGAAATCTGAGATTTAGCCACTTTATCTTAAACCTCTTTTTAAGTAAGGGGTAGTTTGTTTTTACTTCAGCTTTTACATATACAAAAAAGTCTGCCCCCAAGGACTCATCCACATTTCTAATAATAATCATTTTTAAAGTATTTCTAAAAACCTTAATTTATAGCGCACGATATTTTATTATGATTTTAAAAGATCCAGAATTATAGGCTCTGTTTTTCACAAATGACACACATTTTTTTGACAACACAGAGCCAAGTTTTGGAAAATTTATTATTGGGTCTTTGTACGCATATTTAAAACAAGACTTCTCTAAAAGCTTAGAAAACGATTTGACAAATTAGGTAGAATCCTTAAAGATCCAAGGGGAAGTTATGAATTAGCCTACTGATGTTTTTCTCAACTCCATTTCCAAGAACCCTCCACAGTTCTCCCCCACATTTACCTCAAGAGACTCTAAGCCAGAACTCCCTCTAAGGAGTTGTTTGTCTAAAATACCTAACCCCAGGGATCACCAGAATAGCCTCACCTAGATTCTCAAACTCTTCCAGGGGAGCCAGCTTCCTGTGACTGGTGAAAAACTGAAAACTACAGAAGAGTTTCCTAAGTAGGATTAGCATTTTAGAGGAGAGGAGGGAGTTTTTCACATCTAATTGAGATTATAAATGGCAGTCAACTTAATCCTCAAACCTCATTTCTCAGTCAAGTAAAAGGGAGGAAAGGCCCAGTCAAAATCTGTTGTTGTATCTTTCTACTTTGCCTCCCAGGGAAAGAAAGGTGTCAAGGATCAGCTCTAGGCAAAATTTATCACTAAAAAATTAACTTTAGGACCTTCTAATATTTTTCTCTGACATGCTTACTACTACCTTTCCCTCACCCCAAGCCCTCTTGCTAATACTTTTCCATGTAAATTCTCAATTCTGAAATACAGATTATCTTGCTTTCTAAATATTCCCAAGTTGTTTATGTCCTCAAGAACACACATAAGGCTTTTGGCCTTTGATGTTTCCCACTCCCTATTGCCCAAAGGTACAATAATGCTGTGCACACGAAGTGAAGGACAAATGTTGATGAAAAGATTCTTCTTCTTACTTGCTAATAGTTGTATAGTTTCCTAAAAAGAAAAGTTCAAGAGACATTCCAGCCTTAGAAATACATGGATTTTGGGGCTTCGCTGGTGGCGCAGTGGTTGAGAGTTCGCCTGCTGATGCAGGGGACACAGGTTCCTGCCCCAGTCCGGGATGATTCCACATGCCGCGGAGCGGCTGGGCCCGTGAGCCATGGCCGCTGAGCCTGCGCGTCCGGAGCCTGTGCTCCGTGATGGGAGAGGCCGTAACAGTGAGAGGCCCGTGTACCGCAAAAAAAAAAAAAAAGACACACCAAGTTGTTGGGGACTGACTCTT
>NW_006786541.1:5754710-5810399 GCF_000442215.2 Lipotes vexillifer
AAAAAAAAAAAAAAAAAAAAGAAATACATGGATTTTCAGTGATTTAATAGGCCACAAGGGTGACTATTTTGGTCTAAATTTCCATTATAAATGTTTCTAGAAAAATAATCTCTGCACATCCTTGACCCTTCTCTTCCTCCTGTGTTTCCTAACCTACTTTCCTATAATTTTTTATTTCCTTCAATTAATTTATTTGTGTGTTCAGTCATCTATTTGTATATACTTTTTAATTAAAACTTTTCTTTTGAGGTAAACTATAGTTTACATGCAGCTGTAAGAAATAATGGAGAGATCCTGAGAACTCTTTACATAATTTCCTTCATCTTATAATATCACAACCAGGATATAAACATTGCTACAATCCACTAATCTTATTCAGATTTCCTCAGTTTTTAAAAAATCTGTGTGCACACATGTGGTGTTGGTCCTATACACTTTCATTACACGTGCAGGTTCATGTATCCACCCCCATAATCACAATACAGAACAAGGATCTGTCCTGTTGTTCTTTATAACCACATCCTCCTGTCTCCTTACCCTCTGGCAACCAACGATTTGTTCTCAATTCTATAATTTTGCCATTTCAAGAGTAGTATATAAATGGAATCACACAGTATGTAATCTTTTGAGAGTGGCTTTTCTTCACTCAGTCTAATTTACTCAACATCAATCTAAATCATTGCATTGATTATAATTCATTCTTTTTTATTGCTGCATAGTATTTCATGGTATGAATATACCACAGTTTCACCATTTACCCAGTGAGAGACATTTGGATTGTTTCCAGTATGGGCTATTATGAATAAAGGTGCTATGAACATTTGTGTTCAAGTTTTTGTGTAAACGTAAGTTTTCATTTCTCTGGGATAAATGAGTACAACTGCTGAGTTGTATGGTAACTGCATTTTAGCTATAAAATGAACGGCCAAAGTGTCTTCTAGAATGGCTATACCATTTTACATTCCCAATGTATATTTTCCTTTACATCCTTAGGCAGAGTTACACAAAGCCACAATGTATTTTTTTAATGGCTGTCATCTTCATAAGTATATTTGGGGCACTGCTTTCCTTCTAAGTGATCATTGCAAGTTGGAAAGTTAAAAGCACCTTCTATGAAGAAAAGAGTTGGGAAGTTCAGAGGTACTGCAATGTCCTAAAACTGTTCAGTGCAGCAAGTTTGACCAAAGGAATCAGGGACAGATTTTTTAAAAAGATATAAACAGATACAGAGGATACATATAACAACATGCAAATTATAAGTGCATACATACGTATATCCCTCCAATATCTCTAGGGAAAAGTAAATTACAAACAGACACCTGCTACTATGCCAGTACTTGAAGATGTTTTCTAGTAACCTTGTAAAACACCTAAAGATAATACAAAAAGAAGACGTGTTTGAAATCTTACTGTAAAATGAATTAAAACAAAAGCTTATATTTAATGTGCTCCTATCTTGTCTAAACATACAGGTGTGTATGAGTGCATGCACGCACACACTCACACACCAGGAGTAAAACTGCTTTGCACTTAATGGTGTCACTAAAGGACTGCATAATTTAATTTCCTTGAAACGATTAACCTGTATGAAAGGAAAATAAAAAGTAGATGGGAATTCTTTGGTGCAAGCATATTTCATTTCATGTAAACCTAAGAAGATATTTATAAAAATTATCACATAAATATAGCACTACATTTTCTTAAATCTTCCAGGTAAAAGAGAGCCTTAAATTGAAGACGAATAGCATATCAAATCAGAAATCTCAAACACAAATCATTAAGCCCTGTACATGAAAAAATTTAATTTTATATACCCTATAAACTGCAACAAAAATCCATAATTTACATTTATCTTACCAAAAATGTTCAGATATAAGCTAGAAAATGTTATAATATTTTTATTGCACACATTTTTGGGGATATCCCCCACTTGGGAGTGCAGACTCTCACTAAAGCAACAGTACTTTTCTGATGATTGTGCCATTCTCACATTATCCTCTCATCACAGGTTCTCTCTATACACTCTTCTCCACAGTTATTCTCTGAAGATTTCTCTCTGAAAAGCAGCTGCACTGCCACATTGCCACCAAACTGCCTAATTTTCACCTTTTCTCTCCTAATGTGGTAGGTTCAATTCACTACAGTTACAGTTTTACATTACTATTTTGCGAAGTAGATTTTTAAAAAATTCCAGATTATAGAAAACTAAGGGAATAACAGGATTTCAGATGAAGGAAGTCTGACATTTGCCTAAAAAAGCAACTATCAGTACCACACTTGAAGACAAAACAACAGGAAAACAACTCACCTAGTAAGTAACTTACCATTCTGTATAGAGGCAATGAAGCCCTGGAAATTTTAGAAATAATTCACCACCACCACAACCACCAATCACCATGTCTGGATATTAAAAAAACCAGAAACACAAAACAACCCTGGTACACTCCACAGAATTTCACATATATGATTTATTACCTAATCAAAAAATTGATGTTGCTACCATTTAAAGTTTTTTTTATTGTAAATTATCTAGAACAAGATTGGCCAACTACAGCCTGTAGAGCAAATCCAGGCCACCAACTGTTATTTTTATAGCCCATGAGGTAAGAATAGTTTTTCACATTTTTAAATGGTTATATAAGTACCTACACATACTATCACTGATTTTGCCTTCTGGGCTGCAAACTCTAAACTATTTACTATCCGGCTTTTTGCAAAAAGGTTTGCTAACCCCTGATCTCAGGGATCAGTATAGAAAAATATGTAATATAAATTAATACAATTTATAACTATAAATAAAATGAATTGATTTAATTTTCAGCAAGTTGAAGTGGCCTTGAACTCTACTCTCATTTATTTGTGACTCCCTAGAAATTTCGTAAATCTGAGGAGTCTGACAAGCCCCCAGAGGTATTCTCAAAGTGAAAAACAAGTAAGTAATTTAAGAATGACTGTTACATACTTCACCACACTACACCATGCATATGCCAATAGCCAAAAAATATTTTTCAAGAGAACAGTATTACATAAAAACATAGCCATACATATGAGAAAGCCCCACAATACAGGTAGAACAGCAAATTCTACTATTCTTAAAAACCTTAAATTCCAAAAAACACCACCAAAACAAACCCAAGGTGGAAGCCATAGAAAATGTGAGCTATGAAAAACAAAGGCTGAATTTTGTAAGAAAAAAAGGAATAAGCTGAGATGTGAAGGTGATTATAAAAATAGTGGATTGACACTCAAATTAAGCAACAGTTTTTACTTAAAATGTGAGGCTTATTAAATAACAGCCACATAGTACAAAGACTATACAACTGAATGGTAACTACCATGAATACCTTCAAACAATAACATTTCTATAATTTAAACCAAAGCAATTCAAGATATGCTTTCAAATTCTTAAAAAATTCACTTTTATTTTGTGGCTAATTAAAGCTTGCATAAACATTGTGACCACTAACCAACCTAGTACTGAGTCTTCACTTTAAAAGAGGTTCCAGAGTTTTCAAGGTAAAAGGAGTACCAGTCACACCTCTCCCTACTCCCAGTCCTTATGACAATCATGTATTTTTCAACACTCCCAATTGAGAATCACTAAGCTAGATGACCTCTAAGATCCATTCCAGTGCAAATATTCTATGAGAATTTTAGTTAATACTTAAATAGCATTTATTTTTAACAAAATGCTCAGAAAACCTATAGCAAATGATGAAGACATTTTTATAACCATAAGCAGTGAATCTGAAATATTACCACATCAAAGACACGGTCTGATAATGCTGCTCTAGGACTTTTCCTAATCAAAATAATGTCCCAAATTCTCAACTGTGTACCATGGTGTGGTTCTGAGATTATACACATCAAGGAAAACTGTCAGGTTTACAGAAATTCCTTAATGAAAAAAAGCATTCTTTTGTTCTCTAGTAACCAAGCAGCCACAGCCCCTGTCATCCACCCTACTATAAAGAGAACTCAGAATATCCTCAGAGTTCACATTCACTTGGTGAGAATCAGACACAAACAATGGGAAGATTCAAGGAAGAACCACATATCAGATCTGTGCCACTGACCCACTATAAAACTGTGCAGATCAGTAAAGATTACTGTTGACCACAGAGCATGAACACATGAATGATGATGAACAAATGGATTGGGTAAATAAATAAAAATAAAGGTGATCCTCCTTACCTAAGTCCCTGGAGATACCACTTTGCAAGACTGCAGAGTTAAGCCAATGTTGTGGCCTGATGAAAATATTCACTAATGACCAGATAACTTAGAAAAAAATACCAGTGAAATATCACTCACACTATCACAGATAGTGTGCCTACCTCAGGCCTGAGTCAATGGCATTGTTGGTCAATCTTATGCTAAATAACCCATAATACAAAGCAAATAAAAAGAAATTTATTGAGAGTTGAATATCATGCAAGAGACTTAAAATTTCACCAAGTCCTTTAAACTTATGTTAAAGAATCATTTAACCAAACACAAAAGCCATTGACAAATTAGGACCTAACTGAATTAGAGTCAGTTAATAACTGAAGAGAAAATCAACAAGGTTCAAATGTGAAGTAAAAGACATTTCTATAATGCCATACAATTTTCTGAAGAAAAAAATACACCAAAAAATTCAACAATTAATTAATTCTTTGTTCATTTAAAATCTAGTAGATTTTATGGTTTTGTTAATATTAATTTCTAATTTTAGCTTTAGTTTTCAAAATAAAGCCCCAAACATTTCTTTTCCCTCTATCTTCCAAAATCTTGATATCTCTTTGAAGCAATTATTTAATTCTCTTAAATAATTCACGCCAGGACTAATTATTCTTAGATAAAAGGGACCTGAGTCTATACAGGAGTACACCTGAAACTCTGGAACCTCTTTCAAAGTGAGGTACTAGTTTGGTCTCTCCCAGACTGGGTAGAAAAGAAACCATTAGCTCATCTCTGGCTTTGGGGATAGGTTTCAGAAAGAACGGCTATCAAGTCATTTTAACTATGAAAAGAGGCTGCTTTTCAGGCTGAGGAGGCAGGGTAGGGACATGGAAAGAAATGATGTTGTCAGGAACAGAGTACTACAAATAAAATGCATATACGCATTGAAAGAAAACATCCCAAACCACTAAGGAATAAGGTAACCTGTAATATGGTAGCCAGAAAGGACAATGTAAAACAATTTGAAGACTGGAGGTAGGACCTAGAAGTAGATAGCAAGAGACAAGAACACCGCACTCTACCCTTTCCCACTTTTCAAATCTCCTCTCTGCCCAATTTGCCTCTCCAGTTTTATATCATTCTCTTAACACTTTCAAGGGGAAAGAGGGGGATCAGATGACAGTGATTGAACCCTTGGATCCACCATGCCTAAAATCAATCTACTCCTAGTCATTTGGGATAAGAAGTCAATAAATACCACTTTTTGTTGAACACAGTTTAAGTTAATTTCTGTTATTTATAAGATATTTTCACACAGGGCAGAATAAAGAGATGGATGGGTACACACGAAGGAGAAAGAAAAAGGTATTCAATAATTCAGACTGGTTAATGAGAGTCTAAGCAGTAGCAAGAGGAAGAAAAAGATATAAAAGCTGTAATGTAGAAAAAGGGGCAAATGAACAAATGGTTGAGGTAAAAAGAAAAAAAAAAAGCAGTGCAGTAGAAGGGGGCTGTGAGCTAAGTTAGAATCAAGAGGGTTTGATCCCTGTTTCCTAATTAACTACTCATTTCATTTTTCTTGGTTTTGGTTTCTTCAATAACTAGGTCTGGTTCACTCACGTTTTTTCCAGTCCCAACATTTTGTGTTTGTAAGCATCCAAAGATCAGAGAACGTAGATCTATGAATAATAACTCATCCTTCGTTGAGACTTGGGGTTAATAAAACACTGGACAAAGTATGAAGGCCTAATCCTTATGAAATACTGTCAAACCAGACAGTAAGCTATACTGTTTCCCCTAAGCACAATTATAATCATTTTCATTATCTCATCTATCGAAAGAATTTCTGTACGCCAAAGTTAGAGATCTTTTTGAAGGCAGGGTTCTATTACGTTTTGATATCCTGAAAATGGTGATTCTACATTTTTTTGTAACTCTAGGAGATTTCTGGAGTAATCATAAAGTATAGTGTAGGCAGAATCAAGTACACAAAAGAGTTTTCTTTGAAATTTGGTTGTTTGAAATACTGAATGTATAGGAAAAAAGTGTACTTGGGTTTAAATTCCCAGACAAGCCCAGAGAAACTTATTTAATCTACAATGAAATGAAAATAAAATGCAGTAGCTGCTAACAGAGGGGGCCCTTTAAACTCGGTCAGGTAAAGAAGGGCAGGGCTGAGCAAATAGACTCCAACAACAATGGAAGGACAGTTGGTTTGTTTATAAGTCAAATACTTACAAAACACAGGTTTAACAATGCAACAACTGGACCCAACCTGTTAAATTAGCTAAGATGCCTAAAATGACTTATAAAAGTATATCCAGCAGTATTATTAACCTTGTGCTACTTTACATTTCAAAGAACTCTCATATTTTATCTTTTATTTTTCCCTTAACACAACCTACAAACATGTCCCAGTGTGTGCACCATAGAAAACTAGTTTCCCATAGGCTAATGATGATTTTTTACAAAAAGGCTTCTGTGCATCATCTGATTCTGGAATGTGATGGGCTAAACATAATTAAATAAGCTCCCCGCCTTTTCTTCCCAAAGTACAATCCCTTTAATACCCCAAAGTACAATCTCAATCTCTAAGAGGGGGCATGTGATATAAAATGCTTTCCAAAGTTATGTCCCTATGGAACTTTTTTCATAGTCACCTCTCAAAAGCAGTGTCTCCATACGTACAGTTTTGGAAAATGCTGAGCTAGTGCAACCCTGAAGGCGTCATGTAGAAAGAACCAGTACCTTACATGTCTAATGTGCCTAGTGGAAGAACACTGGGAGTCAGAATACATGGGCTCTACATTCAGTTTTGCTGCTTATTGACTCTGTGACCTCAAGAAAAAACACAATTTTTTTGTACCTTAGTTTTATCATTTGCAAAATACCAATTACAACTCTAGTTGCAGCCTTTTCCAGGGTTGAATAAAAGATATTACATGAGATTATAGAATTATAAAATTCTAGAGCTACAGAAGACCTTTGAGACTATGCAGCAATACCTTATCTGAAAGGTGAAGGTTATTTTTCAGGATCTGGTTTAAAATCCAGACCTCTTTAACTCTCAGCCCTGTATTTTTTCCTATACCACCACATGTTGCTTCCAGTTTTTAAAAGATACAATACTAGCAAAACATCTCTAGAGGCAACATAGGTCTCAGAAAGGAACACAAATGAAGGTCTCAGAAAAAAGGAAAATTGAAGGTACTATCTTAAGTTTCCCATTGACAATACATGCACACACCACCTAAAACAAGTAAAGCTTTGATAGATGTGGAGGAGTAGATAGTTTATTCCACAATAACTTGGGAATCAAAGGGAGGCAATTCTATAAAATAACTTGTCTTTATGTCCAATTAATAAACTACTCCTACCATCACCGAAAATACATCTAATCAACAACAGGTAAAGGAAAGCAAATATTACTGAAATTAATGAAGGGCCCAAGGGTGGAGAAATGGACCAAAGCTGGAAGAGGACAGAAATAAATAGGACTCTTTGGTGATACTACTGCAATTTACTGCTATTGTCAAAGCTTTGCAGTTTTACTATAATAGAGTACAGAACTGTTTGATGCTAATTACTTAGTGATGTGCCAAAAGGATGTACTTATTTCACTTGAAACATAAGAAAAACCCCCTTTTCCATATTGACAAATCAATAGGATAATTCTGGAATTCATTAAAAAGAAACACTGTTTCAACATGAGTTTTACTTCCCATGTAAAACACTTCAAAATACCTAAATGAATACAGAAGTGCATGTTTCTGTGGCAAACTGTTCATTACTGAATCATTATCAACCCTTGTTAGATAAAATTTCTCATTTTTGCAATGTACAAAATCATTAAAGTATTTGAGAGCTCCATCATGAAAGATAGTAGCACTCTACAATCCACTATTTCTTTAGGCAAATATGCTTATTGCTGAACACAATACGAAAAATAACAACATTCCCTAGACATACAATTCCACCCCCCCTTAGATGGTGTTTTTATATGTTGACAGCAATGATGAAACATGTTACAGCTTTCCAGTTAGCTTTAACTGTTTCTGAGCACTCATCATTCACAGAATCACTCTGAAGTTTTTACCTATTATGACAACTAGGTATCAGTAGTTCCAAATGCTGCTAATACTGCCATGCACATCTCAGTCCTGCTTTAACAATACAGGTTTTTAGCCTGAAAACTCCCCTAAATTATCAAATGGCTAACAAAGTTAATCTATCCACTGTAACTCTACTGAGCGCTATAAACCCATATTTGGGGGTATCTAACAGTTCAATTACGTCAAGTCACATCAAGTGGGACTGCCTGTTGCTGTATGGAGGTGCTCCACAATTTAAAGGACATTCATTTCCAAAAGCTAGCTATTGTCATGCAGATTGCTTAGACTCAACTGTTAGATATCTCATTTGATCATTTGTACTGAAAATAAAAGGAAGGAAGTGTAGTAAATCAGATATTCCCAAAACCAGTGAAATCCTTTTGAACAATATCTGCCTAATCTTCTTCAGGGTCATTTTCCCCTTTCCTATGGGTAAATTAACATTTTTAAGATTAGGTAGTTAAAACGTACAATGAAAATGTATAGCTGCACCTGGTTAATTGCACAATGTAGTTCAGATGAATGCAGATTTTTCTCATTTGTACTGTGAAGGGATCAATCTGTTTATAAACCCGAGTTTTTTTATTTCAAGACTATTTTAGATGCTGATTTTATACATAGGGTATGGATGATTACTGAAAGTATTCTAATAATTATCAGTAAACTGAAGAAACTAACAAGCACATGTTCATAATTGCTCCAACTAAGAAAATGTTACCTCAAACTGAATTACAGAAATATTTTTAGTCAACAGCTACTCAGAGCAAGTGACTGACATGCATACTTCTTAGAATTCATTTATTTTCCACACTTACCCCACAATTTTAACAGTCACCTTGGCTCAAAGCTGCACTAATGATGCAATTCTACTGAACTTAAGAGTCATCTCTGAAAGCTAATAAAGGTAAGAACATAAATATAAAAAAGGGCAATTTCTGATTTTTCACAATTCAGTTATATCTTTAATTAAGAAAGCTTAGTTCAATCTGAAATTACAAAAACATTAACTATAGTTTGCTCTACCATATTTACCATAAATTAAATGCTACTTGGGGAAAAGTTATACTACAAAAGGAAACCATCTGGAGTGTCACATCTACTTTACTTTGATAGTAAGCTTGATAGAAAATTTAGAAGATAGATTAGAAAGTTTTCCCTGGCCAAATGCAAGGATAATTATTTTGTTCTATATTTAATTCTGATTTTTACCTGGAATGATAATATATTTAATACCAGGATTTTCATTTTCATTTATGTTGAAACAAACTGTCATTTTAAACACAAGTTTTATCACTGATTTTTACTCTTGTGTCATACTCAATGATTCTGGCTTCAAAGTGGTAACTGCCTTAGGCAAAATCCACACTGAAATATCAGAATCTGTCTCCTCAATACTTTATGGAGGGTAAGGGAAATAAAGGCTGTGCTAAACAGAACCATTTATAAAGAAACTGCAGACCACCAGGATTTTGGATTTGGGTAATCCACTTAGATTAGCATGGCTGTCTCTTAAAAGGACAATTCTAAGATCACAATATAGGTCATGTCCTTAAGAAGTAAAGTAACGAAATCAATGTCAATTACACAAACCTTCCATATTAACATGACACCACTGACAACCAGTAAGACAGATTAAATAAAGCTTTTGTAATGTGCTCAGGCCCAGCATAAACAAGGAGGAAAAATAATGTCATAAAACAGATTGTTTTGAATCAGGTTCTGCAAAAAGGTAAAATTCTCGCTTAATAAGAGTGGCATCCAAACTGGGGGGAAAAAATTGGGGGCTTATCATTTCAGATTGAATAGCTATAAACTTTGATATGAGAAAGCGAGAGGGCAGGGGGAGAGAGGAAGGGAGGGCTGGTTTGCAGTGAGTAGGGGGAGATATAGAGAATGGCTAACCTTAAAGGTTTTGCCAAAAATAATTATCAGGTTTAGGTCGTAGGTAATGTCATTCAAAGTACAACTTTACTACAGCAGAAGAAAAAATTTTAAATCCCCAATAAGAATCCAAGTGCTTAAAACAAATGCTGCAATACTTAAATATAGTATTATGTTTTGATCAAACAGTGTCAAAAGAAATACTGCCCAAAATGAGTAAAATTTGCCTAAAATCACTGCTGTCATATTTTTAATTACCACATATATACAACTGTTAAGACAAATAGTAAATTACAAACAAATGTCTCTGAAATGCTTCCCTGCCCAGAAAGCAGAAAACATAATGCTTGATGTCACAGACACTGCCAAAACTAACAGATAAAACACTGCTGCTTCCTTTTTTGATAGCAATGACAATAATGCTCTAATAGAAGGAACCACATTTCTGAATGCTTGCCCCTCAAACTTAGCTGAACAAAGAAAGCCCAGATGCCCCTAGAAACTTAGGAACTTTCTTCTACATACTTAGGTGTCCATCCTGGACAAGGAGATAAAAAATGTCTCTGACCAAAGAGGCTCTGTGAAGACTACTTGCAGAGAAATTACCAACTTACCCATTAGATTTGAGTTCATGAAAGGTGTTGGGGACAAGCCTTCATGGGCCCCTAATCGACTGTCATTCAAGTGATCACTGTAATGAGGGCTGTCTGTAAAACCCTAGAGAAAAAAAAAAAAGACCGGAGTATTAAAGAGATTATTTGGCAGTCATGCTAATTGAGCATAATGACACTCATCTAATTAATGTACAGACTTACAAATGGTCATTCCTAACCAAGTTTCTGGTTCATTACTTGAAAAACTAAACAGAAGTGCTGCTTTTATTCCTTTTAAGATATTAAAGTCAAAAAATTTCTTTATAGATTTAAAAAAAAATTCGCCCTACAATCTCTTTACAGACAAAAGTAAAGTTCTAAAAGGATGAACTAAGAAAATATATTTCTGAGTTACAATAAATTAGGAAAATGTTTATCTGTATCCTCCTTTCTCTGCCTCTATACCCTATCAATAAAGGGTTGGGCAATTATAAGATTTACTTAAAATATTTAAAAAAATCGACAATCAATATACTAGAAATGAATCCTTTCCTAAATGGCAAACAAATATTTAGCAAAAGACGATCTGCTTATACTCCTTTTAATACTAGTATAACAAGATATACTCCTATAGAAACTGAGCCATGTAAAAAAGAAAACACAAAGATAGTTAATTTAAATTCTTAAGAGTCTAAAAAATGAAATTGCAAACACCATGAAAACAATAAAGCTAATGTTATTTCACAATAGCTGTTATTAAATTTATCTTTATAACTTAAAACATGTTTTTTAAAAGTGAGTGAGCCTAAAAGACATGAAAGTTCACAAATACAATAAGTGTTACAAAAAGCTCAGTGGATAAAAGCTGTTCTGGTTCTCAGACTCTTATACATGCTAAATACAGCATCACTTCCAAAATCATATAGTTTCTAAACAAGGCTTTGAACCCCTAGTTAATTAAAACTGAGGTGGTACTCACCCTTTTGCCAACTTAAAACGGTTTTAGTAAAGATCAGAAAATCTTACAAGAGGCCCAAACAAGAACAAAAACTGACTGCCCTGGCTTACAGAAGCCACCCAGAATCCTCTGGGACTATAAAATCATCAATCAGTGAACATTTATCATTACCCAGACTGCAGGCTAACATTCAAGAAGACATTAATGGGGCTGAAACAGGCCTCACTATCTTTGCAGGCATGCTGTCAGTTCAACCAAAGGGCTAGGAATTGAGGGCTAAATAACTGTCAAATCATTACAATTGCTTGGGGATGCATGTCACAACACCTTCTGCTGTTCTGTTTTAAAACTAATCTGCTGGGAGTGCTAACTCCCAAATGAATCTTTGTTTCATTTTTATCTACTTTTAGAATCACTGATACACATGTGACAGACACTCAAGAAGAATCTTGGTGACACTTACAACTTGGTTATGACCACAAGGGTGTCCTCTGGTAACCACAACCATAGTCCTGTCTGTCACAACCACACGCAGCAAGAGCTATATACAAAATAGAATGGCTCCCAGCTAAAGTCACTCCTTGGAGTTTACCTCTGTTGCTTAAAATTGAACACCCTTGAGGTGCTAAGTGACATCCTACTATCTCACATTCATCTGGGTGTTTCTCTCTGCCACTCCCTCCCACTGCCATTCTTAGACATAGAGTCAAAAGAAGACATTGAAACCTACAAAAAAAACCTCACTGAAATATTGTTTGTCATTATTAAACAACAGTATTACTCTTGAAAAATGCAAACATAAATGCATTTGTAGGTCAGCCATGTTGTTCACACTTTATTTGAATGTTAAAGGATAATAAAAGATTAATTTTGCATGTTCTCAATTCTCTTCATCCTTGAAGTGCAATAAGAAGTTTTTTCTTTCATGACTATAAAAATAAAAACATTAAAAACATTAAAAACATTTAAAACTATTTCCTAAAGCACAAGTATATAAATAAATAATATAAATATTATATAATAATATAAATAATAATACAAATAAATCTAAGTTTCAGGGTATCATCAAATAATTGTACACACACAGTGGATTAACTTCACATATAACATATATCACAGTAAGCACAGAGAAGATCTATCTCTAAGCCCCTATTAATATGTGCTCAGAAAACAGAACAATTATTTTTCTACGAACCATACACAAATAACAGTAAGTACTATCTCTTATCCATTTGCAACCACATACAGCAATGTATAGTATAGAATTTACTACAAGATTATTTCCTAGTCCAATAATAAAATCTGGGATTGTCATATTGTACCACAGAGGAATCTATAAACCTGTGTCATCACATACAAGCAAGATTTGAATATGGGCCTCAATATCTATTTACTCATAAATTATATACATATACTATTAACCAATATTCAGTAAGTCATAATTTCGTTCATGTAAGATAAAAATTAAATAGAAATTTGAGTATTTTTTCCCATACCTCAAAGTGCACAAAATTCTTTTGAAAAGCCACAGCCTAAAAGATAAGAGAGGAACAGTTCTTCATCCACAGATGCAAACTGATGCTGGAGGATGGAACAATGAAACTGGACTCAAAAATGTTTGTCATAGTTTCAGGGACTTCCCTGGTGGTCCAGTGGTTAAGAATCCGCCTTCCAATGCAGGTGGCACGGGTTCGATCTCTGCTCAGGGAACTAAGATCCCACATGCCGCGGGACAACTAAGCCCTCACTGTAACTACTGAGCCCACGTGCCACAACTACTGAGGCTGTGCGCTGTGGAGCCCACGTGATACAACTAGAGAGCCCATGCACCACAACTAGAGAGAAGCCTGCATATCACAAGGAAGAGCCCTCACGCCACCACAAAAGATCCTGCATGCCACAACTAAGACCCGACGCAGCCAAACAAACAAAGTTTGTCATAGTTTCAGTTCTAATGTGTGCCAAAACCTCACTTAAAAAACTGGGACTGGCTATTGTTTGAGATTATTCTTATCACTGCTTCCTCATAATAGAAGTGATACCCACCCAGAATATAACTTTTGATGAGCCAGGATGAATAGCTACAAAATAATTTATAAACATTTAAATAAGATCAGCTCAGAAAAGTACACAGGTATTTATCAGTCAGCATGTTAATTGTGTCAACTAGCTAGATGATACCTACAACAGTGCTTTGCAAACTTCAGTGTTCATATCCATTGACTAGAGATTTTGTTAAAATTCAGATTAAGAAGCATAAGGTCTTGAGTGGGGCCTAAGACTCTGCATTTCTAACCAACAGGTGATGGTGATGCTACTGGCCCATGCACCACACTTCTAGCAGCAAGAACCTAGACAATCTGGAAATAAAAATCTTTTTCATATATGGAAAGGAAAAACTCAAGTCTACATAGGTGATAGCTGAGTTCTCTGCTTCCCCCCAACCAGAACCACATTAAAACACCAGAAGTATCAGGTAAGTATAAATTAGGGAGAAATACCACCGTTAACAAACAATCTAAAGCAATTAGAATAACAAAATGTTTTTATATATGCAGGTAAGTATTCATCCATTTAGTCTTAAGTAGAAGACAGATGTCAAATAGAGCTTGAATGAAAGAAATGGGTTGGCTAAACCAGAGTTTAAACAGCAGACCCCTTAAGTACCACATACAGTTAAGCAAAGAGCATAGATGTCCGTAAGTCGGAAAGGCAAAAAGGCATAATGCAGAATGGAGTTGACAGAAGAGCAAGGAAGGAAGCAGAATAATGCAATGACTAGCTAGAGTATCAAATGGCAGGAGAAAACGAGCAGGAGGTGATTGGCCTGAGGGAGGAGTTGGAGTAACAAGAAAGGAACAAAAGCCAAGCAAGCAATTGTTAAAATGAAGCCCAAGGAGATCATTCAGTGGTACTGATAAGTGAATGCTATTTCAATTCTGGAATATAAATAAAGTAAACCAGGATTCCCTGACAGTCCAGTAGTTAGGACTCGGAGCTTCCACTGCAGGGGGCACAGGTTTGATCCCTGGTCGGGGAACTGAGATTCTGCATGCAGCATGGCCAAAAATAAAAAAATAAAAATAAACAATAAAAAAAATAAAGTGCACAGCTGGCTTTTTAAAAAAAGGGAAGTAAACCAATGAGATCATTAAATACAGAACTATCATGGGGTGCATATTTTAAATTGATAAAGCATTACCATGGTAATAAAAGGAGTCAAACCTGATCCCCTGGAGCTCCTTATTAAGATCCTGAATTCTGGAAAATGGTTTTACCATGAAAATAGCTGCTAATAAAAATGAGATTTTCATACATGAGAGATAATAAACACTACATTATGAAGGACAGAGCAATACTATCAGATTCATCTATCATAGTAGCTTTTTAGCCAAAGTATGCTGCTAAGCACAAAAATATTTCCAAATAACCCTAAAAAATTACTGTTCTTGTCTTACAATAAAAATGGAAAGTACTCAAAAGTGCTTTTTTTAATCAGTGATTTTATAACTGATAAAATCAGTTGATACACAGAGTTTACAAAAACTGTTCAATTCTATATTTAATATCTAAATGACAATTTAATTTGCAATTCTTAAATACTCCCACCTATGAATACATAACACTTCATAAAAGCTTTGATATTATGAAATATGTTCTATAAAATGTATTTCATACTTTTCTCTACCTTCAATTTATGGTACAGAATTTAGAAACTTTAATCTTTGCTACAATATGACAACAGACTCTAATCAATCAAAGCTGTTACCATTTTTAAACTAATTTACACTGCACATTATCAATCCAATCTTTTGTTCTATCAAAAACAAAACAAAAGCACCTAGTATTATTTACATAATAGTGCTCTCCTCTTGTTTGTCTCCTCAAAATTACAGTAACTTTTTTTGTTGCCTAATTCTTTAAATAACTTTTAAAAATTTTATTTCACCCAACCAATAAATATGGCGTAGTCACCAGAGAACGCTCCCAAGTTGAGAAAAGACATGTTTTTTCTAACCTATGTGGCTATTACTTTGTTTGAAAACCACTGTCTAATTCTATTTTAAAATATTCTTTACAATTCTTTTCAATAGTTAAAAAGGGATGGGGAGAAAGGCTCTTTCAATAAAGATTTACTTTCTCAGAAACACTTTCCCTGACCCTACCAAATTGGGTGAACTCACTCTGAGCTCCCATAGCAGCAGGCATTTCCATCATGTCACTACTCACACTTACTGAAATTACCTATTTAATTATCCATTTAAATTATACCATAATTATCTATTATAACTGCACAGTACAGTATAGTGGATAAATGTAGAATTTTTGGAGCCAGACTAGCAGGCCTGAACTCCATCTTTCCACATGCTAACTGTGTGACTTGAGGCAAAGGAACATTTCTTGCCTCAGTTTCCTTATCTGTAAAACAGGGATAATAATAATAATACAATATTTATCTCACAGGTTGTTGAAAGGACTAAATGAGTTATTGTATGTAGTAGCAATTGGAAAAGTACCTGGAAAATAGTAAGCACACAATATATCCTAGCCATTACTATCATCTCAGAGACTGTTATGTCTTGCAAATTCTGAAAAGTCAGGCACTATGTCTCTTTTTCTCAAATCCTCAGAACAAATGACAGATGGATGGGAGGTTTCAGCTGCTAAATCCTTAAAATGCTGCAGGGCTTCAGATATAAAGGTTCAATTAATATTTCCATAGAACACCCAATAACTAGCAGAAAGAAAGTTAATAAGGCGCTAGCTTATCTAACGGGACTGAACAAATAACCACAGATTTTTGGTATTCAAAGAGCCACAGATTTCACACCAAGTAGTGAAGTCCTATAGCTTCGAAGTGGTCAAAGCTAGCAGAGAGTCAGCCAATAGCCATAAGCTGCCAGAAAGCTCTGAATGAGGCCTAATATAAATGAGTGGTCACACTTAGAAGTAAAACAAAAATAAAAATATGTAGAAATAACAAATGAAGTTTAAAAGAGAAAAAAAAGTGTCCTTACTGTATTTCTTATTTACCTATGACAGATTAGCAAAATAAATGTCTAGATAAATAAAGTTATAGCTTTTAAACAAATTCTTTAAAGTGTCTCTTTAAGTTAAATACACCGATGAGGGACTTCCCTGGTGGAGCAGTGGTTAAGAATCTGCCTGCCAATGCAGGGGACACGGGTTCGATACCTGGTCCGGGGGGATCCCACATGTGGCAGAGCAACTAAGCCCGTGCTCCACAACTACTGAGCCTGCGCTCTGGATCCCGTGAGCCACAACTACTGAGCCCACGTACCATAACTACTGAAGCCCGCGGGCCCAGAGCCTGTGCTCCGCAACAAGAGAAGCCACCACAATGAAAAGTACGTGCACCGCAATGAAGAGGAGCCCCGGCTTGCCGCAACTAGAGAAAACATGCACGCAGCAAGACCCAACGCAGCCAAAAATATAAATAAATAAATAAATAAATAAATAAATAAATAAATAAACCTATGAAAAAGACAAGTGAGTTGATCTAATCACAATAGTTTGTTACCTGAAAGCAGGGACTGTGTCTATATCACTCATTACTCTTATCGCTAGTGACAAGTATGTTAACAAGCACAAAGTATGTGACTAGTAAAATCTGTTAATTTAATGAAAAATGAACAATGCTCTGCATTAATGAATCAGGTCTACATAAGAAAAAGCAACTTAATATTCAATATGTTAAAGTTTTGTTATCCTTAAACAGGTCAGGTGCTAAAACATAATAAATTTTCTTGATAGATCTGGGTTTTGTCATGGAGATCCACAAGTTCCTAAAAGGCAACAATGTTTCATTCCTTTTTATCATTCCAAAAAAGACCAGCACAGAACTCTGTATAAACCTAAGAGCTTAAGTTTTTCTTGAGAGGATGAACAACCTCTATAGATAACTTTTTATTTATGAACACTAAGAAGTGGTTTCGCAGAATTACTATAACCCCAGACTGAAGAGCAAGTCTTGAATTACCGTGGGTGGGAGGACAGGAAGAATCAAAATCTTTTAGAGGTGGAAGGGATGCTCAGAAAACATGATGGATACATGAAATACTGCTTAGTACAAGTACATAAAAATACTTTTAAACATGAGATTCCAAAGGATCATCTAAAAAAGTTCACTCAGATTCAGTTCTAAGTTGAGCCAACCATATTCACAAATTTATCCAAGTAACTGCTAATGTCATCTGTTAGAAGCAATCAGACTTAATTCTGGCAGACTTTTTCTATATTATAGGTCTCCATCTTCTAGAATGTTAAATTCTATATTCTCTTTATGTTTAAATAAAAACTTACAAGAAGAGTATGTCTTTGGAATTCATCTACAATCCTCCTTACAGATTTTCAATGTTAATTTCTCCAGCAATGACCACATCAAAATCATAAATCCACTAACACATGATACATAAAAAGTAAAAACATTCTTCTACTACAAGTACAAAAGGAAGTAAAATAAATTATTTTATTTCAAAATTATTAACCCATCTATACTGTAACTATTTTCTATATAAAATTCAAGGATAAAAATGTACATCAATAATAATGCTGCAACTTCAGTTTGTAAGGTTATGAATAAGCAGTACCAGAAGGACTGATGTTTGGAAGAACACAGGAAAACAACACTTAATTTAAAAAAATTTTACCCCAAGTATTATCTGGTTCTTCCCCAAACTACAGACACTAAATTCAGACAAGAAACATAATATTTTTTGATGGTTTCTAATGTATAGATTTTTGCCTTCTTCCCATTAACTGGCAAAACTTACAAAGGCTAATAAGTTCCTTCCAGTTCAGGAACTGATGATCCATTTAGAACAAGAATTTAAAATAGTGAAAAGTAAACTCAATTAGAAAATTATCTATCTTAAAAAATTATCCTATGAAATACAGTGCACTCTACAGAAAACTTGGAGGAAACCTTACTGTGAGTTTAGTTTACTCCTAAACAAACATACTGACTTTACACTTGGCTGCAAAAGCTTTATTAAAAGGTCATGTTAATATATAGTTTTTTTTTTTAATTCCATGTATTTTCTAAAGGAGAAAAATAAGTCATGAGGCAAAGGCTAAAAAAAGTGCGTTCTCGTGTTACTTTAGAACTGCACATGATTAAAAATCTTCACTAATGCTTTTGTCTTCTAATTAGAATTCATAGGAGTGTTTACAAAACAATACTTGAACATGTTTTAAATCACATAACTTAAAATCACTCATGGATTCTTTAACACGTCCTTCCTTTCTAATAAATTTCTGATACTCTCTGTCAGTCCTTCTCTAAGTACAGTTTGTGGACTGATGTTGGACCAAGAATGGTTTGTTATCAAACAACACAAAGGTAAACAAAGAGAACAAGCTTTTGGCAATGGTTTAAGGTAATTTGGCAGACCAAATTTGTTTGCTGTATATAATAATAAAAAACTAGAGATTGTATCTGATAATGATTGTATTTTTTAACTACCTTAAAAATTGTACTATAAAATGTAGTGCAGCATATATAAAATGTTTAAGAAAACCTGTTAGTTTAGTTTATTCCTAAACTAACATCCTGACTACACATATAAAAGGTTTATTAAAAGATTACAAAACTAACTCAAAATGAATTAAAGACTTGAACATAAGACCTGAGACCATAAAACTCGCAGAAGAAAGCATAGGTGGTAAGCTCTTTTGACACTGGTTTTGGTGATAATTTGGGGGGTTTGACACTAAAAGCAAAAATAAACAAGTGGTGAAACTATATCAAACTAAAAAGCTTCTGCACAAAGCAAAGGAAACTGTCAACAAAATGAAAAGGCAACCTATAAAGTGGGAGAAAATATTGGCACATCATATATCTGATAAGGGGTTAATATCATATAAAGAACTCATACAGCTAAACTGTAAAAAAAAAAAAAAAAAAAAAAACCCAAAACCCACAAGCAATCTATTAAAAAATGGGCAGAGGATGTGAAAGAATACAGATGGCCAACAGGTACATGAAAAAGTGCTCAACATCACTAATTATTGGGGAAATGCAAATCAAACCCACAATGAGGTTATCACCTCACACCTGTTAGAATGGCTGAAGACAAGAAATAACAAGTGTTGGCAAGGATGTGGGGAAAGGGGAACCCCTGTGCACTGGTGATGGGATTGTAAACTGGTGCAGCCACTATGGAAAACAGTATGGAGGTTCCTCAAAGAAATTAAAAATAAAACTAACATATGATCCTACAATTCCACTTCTGGGTATTTACCTGAAGGAAATGAAAACACTAACTTGAAAAGATACATGCACCTCCATGTTCACTGCAGCATTATATACAATAGCCAAGACATGGAAGCAACCTAAGTGTCCATGGATGGATGGATGGATGGGATGGATGGATGAAGAAAATGTGGTATGTATGCATATATATATACAATGGAATACTATTCAGCCATATAAAAGGAAGGAAATCTTGCCATTTTCAACAACATGGATGGTCCTTGAGGGCATTATGCTAAGTGAAGTAAGTCAGAGAAAGACAAATACCTAATGATTTCACTGATACGTGGAATCTTAAAACAAACAACCAGAGCTCACAGATACAGAGAATAGACTGGTGGTTGCTAGAGGCGGGTGGGCAAAATTGGTGAAACCTGTTAGTTTAGCTTACTCCTAAACAAACATACTAACTTTACACTTGTCTCAGTGCATCCTAGACCTAAAAAATCAGAACACGTATTTTGAGAAGAGCTTTAGGGGGTTCATTCATATTCACATTCTCTAACTAAAGTTGGAGAAGAACTAGCCTATATTATCTTGTAAGTCATGTGGCCTGGTATACAGAAAAATAATATTAGCTGCTATTATTTCTTCTTCGGTACCACAAGTACCTCATTAAGTCTTACAGAGCTCACATTTTTAAACCATAATTCCCCTATCCTGTTCACACACTATATGCAACCAGGGAAAATTAGATAAAAGAAAGATAAAATGGGTTCTGTTGCAAAAGAACCTTAGATTTTACATATTTTAAACCTTTTATCTTCTACTACTGTATGTCAACAGATTAAGACTGAACATAAAACTGCTCAATAAATATTTTAAAATATTTGCTGATATTCATGAAATCAATTCAAATAAATCAAACCTAGGAATAACATAAGTTTATTAAAACCCATGCATTAAGAAGCAATAAATAACTGTAAGAAGACATGATGTGATACCAGCCACTGAGCAAAGCAACGTTCTTACATTCGGTACAATAATATATTTTAAAATAATTTCTAAAATGCCAGTCCTATATGTTAAGCATTTATTTTATAATATTAGAACAAAAAATAATTGGTACACAGTATAATAATATTTAACCTCTATAAAGTTTATAGGAAAAAGACTAGAAAATTGTAACAAGTTTACAATTTTTTTATCTTACTTGCCTATTATCTCCTAAAATTTCTATGAAAACCATTTATTGTCTTTCTGAAAAATAGTTTCTCAGTTTTTTCCTTTAATATGATTGAAATAACATACTCTCATTGCAGAAAACTGGAAATGTAAAGAAACAGCATCAACTATGTAAGAAAAAAAAGACTCCCATTTTACCTCAACTGAAATGCAAATAATATTTTGACACATTTTCTTCCAATTTTTAAATGTTTCTAAAATAGTTCGAACATATAAAAATGTATGTAATAAAAAAAAAGTATGTAATAAAAAACAGCCATGTATCCACAACTCAAGAAATAAAACATTGCCAGTATAGTTTAAAACCCTATGGAATTCTCCCAAATTCCCCTCAGAAGTAAACACTATCTTAAACTTATTCTTTTAAAAATCATTTTCATGCATTACTTAATACTTTTATTAAATATGCACATTCTCTAACTAAACAAAGCACCACTCTGCATGTTTTAAAATGTTATCTAAATAGTATACTTTTTTCTATATTCACTTAACAGTCAATACATAAGACTGATATATGTTGGAAAAGTGTTAACACTGGTATATACATGTCACTACTGTATAATGTTCTATTTATAAAAATACCACAATTTATCTACCCAGCCCCCTTTTGATGACATTCAGCTCTTCTACTATTACAAACAAGGCTGCTATAAACACTTTAGTAATGTGTCTCTCTGTACACACATGAGAAGTTACACGAAACTTTTTAGGGGTTAATACCTACGAGTAACGTCACCGGCTTACAGAGCATACACAACTTTAAATTTACTAGATATTACTAAACTATTCTCTAGAATAGAAATGTATTATTGTTTAGGAAAAAAAATCTCTTACAGAATCAGAAAGTTCTCCATAGACAACCCCAAACTTCTGAAAGAAAGCTTCCAAAGTCCACTTACAAGCTGTATCTAAATTGTGATGATGCACTTTCCAGTTGGCAAAAAGCAAAGCAATCAGCATTACATTTCCTTATTAGTTCATTAACCCTTATGTAGCTACATTCTTATCTGAAATAGTCTGACCTGGGTGCAAAGGCAATCCTTCACCATAATAAATGTTCAAGAGATATTTGTTAAATGAGTTAATATTCATTAGGCTCCTTAGTTCATCTTAAGGTTCTATAATTAAAACTGTAGTCATTACTCCAGGTGTTGATACAGCAAAATTTGACAGAAATAAGATATTTTAGTTTGTTGCCAGTATCCTGTCTTAATGCCCAGTGTTGTATAGGCTCTTAGAGCCATGGCAACAGTGTTGGCTGATGCTGATTTTTAGAATCTGACTCACAGACACAATAATTCATAGTTCATGATTAAAACAACACTGCATATCTTAGGACCATAGGATAGGATACTTAGGACCATACTTTCGGATTCTGTAATGAGCCATGGTGATACGTACCACACGTCACTTACACTACCTCTTCCTGCCCCTATGACTAAAGCCACTCATTTTTAAGAGTAAATCTGAATTAAAAATATAATAGTGAAACAATGTTCTTTTGCTAACTGGCTCATATGGGTGCTGAACCACTGGCTGGGACTTATTTCCCTAAAGATGAAAACAAATAAGTTGAAGGGTCATAGTTGAAGGGTCAGTGATTCCTTCTAGGAGTAATCCAGTCTTCATTCAATTTATCTGATTTAAGGTTTTCTATGCCTGCATTAATAATAGCATCAGCATACATTTAATGGTACTACTTGCCAGAACTTGAGTTAAGGGCTTCACTCATTATCCTTACAACCCCATGAACTATTATTCCCATGCCATAGATAAGGAAATAGGCACAGAAATTTTACATAATTCACCTGGTATACAACAGTAAGTGGCAGGATGGGAATTTAAACCCAGGCAGTCTGACTCCAACCCATCATGCAATGCTGTCTCTCTAGAAATAATTGTTCCTCCCTGGAATTACTGTGAACTGAATGGCTCAATGATAGGCTGGAGCCACACAAAATGAAGAGTGTATTTATTCAAACATAGGTGATAAAGGAATAGAGCCAGGAAAATAGAAAAAAAAAATTTTTTTTAAACCACCTAATTTGGCTAGTGGTGCTCAAAATAATAGGGACAGTCAAAAGAGCTTCTGAGAACTTTTTGAACCCATGGATCATGATGGAGAAAAAGCAAACAAAATAGGAAATGGAAAATCTCCTCTGGTAAGTAGATATCAAGTACAGGCATTCATTCCTCCTGAAGAACATTCCCCTTGCCCAAGGTGGTAATAAACTGCAGCAATCTTCGGTGATGTTGACATAATTCCTACAGAGAATGCAAACAGAGGCTCCAACAAACCTAGAAGCAAATTTCTACCATTAGGACCAGTAGTTGAGTTCCCTCCTGTAATATGGAGTTAATGATAATAACTTGGCAATTACAGTTTAGAATTATTATTCAGTATAACAAAATAGGGAGAAAAATTCTAGAGAAAAACTATGTAACTCCATTCCAATAAACTAAAGGGGACATGTGAATGACCTAGTTGTTAGGCAATGAAAATTGCAAAAAAAAAAAAGAAATATATATATATATTCCCACAGAGATAAAAAATCTTTAGGGTAACAGCCTGAATGAAATCCAACCTCAACCTGAGGCTCAACCAGAGAAAAAGTATCAGATGAGGCATCTAGTCTTCCTTAGGGAATTTATGATTTGTTCTGCAGCAATGAAGCTACCCAGATATAGCAACTGAACGTACAAGGATTAGTTATACACAAACCCATCATCCCCTTCTTCAGTTCCTAAATCTTCAAAACCCATGGTGGTTACCTGGCTAGAGGACCACAGGTACCATATGGATATTCCAACAAAGAAAGGGCAAAAAAGAAATTTTTATTTCTACGTAATACCAAAGGATGGTAGTGCCCCTATTTTCTGATCTATACAGTTTTTCTTGCAGTGTTCGTAGCAGCTGAAATGTCCGGACTTCCTTTGAAAAGCAGAAAGGCATCACCATCAGATATGAGAGGCAGGTGTAACTACTCTGAAAATATCTGATAAACAAAACCTAACTTTTAGAGATGACTTTTTAATGATAAATGGGCTTCTGAAAACTAAGCCTGGTCCTCTTAGCAGAGAGTTCAATACTAAATGAGTAGCTTAGAGAAAGAACTCAGCAAGTTTTTCTTGAATTTTGAACAATCCCTCATTTTTAACTTTAGAATTTTTTTGTTTGACAAAGCATTTAAAATATTTCTGACAAAGCTTCTCTTTCTTAATTTAAGAAAGCATTTAAAAAATTATATTTGTCTATTAGGGAGGGTGGGAGGGAGGGAGACGCAAGAGAGAAGAGATATGGGAACATATGTATATGTATAACTGATTCACTTTGTTATAAAGCAGAAACTAACACACCATTGTAAAGCAATTATACTCCAATAAAGATAAAAAAAATTATATTTGTCTATAAATATCCTACAACTGCAGCTTTAGAATCACTGTATTTCCCATCCATATGTTAACACTTCAAAGCTGTATGTAAAGAAACTTTTCTCTTCTAGATTAGCCTTTACTGCTATGGAGATCAAAGGAATTAAATTCTAAATACATTACCCTCCCTTTTCATGGCATTTTTATAAAGACCCATTACTCACTTTTGCATGTTGTCAACCTCCTTGCTTTTAAGAATCAGCATGTGAAGTATCTCCTTTTCCATCAGTTGCCTAACCAGCAAGGCCTCTCTCTGAGTAACTCCAACATACTGCTGAGGAGTGACCCCTTCGGGGAGCACTCATTCACCAATGTGAAAAACATATACTAGATTTGAATATGAGCAAACCAACTTTTTTTAATCACTAAAAGCAGGACTTTTGTGGCAACTCAAATATCTAGATATCATAATTTACTCATATCATACATATATTTATCTAACCAAATTATGTGAATTCATTAAAAAGAAAGCAGAAAAAAAATTAATGTACTAAAAACAGTTCCACCCCTCTTTCATTCTACTAAGAAAAGCATGCACCCTAGAGTGAGTATGAGAAGCAGAGGTGAATCTATTGTCCCCTCAGTTAGTATGAGTTTTGAATGCTTCTCAGTGGAAGCATCTCACTCCATGACCATGATTCTACTGCCTAAGGACAGTATTCTTCATGTAACATGGTAATAAAACACAAACCAGCAACTTCATCAAGTTGCAATCAAACAAATAGCTATCTATTATTAGAGAAAAACTTGGCTCTGATGTGTGAATGTGTATTCTACATATCCAGTTAAATGAAATTGACAAGGAAATTTAAGTGGCATTAATTTCTTAGAATACTTCTAGCTAATACACATAATTAAAAGTAAAAAGAACAACATAGTTATTTCCTTAGAAGTAAAATTATACAGTAATTCAAACATTTAGTCTAAACTGACACTGTTTTACTACATTTGCACCCAGTACAAATTTTTCTGATACTTACAAAAATATAAGATTAGATAAGTACATTTGCACATCATATAAAATTTTCAGATACTGAGAAAAATAGTAGACCAGCATTTCTTTGATAATCAGTACTAGTTCACAGTACTACCAGTCTTCTTTTATATACCTCCTAAGAGAGATCGGGAGATGTGCCACTTAGATATCATGGCTAATAGTGGCAGAAACTGAATTATCATCTACTTAATCCAATGTGACAATTTCATTCATAGCAGTAACTTAAATTGATTTTTCTCTTTTTTCTGCCTGTCTGCTTTGAGCTCTTATGTTTTCAGTGTGTACTATTAAGTTCTACTGTAGATGCCAACAGGTGTGTTTATCAACACTTCTGAGAGGGGATCTTCTTGTCTCTACTCCTCTTAACTTTCTTCTTATTTTCCTCTTCCCTATAACTACCCCTTTTTTCTTTTACCTGTCTTTTCATATCTTTTTAATCTAGTTACTTATGAAATTAAAGAGGTCAAAATGTGCATATGGAAGTGTGACAATGCATATGTATATGTAAGTACTACTGCCAGTAATGTATCAGGCACTGTGCTAAGTGCCAGAATACAAGGATGAATAAAACAGTCTTTGCCTTCAAGGAGCTCACAGTTTGGAAGAAGAAAGAGACGATACCTGAAAATGTTTTAATAAACTGAGTAATTTTTGTATGAAGTCTGAGCCTCATATGTTTCACATTATAGCTTCCAAAGGCTTAATTACTAATATTAGATTCCCTATTAGTTTAAGGGACAAGTTGTCACGACCAGTGATATTTTAAAAGAAGCCCAAGCCAGTCTGCCAACTTCCAAGTTAAACTTCCTGGGTTGGGTGTAGTTTAGAATATGGCAACATGCCAGCACAGCTTCAAAGCAGAATAAGCAGTGCCATTAAGGCAGAAGAAATACTGCATTAAGAGCTGCTAAGAATGCCCTAAGGCAAAATGAAATGTTGATAACCAGAAAACAAAAATGTCAATAAGCACACCTCTGGTGGCATCATAAGCATCACAGCTAACTTTTACTGAGTGACTACCATATGCTAGCACTGTGTTAAGGGCTGTCAGGTATTATATCAGTTAATTTAAACTATATATTGATACCATATTTTCTCCATCTCATAGATGAGGAAATTTTATCCTAGAGAATTTAAATAACTTTCCCAGGATCAGAGAGTGGTAGAGAACTGATTTAAACTTGGGAACTATGATAGCAGATGACTTAATGTTAGCCACTAATTTTTTTTTTTTTTAATCTCCAGCACCAAGAAATCTGGCAGTAGAATATGTACTTAAATGGAGAATAATTTCTATTGGGCCAGCCATTTTCAAGGTCTCAGAATCCCTTGATTTCAGGACCTCTTGAATAAAAAATATTTTCTCTTAAAAAATAGAGAACACCAAAAAGCTCTTCTTTATGTGGGACATATCCACTGATATTTACCATATTAGAAATTAAACCTGAGAAATTTTAAAAACACAAGAACTGTCAGGGAATCCATCATCATGTAGCATTTAGAAATTCCAGATTACATTCAGGAAAATAATACTGAAATGGCAAATAAAGTTTTAGTAGTATCAAGAAAATAGTTTTAACCTGAAAACACTTTAAAAGGGTCTCAGGAACACCGAGAGGTCCCTGGAACACACTAGGTAAACTACTGGATTAGACTATTTACTATATTTTAAAATAAATCATGAACCCCTCATTACCGCTACCTTTTCAGAATCTGGAAACCCTGATTGAAAATGATTTATTTATGACAGAGGACTTATTTCAGAGACAAGGAAAAAAGATTCAGGGAAGTCAAGGGGCAGACCTAAGATCACACAGCTAGTCAGTGGCAGATATCTAATATTACTATATTAAAGAACATATTTTTGGTTTCTGATTACAAAGTATCAGTAGACAAATATTTGGGGACAGTTTGTAATAAGGAAAGCTATTACACAATAGTGAAACAGGGTATCAAAATTCCAAACATCTCTTGAATAAGCCAGTACTTTCCATGTTGTGCAGGAAAAGCTAACAGTGCTGGCTTCACTTCTCCATTCATTTATAACGTGCTACTCATAGGGCTCCTACTGATGAAGCAAATCCATGGTCCCTGTCAGACTAGCTTAACTAAACACTACATTTCCACTTCCACTTCCAGACAAGATGGAGTAACAGACCAGATTAACCCTCACACTTGAAACAATAAAAAAAAGTAAACAAAATACATTAAGCAAGAGTTTTGAGACACTGGACATGGTCAGTGCAGGACAGTGATCCCTGAGAAAGGGGAAACAAAGTGAATCCTATGATTGCTGGGGGGAAGGGGAGAGGCAGGAGACAGGAAGAAGAGGAGGAAAAGGAAGAAGGAGAGAAAAGAGATGGTAACTTAGAACTCTATACCTTGTACAAAAAATTAAGAATATTTCAGACAAATGGAACATGAAAAACTTATCAGTACCAGACCTACACAATGAAGAATGTTAAAGGAAGTTCTTCAGTCAAAAGGAAAATAACACCAGACAGAAATACAGATTTACACAAAGAACTAAAGCATGTACTCTGGCTACAATGGAATAAATTAAACATCAATAATAAAAACATATCTACAGAATCTCCAAATATTTCAAAATTAAACACTATAACTGTAAATAACCCAAGGGTCAAGGAAGAAAGCAATAGGAAAACTGGAAAAGAGCAGGACCACCCACACCCCCACCCCGGCCCCAAGTACAAAACCGAGCAGTTAATGATTAGGACAACAGAGTCACAGACTCAGTGTCTGATGCACACTCCTGAATTGTTTTACAGATACTATAACTGCTACCACAGGAAAAAAGCTAACTGCATGATGACCAGACTGTAGCCATGACATAAGCTGCTCCAGCTTGAGCAGTATTGAATCTATGGCTAGCACAATTCCAAGAACTGGCCTCAAGAGAATGGGATTAACATTATTGCTCATAATAATCTATTTCTTTGTGGGCATCAAAGTAATTGTAGCTTTCTTTACCCGTATATATAAGCAGACAACTAAAATCATCAGCAGAGATGCTACAGACCCATGTTGACACCCTCCACCCTGAGAATATAGCACTCTATATCAGCATGAAGAAGTTACAAAAGACAGACCTTCACCCCTAACCCCACAGAAATGAAATGATGTTCTGACAAGTGGGGATCTGTAAGCAGCTCTTTGCAGGAAACCACCCTCAGCAGGAAACCCCTCTTCCTGTCACATTAGCAAAGCTATATTGTAACTAACCTTAAACCAGGTGCTCATGCCATACTCATCGCCGGCCCAAACACACCATTCAAATCTTTGAATCACACAGTACCTTGCCTAACTTGTCGGTTCTTTCCATAGATCAAAGAAGTAGAAATGAAAAATAAGTAATTAACAGATGACCAGATGTCTTCCTTAGCTTCCCCTTTAGTAATCACCCAAACGCACTGTATGAGCAAACAGTGGGAACAAGATAACATCTAGGGGGAGATCACAAGAAACCTAGGAGCGTGCAAGCAGTGAGGGGGATGGTTATGACTCTGACTCCTTATCTCAATGATTAACTGAGATTACTTCCCTCTTTCCTGAGATTACTTCCCTCCTCCTCTTTAAAAGTTTCATGGCTGAGCAGAATCTTCAGAGGTGGTTTGTGGGGGATGCTGAGTCCACCATCTGCCCGGATTGCCGGCATTCTGATTAAGAGCACCTTTCTTTTCTACTGTTTGTGAGTCTGTAACTGATTTTGTAAGTGGGAAGTGGTGGGACCCGATTCATTCGGTAATAAAATTATAAAGTATTTTGAACTGAATGAAATGAAAACAGAAAATAGGAATAATTGTGGGATTCAGGTAACACCATGGTCAGAGGAAAATTTATAGTACTAAATGCCTGTTAGAAAAGATGAAATATCTCAAATCAATGACCACGACTTCCACCTTAAGAAACTAAAAAACAAAGAGCAAACTAAACTCAAAGTAAAGGTAAGAGTAGAAGTCAAACATACTGAAAGCAGAAAAACAATTGAGAAAACCAAAGAAACAAAAACTAGTTCTTCGAGAATGTCAGTAAAAGAGATAAGCCTCTAGCCATAGTGATCAGGAGAAAAAGAAACAATTCACCAATATCAGGAATGAGGTAGGGATTTTAACTACAGATCCTACAAATGCTGTGCCAGGTAGACTCTAAGATGGCCCTCAATGATCTATGTCTTCTGGTATTCATACCCCTATATAAGCCATTCCTCTTCAGTGTGACCTGGCCTAAGCGACTTGCTTCCAATCAAAAGAATATTGCAAAAGTGATGGGATGCCATTTCCATAATTAGGCTTCATAATACTGTGCCTTCTATCTTCCTAGCAGACCCCTCTTCCCTTGATGGCTATGATAAAGTAAGCTGCCATGACAGAAAGGCCCAACTGGCAAGATACTGAGGGCAGCTTCCAGCCAACAGGGGACTTTGATCCTTAGTTCAACAAATTAAAAGGAACTGAATCCTGCCAAAAAACACATGATCTTGGAAGCAGATCCTTCCCCAATCAGTCTTTCAGTTCTGGCAAGTACTTTGCTTACAGTCTTATAAAAGACCCTGAAGCAAAGGACCAAGCTAAGCTATACCTAATTCCTCACCCACAGAAACTGTGAGTCCATAATGTGTACTATTTTAAGCCACTAAAATTGCAGTAATTTGTTAGCATAGCAAGAGATAACTAATATAAATATTTAAAAGGTAATAGAGAATTATTATGAACTTTATGCCAATAAATTCAACTTAGATGAAATGGACAAATGGATATATTTCTTAAAATACGCAGACTAACAAAGCTCACTCAAGAAAAAAAATTGAATAGTTCTTATCTACTAATAAAGTTAAAATTAAAAGCCATCTCTCAAAGAAAACTCTAGGCCCACATATCTTCACTGGTAAATTCTACCAAATATGTAAAGAGGAAATAATACCAACATTACATAAATTCTGCCAAAAAATTTAAATGGAAGTAATAATTCTCAACTCATTCTTTGAGGCCAGTATTATCATGATATCAAATTCTGACTGACAGTACAAGGGGAAAAAAAATCATACAGATCAGTATTACTCAAATACAAAAATTCTTAACAACATTTTCACAAATTGAATTCAACAATATATAAAAGAACAACACATAGTAATCCAGTGCGATTTATCTCAGGAATGCAAGGTTGGTTTAAAATTAAAAATAGTAATCAATATAATCCCACAGTAACACACTACAAAAGAAAATCCATATGACCACCTCAATGGATGCAAAAAATTATTTTAATAAAATCCAACACCCATTTTTGATAAATACTCTCAACAAATTAGGAATAAAAGGAAGTTTCCTCAATCTAATAAATCACATGAATGAAACATATAACTAATGTCATGCTTAATGGCGAAAGACTGGTTGTTTTTCCAACATCAAGAACAGGGCAAAGCTATCCACGCTTATCACTTCTATTCAACACTGCACAAGAAATCATAACCAATTCAATAAAGGGGAAAAATCCAGATTGGAAAATAAAAAGTTAAATGATCATTATCCAAACAGAAAATCCTCCAGCATGTACAAAAAAACTACTACAGCTAGTGAGTTTAGCAAGGTGCAGGACATAAGGTCAATATACCAAAACTTATTATAGTTTTTATATAAGGCATGAACAACCAGAAATTTAAATTTATAACAGCATCAAAAATTATTTAGTGATAAACTAAAGATGTGTAATATGTGTTCACTGAAAACTATAAAACATTACTAACAGAAATTAAAGAAGACTTAAGAGAAAGTTATACCATAGTCACTGATCAGAAGATTCCACATTGCTAAAATATCAATTCCCCTTAAACTGATGAGATTCTATGCAATCCCAACAAAAATCCCAGAAGATTTTCTAGAAACAGATATGCTGGTTGAAAATGTTTCAGTGTATATGCAATGTACCTAGAATAGGAAAAACAATTTTGAAACAATAATTAAGGTTGGATGACTTACACTACTTGATATCAAGATGTATTTTAAGGTACAGTGATCAAGATAATATGGTATCGATGTAAAGGTTTAAAAAAAATCAGTGGAACAGAAAAGAGAGTTCAGAAATTGATCCTCACAGACAGTTAATTGCTTTTCAACAGAGATAACAGGGGAATTCAGTGGGGAAAAGGACAATCTTTTCAATAAACAGTGCTAACAAAACTGGATACTCTTATGCCAAAAAAAAGAAAAAAAATCAATTTTGACCCTGACTTTATACTTAAACAAAACTGAACTTGCAATGGATCATAGATCTAAATTAATAGTTAAGTGTATAAACTGTCTAATTTACTATTTCTTGAGACTGTTACTATCAGTCAAACAATTCACAGGTAACACAGAAGGATTCCACGGTAGGAAAAAAAAATGTGAGAAGTATATTCTATTCCTTTCTTAAAGATTTATAATTTACAATAATATTAAAAATTGAGACACCTAATACCAACAAGGAAATCTAATTTCCTTTAACTCAATAATACATAAATATATTGGACCACAGAGCTCTGTATTTATATATTGTTTATTAATAACCTATTGAGCCCAGTTCTAGAAACTCTGATAGTGTTCAAAAATTTTTGTTTTACATGTTAGGAATTAAGTCCAGAATAAGTAACTCATCAGTCCTCTGTTCTTTGTATTACAAAACATCATTTTCACTTGATATGCCCTGGAGGTTTTATAACCAAGTATTGCTTATATTTTTGTGCTTCTACTCTCCCTGGGCCTTCACTACTACAACTTTTATCATTCTGTGGTATAACAATCTGTTTTTCTCATGAGAAGGAACACTG
Organism: Lipotes vexillifer; assembly: GCF_000442215.2. Lineage (NCBI taxonomy): Eukaryota > Metazoa > Chordata > Mammalia > Artiodactyla > Lipotidae > Lipotes > Lipotes vexillifer. Next base: position 5,787,131 of record NW_006786541.1, read on the forward strand.
CTTTTGCCCAGGAAATGTGGACTGCTCATTTTCATTCTGCCCAACTAATGCCAGTGACTAGAAAATAGTGAAATCTCAATAAGTGCTTCATAAGTCAAAAAAAGTGGGAGAAAAAAGGATTTTCATGTGAACAGCCCACAAACTAAAATATGGACACCCAAGAGAAGACTGTAAAATTCTAAACTGGGAAGGAAGATACTGAGGAAAAGTGATCTAAGAGAGCAAGGTAGGGTTAGTGGAAAATGAAGAAAATATTTACAGAGCAAGAACTCAGAAAAGTCTAAACTTAGTAAGATTTCATGGTATCACCAATGCAGAGAAGACAATTGGTTCAGTACAGGTGATATTTAATTGCTCAATTACTAAATAATTTCCTATACTATACACCAGGAACATGACTGCTCCATGCAAAAAGCAGCAGATTGATAATGATATAAAACCACATGAAAATAATTACTTCATTTGACAGCACAAAGGATTAAGTATCTGTTCAATATGTTGAAGGAAAACAGTCCAAGCTTCTTATTCTCAGAATAAAAATGTAAGAATATATAACAAAAGTACATCACAAAAGGAACTGACATTAGTTAATCACGCTAAGCCTTTGACATACATAAGCTCACTGAGGATCACTACCTTGTGAGGTAGATATCTTTCAAACAGATTTGAGGAATTAACTGAAGCCTCCTCTTTTAGAATCTACATTCTGTCATAAGAATGTAGATTAATAAGAATCTACGTTCATAAGAACCTGGATTGGCCAATTTTATTTTTCCCAATAATCTCCAAATCCCAAGATCTGTTCATCTGCAATGAACTTTTCCAATAATTTCAATTTTATAAACATAATTAACTTTTCCTGACTTATAGGACCTCTTGGTGGGCATTTAAAAACTGCAACAGGTCCCTCATCTTGTTCAGGACATACTCCAGGAATTCAAAACAGCTGTCTTTCTAAGGAGCATCCAAGACTTGTAAAATTCTTAACATGGTTTTATATCAAAATGGAGTAACTTTTCATGAGACTGACTGTAAAAAGAGGAACACTTATAGACTTCTTAATAAATTACACATATGTGCTAAATACTTTATTCCTCTACTTAATTCTTACACACTTCTTATGAGATAAATCTCTTTGCAGATGAGAAATCTGAGGCTCAGAGATTAAGTTATTTTATCCTTTCCAAGGTCAAATACAGTGGTGATACCAGAAAGCAAATTTATCTGATTCATTCCATGGCTTATATTTTTTATGTATAAAATGTGAATAATATTTTTATAATAAATAATGATAGTGACATCATCTTACAACTTCTAGAGTATGTGTCAAAGCCCTGGACAAGCAGTAATAACAACTATTTTGGGGTCTCTCTTTAACTTCAGCAAGTGTGATATGGTCCAAAGGGACAGTAATTTAAAATCATACTGCCTGGTTACTACTCTTGTGTGCTTAATATCTGGTAAGTTATCTACCTTCTCTGAACCTCAATTTCTTCACCTCTAAAATGGATGGGATTTTTTAAATGTCTTCTTGATGAGCTGGTATGAAGCCTAAAAAAGGTAACATGTGGAAGGTTTTAAACTATATTGTGACAAATGGTAGTTGTAAATATTGTTACTAATTAAAACAGGCTAAGCAGGCCTAAAAATGTATTCTGCCAGAATCTACCCTCCATTATTTTCTCATGAATAAGAAACATTTAAATTTACAGAAAATAACTTTTTTAAAAAGCTGTCAGAAAATAAATCCTCAACAATTACAAAAAAGGATGTAAGAGAGATTCAAAGATTATGTTTTGACTTCCACTTGTTAACTTTAAAGACCCAACACTGAGAAGATTAAAAAAAAAGAGAATTGTAAAGATCAATCCTGATAAAGATGCTATTTCCCAGGCATACAAAGTTAAATGAAACTCACAATGAGGTGAGAAACTGACATACAGGCTCTTTCCCAAAGATCTATGTTAGAGCATCTCAACAGGCATTGTCCCTGTTGAATGGCTAAACTGAAAAAATAGGTTTGACTGGCTTAAAAATGGGAAAGTGGACAATCTGATAGCTATGTGATTTCTTTTATTTTAAATATCTGCTAGCAAGAGACTTAAAGGAGCTTACATCATCTTAACCCAATTTCTCCTTATCCAAAAACATTACGATTACAATGTATAGGCAGGTGCTGTTTGAATACGACCAAGAGTAATAAACAACATTTTCTCTCATGGGTTTATTTGAACCTAACTTTAAAATACACCCTTTTCTTACCCATAGTTTTCTTCACATTCAGAACATTCAGAAGGAGCAGTTACATAACAAAACAGAGATTAATGGGAACATAGATGCAATATATAGAAAACACTTACTTTAATTCTCTGTCCCTCCTGTCTTGCTTTGCTATTTAACTGCTTCATCTCGTGTTTTGTACCTGAGATCAAGAGGCATAAAATACTATTTCAAAATTTGTGTGTCCTTTCTAATTATTGCATTTGATCCCCTAGTAGCTATAAAACCTATACCATTATCCCCCTCAAAAATAAAAACAATGCAAACAGTAAACAATCTAGAGAAAATATGTGCTCTAAGGGAGTGAACTTTATTACCCATTAATGCTGACAAATGGGGGACAATGAGTAAAAACTATTTTATTTACTTTTTATTCACACAACTAGATTTTCCCATTTGTAAGGGAAGCTATTTATCAAAATCAAACAATCTGGTAGTTGTATAACACAACCACAACTAACTTGTCAAAGGCTAAATAAAACACATGGAGTTTAATTCAGGAGTCATCATTCTCTGGGGGTAGTGAGCCTACATGATTTCATATTTCCCTCATTCACCAAGTGTGCCAGTTTCTTTTTCCTTTGTGACATCTCTCCGCTCTCCATTATTTTGTGATCTTGATCCTATCATCCCAATCTAAGTCTTATTTCATCCCAAAATAGTAACCTGTGTAGTACCAGCCTGTGTAGTAACATCATATCAGATTATCCAATTTCTTGTGTTTGGATCCATCCTTCATACCACAGTATATCGATATTTATAAAACACTTTGTGCCATTCCCTGTGTCAAAGTTTATTTTTAATTGGTTCTCTATTTCTCAAAGGATAGACTTTATTTCTTCTACAGAAAGGTTATCTGCCTTATCACACTATTCACCTACAAAGCAAGGTGATTTACTATTTTCTAAATTTTGTGATTTCGGTGCCTCTGTAACTTGTGGTCCCATCATTCTACATTTCCAGGAAGAGCTGTCTTCTTTTCAACCTTATTCACACAAATATTGTTTGTCCTACAATATTCTACTCAAACTCTTCCTATTCTATTAAGTCTTTCCTGACCACTCAAAGGAATTTCTCCCTCTCCTGTAATCTCATGGTAATCAGTGAAATTACTTTGGTAATTAATTATTTGTTGCCTAATTAGAGCTTCTCACTGCTGCCTTAAAAGAGTTAAAGTTTTATAGTTTATTTAAAATAAAGATGACTTGGTAAGTATGACTTGTATTTCCAACCATATTTCCTGAACTCTAAGATACACATTTATTCACTTTTGACATTTCAGAAACTGAGTGCATCTACAAATCTCAGCAGGGTAAAACTGGGGAACCACAGAAAGAGCAAGTTCCTTAAAAGCAGGCAGACAACACTGTCATCCTTATTTACAAGGGTAGCCCTCATGCCACTGTGCTCGGCTGGGAGAAGAAAACAACAGTTCTCTCTGCTCCTAGGTACTCCCAAGGCCCCTACTGTCAAATGTAAATGAACTACACACCAGGTTCTCTCAAAACTCCACCCAGTATAACCCTTCCTGGAGTCAGAATGACCTCCGTTTGTTTTGCATAGATAACATGTGAAGGGAATTAAGCCCCTATTATGCCATCTCCAACTTGCTACCCATCAAACTTCAGAGTGGTTATTAGCCAAACTCTTCCATATACATGAAGGAACAGATATTGAATACTTGCTAAGAATGGAGAGAGCACTAAGCAAAATTAAAGATCCCTTTAGCCACATCTGACAGAAATGGTCCAGAGTTGTTAGAGAAGTAACATTAAAGGAATACAGATCACCTTACGGACTCATTTTAGTGTCCATAGAGTCTGAAAGCTCTATGTTTACTCTAGTTGAATTTTTATTTATTTTTGTTTCCTTTAACCCAAGTACCTAATCTATGGCTTTGTGTATGACTCTCAGAAGTCTAGAACAAATTCTGAATCCTTGTACCCTAATATTTTCATTTTTCTACCTGATCTGGTCTGTCAGGCTGCCATCCACATGCATTCCTGACAGCCGATCTGAGAAATGACCACTGCTGGTGCTTTTTAAATAAACTGTACCCTCATATCCCTTCACTGCAACAGGTAGCACAAGTCACACAGTATGTTTACAATGAAAGAACTCAAAATATATCAACTATTTATCCCTTAACAGAAAGTCCCTGAGATTATTTTGTGCTGAGTCATACACAGCAGCTAAGCTAAGTATTTTAAAGCCAACTCATCACCACATAACTGGTTTTCCCCTTCTCCATTAATAGGCCTAAGTCCGGAACTTCAGTAAGGTAGTTATTATTAGTATCCACCACCTCCGGCCCCCACAACCAGTGCAAAAGGGAAAAGAAAAAAAATGACTGAGGCAAAGAGAAGCAACGTGCCTACAGTCATACAGCTAAGAAATAGGAGTGCCAGAAACAGCACAGGCATCTTGATTTCAACATTCAAGCTCTTAAATTCTACACTATTCTGCCTCATGAAACACCATACTTGCCAGGCAAATTTTTTAAAAAATCAAATAATGTCCAATGCCCTCTTTATCAATTGCAGATCCTCTTCTTTTTTCACCTTTGTCCTCTCTCTCCTCCCATTCCTTCAGTATATGGCAAAAAATTTAAAACAATTCTTTGAGTTAGGAAATTCTAAGGTAAGGGGGTTAAAAATACTAGCACAGAATTCAGAATATGTGAGTTCTAGGCCAAAGTCTGTCATTAACTAGGCAAACTTTCTGACCAAATCTCATGTGTATTTTGTATCAACAGCACACATCTCAACCTAACTAAATCTCATACTCTCTTAAGTTTCCTCCTCTACGAACTAAAAGGACTGGATATAAATAAAACACCTTCTAGTTTTGAAAATTCTTCTAGCTTTCAAAATTTGAATATTGCAAAATGGGGAGGGAAGGAAGAACAACAAAAGCAAGATTGTTTCATTCTGCAAACCATATTATAAAGAGAAGCGGGGGAGCTTCCCTGGTGGTGCAGTGGTTGAGAGTCCGCCTGCCGATGCAGGGGACACGGATTCGTGCCCCTGTCCGGCAAGATCCCACATGCCGTGGAGCGGCTGGGCCCGTGAGCCATGGCCGCTGAGCCTGCGCGTCCAGAGCCTGTGCTCCGCAACGGGAGAGGCCACAACAGTAAGAGGACCGCGTACCGCAAAACCCCCCCACAAAAACAAAAACAAAAACAAAAACAAGAGAAGGGGGAGCTTCCCTGGTGGCACAGTGGTTGAGGGTCCGCCTGCCGATGCAGGGGACACGGGTTCGTGCCCCAGTCTGGGAGGATCCCACATGCCGCGGAGCGGTTGGGCCCGTGAGCCACGGCTGCTGAGCCTGCACGTCCGGAGCCTGTGCTCTGCAACGGGAGGGACCACAACAGTGAGGGGCCCGCGTATTGCAAAAAAAAAAATTAAAAATAAAATAAAGAGAAGGGAAAACCATGGTAGAAATTTAGCAATTAGAAAAAATAAGCACTCAAACTCTACTCAATTGAATGTTGTTTCTTTTCCAAAAATAACTACCACAATGGGTTATATGTAACCTGAAAATACTTATGATTAAACTGCCAACTACTGGGCATTGATGGTACCTATAAATATAATTTCTATTAGTGGTTACCTACCAGTGAACTCATACCTTTGAAATTAAGGAATGCAAAACTCTCTATTGTAGGAAAGAGTATCAACAGAAAGACTTCTCTTTCCTATGAGCCCTCTCATAACCCCTTGCCCAGGGTATAAACTGCAACGGCACTTCGGCACTGTGAGCTTGGCCTAGGTTGGGTAGCAGAGCTTAAAAGGGCAGGAAAACCAAGATGACATGGCCCCTTGGAATTTCCGTAAACTAAAATGATCAGACAACATTTTTGAAACAGAATTTGTACATGAGGAAATATAAGCATGAAAATACATAATAAAATATTAGATATTTGGAGAAAATAATAATGGTGGTAATAATCGTAACAGCAGCTTTCATTTATTGTATCAATAAATGAAATACTTCATAGCTATTATTATACTCCATCTTTACGAAAATCCTACAAAGTATCTGTAAGATTATCATAATTATAGAGATTAGAAACCTGAGGCACAAAGAGGTTATGTAATTTGTCCAAGGTCACAGAGCACAACTCTTCAGAGGCTGTGATCTTAAATAAAATGCTTCACTAAGCAGTGTCATCAATCAGGGCAATAATTTGTAAGCACAGAAGAAAGCCCTATAACCATTAATTAATACCACCACCATTTACTTCAAGCTTCACCAACTTGTATCAATTTCGATTCTTTCCCCTCCTTGAACTCCAAACGCAATTAATCTAGTATATCTAATGATTCTTCCTCAATCTGATTATATTCAGCAAACACATACAGAGCATTCATTATATATAAAGCATTATACAGACAAAAACTTTTATATCAAAGTTTCTCAGAAGACTTCTGCATTCCCAAGAAAGAAAATGCAGGGGAAAGGAAATCAATTTTATTTATGTCCTTTACAAATATAAAAGAAGTAAGCATGACTGAATCAGAAAACAATTCTTATTCGTTACACTTAGAATGCCGCACATTTGCAAATGTATTCATTCATTTAAACTTGTTTGTTACAAATAAATCTAGTTGATAAATTCTGACATATATAAGATTAAAGCCAACACTTACAGAACACTCACTATGTACCAGACACTGATCTAAGCACTGCCCACTGTACATGTATCTCATTTAATTCTCACAACAACCTTGTAAAGTAATTATTATTATCCCCATTTCACAGATGAGTAAACTGAGGTACAGTAAATTTAAGTAACTGGACAAGAATCACACATGCTGTAAGTGGCAGAGCTGGGATTCATCCCAGGTAGTCTGGCCCCAGAGTATGTGCTCTTAATCACTGCCTTCTAAAGAGGGGGGGTTGGTGGGGGGGAATCTGAAATTAGAATAAATCATTAACACTGTAGAAAATAAGAAAAATCATGATATTCTCTGGCCTTTATGCCTGGTTACAAAGGTCAAATATAGAAAACAGTCATTTGTAGGAAAGAATAAAAAATAAGGGAGGGAGGGGACAAAGTCATTAATTAATTGTACCTCTGCCCATTTCTAAATTATCTGAGATTAATCACTCCTTTCAGTCTCTGGTGCTTTAAATTCAATCACCACTTTCACAAATTTCTGAAAATAGAAGCGCTATTCAATCATGATGATGCTTTTATCTGTTCACGTGTGTGTGTTTTTGTTCTGCACAGGTGGGGAGTAGGTCAACGGTGCTGTGGGTAGTTCTGATAACCGGAAACTCAACCAACCACCTGTACGCTATGAGGCTACTTTTCTGGTGGTTTTGGGAAAAACAGGGAAGACACACTACAAAGAGCTCTGCTGTAGTGATTTTTCTTACTTCTGAAAATGGGCATAGGGTGAAACACTAAAAAGAAGTTAGTGGCCTCTTAGCCACACAATTCCAGTGGAACTCACTTATGCATCAAAGTTTCTAGAGCAGAATGGTATCTTCATCAAAATTAAAGTCAGGACCTATTAGGCAAAAAGTATAAAGAGAAAAAGTTCTCCTTGAAAAGTTGTTAAATAAATATTGATCTCAACCTTCATGAATCTGTATAGCCAATCTTGTACACTAAAATGTATAGTAATACAGTATTAATAGAGTTCATATGCTAAATACTGCTTACAGTACTGCAAAAAAATTATTCTTTCTCCCTTATAGTTTTTTTTTTCTTTTTTTTTTTGCGGTATGCGGGCCTTTCACTGCTGTGGCCTCTCCTGTTGTGAAGCACAGGCTCCAGACGCGCAGGCTCAGCGGCCATGGCTCACGGGCCCAGCCACTCCGCGGCACGTGGGATCTTCCCGGACTGGGGCACAAACCCGTGTCCCCTGCATTGGCAGGTGGACTCTCAACCACTGCACCACCAGGGAAGCCCCCCATTTTGCAGTTTTTAAATACCTCTTTATCACGACATACCACAAAAAGTAAAATTAAAAATTTTTCTATCATTAATGTGAAATCAAATTATTTATTAAATGAGATTTTCTGTGATGGAAATGTGTTATTTATACAATATAGGAAAGTCTAAATAAATGTCATTCACATAATTTCTACAAAGGCATCTGCAATTTCATTAAAGCTTAAACTGACTTAATTTTACTAACAATGTGTCAAAACTAGCTTTTGGCCAATATCATTATTTATTTCTAAATTTTAAAAACTCACCGTATTAAAATACTAAGGAGAATGAAGTACTTTGTTCAACTGAGATTCTTATTAACAAAATTATATCCATCTATAATTATGATTATGAAAAACATGGTCAAGATGATAAAATATATTTAATAATAAAACTCAAAAAGTTGACAATTTTCCTATAAAGGAGTGCTGAGGACAGCTTCAAAGATAACCATAAATGTCTCTCCCTGATGAGAAGAGTTCAGGGGAGAAATAAATGGTTTGAAATTGTAAATAAAATATAACATCTTGACTAACACAGAATCATGAGTAGGATAAAGGACAAAAGTTATTGGAAGAGTAGATTTCACCGGGAACAAAAAGAAAGGAGGGAAGTAAATCACTGTTCTATCAGATCACTCAGTAGCCAGCAGGGGAAAAAATGTGTGTGAAGTGTGTGAAGTGTGTGTGTGTGTGTGTGTGTGTGTGTGTGTGTGTGTGTGTGTGTGTGTGTGTGTGTGTGTGTGTGTGTGTGTGTGTATGGCTGTATGGGATATCTGGAGATTAATCTGGATTTTTATAATAGAAAACTACTATAAAATCAATTTAACTTTTCACTGTACATAACATACACTGAAAAAACAAATTAAGAATAAAAAACTGCATTTCACATTTGACCTATAGATCAAATAGCAAAAAGAAAAGCAAGATTTGCTTTGAAGTCCGTCTCTAAAGGTAAACTTTCAGGAACATGAAATATATAAATGTTTGGATATATTATTATGGTCTCTTCTCCTAAAATCCTATTCAGTACTCAAGTAGAAAAACACTGAAAGCTTGAAACGGAAGTAAGGTACAAAGGCACCATTTAATGTATATTAAGAAATAACATGTTATCACACAGTAACTCAAGGCTGTGAAAGAAAATAATCCAGTATCAACTAGTATTGTCCTCTAATACATAAAATCCCTACTTCAAAATCGAAACAGGAAACCTATCTTTCCTATTCACAATATTATTCAAAAAATAAAAAAATTTTAAAGCTGGAAGGAAATTTGGATATCAACCAGTTTACCCACAAGATAAAATATCACGTCCAAGATTAAGTAGCAAGTTCAAAGTAGTGTCAATAGTAGATCCTGTGATACCCAGGACAGTGCTGTTTACACTACAACTCAGCTTTCACAGCACTGATTTGAGAGAAGGAAACACTAAAACCCATGTTTAACAGTCTCTCTCTACAGTTTCCTGGATTCCACAGGACTATCCCAGTTCTTCTCCCAAGTATTTAAAATAAATTAAACATATTTACAGCCAAATATAACAAAACCCATATTTTAGTAAGTATTTTCACTCAGCATTTTTCAATGCAAAACAGTGTAACCCATATGGAGACTATGAATTCCAATCACATTATTCAGTTTTCTTCCACTTAAACCAATTTGCTTCTAGAGTTAAGTGCCCATAAATTTTATACTTGTCTATTCTCTCTTGGTTAATTCTGAGAGAAATAAATAGTTCATTATTCATTCAAAGTATGACCTTTTGGAAAAGGTAGCTCTTAACCTCATCAATTTACTGCAGAATCTGGGGGCACAGCATTTAATTTTATTGTCAATTCTTTGGTCTAATTTTCAGTCTCTCAGTCTCATTTTTTAAAGTTTTGGGGAATTTTTTTGTTCTTTTAATTTCTGGAAAAGGCTCTAAACTTTTAACCTTTCATTGTATAGCATGTTAGCTTGGTCCTATTTTCTCTTAACTGCCAACCAAGAAATGTCATCTGTTGTATCTGTTTTGATATGCTTCCAAGAGACAGGGCTATAGAATCCCTGATACAAATCGCTGATGACTACTATAGCAAGAATGTGAAAGGGGAGACTAGAAGCTGGTCCTTTGAGAGCTCTCAAGGCAAATAAACAATACAAGAAGAAAAATGACTATGTTTAGAGATTACTTAGTGAGGCATTCCAAGCTCTTCCAACTTTAGTAAAGGGTATTACAAGTAGTTGAGGTGTAGAAATAACATCAAGAATATTTCTTTCATTGTAGGACATAAAATGAACTCCCATAGTATGACAGTTAAGGGAAAGAATTAAAGCTACTATGAAGGTACTGGGTATTCTAATATATTCCCATAAAATACATTAATCTTCACTTCTCTTAGGAAATAGAACTCACATATGAAAGAACTTACTTATTCTGCCAAGTTATCTTTACAATTTTAATCAAGGGTTGATGAGCAAACTTACTCTAGATGAGTCATAAGAGGGGCTTGGTTGACCACTTGTTCCCCAGGATGTTGTACCTCCTCGTTCATCCATACCTAAGGAGAGAAGAAAGTAAACAATATTAATCCAAGAGGATACAATGATGGGTTTTGTTTGGTATAGCAGATAATACAATTCAGTGGGTGGTATCTGCGTTTGATTGGAACTGGCTGTGTATCAATCCTTGCCTCAGAAACCTGCAGAAATAAGTTACTTGGGAGTATCTTTATCACTGCTCTATACAATGCCCTACATACACTGCCAGTGTAGGTCTTTGGAGATTTTTGAACAGAGTATAATCTAGGTCTCTCCACCTGTCTCCACCCACTGCTACTTCTAAGAGTAGATGAATGAATGCCCCACCCCCAACTTTCTAAAGTTTAGTACTGCCTCCATGAATATACGAAGTAAGGGTTAGAAAATGAAGCAAGTCAAACAGTGCTCAAGTTAATAAAACTGGTTTCTATCAAAGCACTGAGTAGCTATTCTTAACTGAAGACATCAAACTAAATCAAACTATATCAAACCATATCAAATCAACACAAATTATATCAAAACTAATCAAAATGATGTGACAACTCATCCTAATAAAATCTCCTCTAAAATCTGATTCTAAATGAGGAGATCTATTCTTAAGAAAATTGCAAAGGAACACTCAATGTTGACAAGGATAAATTACCATTAACAACAAAATAATTCACTATCCTCCTTAATGCACCTTCTGAAGCTTTGGCTCCATTATTTTCACCTTCCAATCAATCCCCAGAAAAATCTGCAAGAGTTGGAGATCTCTCATTCCAGCCACTTCTCCCTTTTCTGTTTTGAAGACCAGCCTTTCTCATCCTTGACTCCTAACAGGGTACACTTTCCCTGACCCCTTCTGAGACTCTTTCTATGATGAAATACAAATGGTTGACTTTTTTTGTTTCATTCTTGCATGAGAAAACTCTAGATGTTACAAAAACAACATTCTGTTAAGTTTAGAACCTCTTTTTCTTCAAAGAAAATTCCTTGAAGTCTTCTGTGATTTAGATGAGAAGTGGTCTGTAGTAAGTTAAATGCTACAAATTCTCCAATAACTAGCCACGATTCCCAAGGCTCTTTCATAGGGACCGAATTGCCAATTGAAGGACTAGGTGACAAAAGCAAGGAAAGGAAGTCAGTACCCAAAGTAAAATACACTAATTACTAATTCAGTTAGTAGGACCCTAATTTATTCTTTTTATGAATCTGTACTTCCTATACCAAAAACAGTATAGAGAAAAGATGGATACCTACTATAAACAACACACTAAGCACAATTTCAAATGAATCAGAAGCTTTAAAAACACACAGATTATATGTAAAAACAAAACAAAACAAAAACAACAAAAAAAGTGTTTTTGTTTTGTTCATTCTTGGAGAATTCTTATTGAAATTCTAGATTTAAGAAAGATTCTACAAGTCTGGGGAGTATCATGTAAAAACACACTTTGTTACTAAATATTTCTCCAGTATCCAGTTACCTGTGGTCTATTTTCCAAGCATTTTCTTTGCAATCAACACTGTAGAATAGCAGATAGGATTCCAATGAGACTCAATCCAAGACAAAGACTACTATCAATCTACAAAATCCATTAATATAAAGCTACTTACAAAACTGCAAATAATTTTAGGAAAAGTTTTATTTAAAAAGATCATACTTTCCATTTGTAACTTTTTTCCTAAATGAGTTATATTTTTTAAATATCATATATCCAAAGTAAAATGCAAAAGTAAATTGGCTCCTGAAAGCAGGGTCTCAAATATTTGCACACCCATGTTCATAACAGCATTATTTACAATAGCCAAAATGTAGAAGTGACTTCAGTGTCCATTGATAAATGAATGGATAAACAAAATGTGGTATATACCTACAGTAGAATATTATTCAGCTTCAAAAAGGAAAGAAATTCTTACACATGCTACAACCTGAGGGCATTATGTTAAGTGAAATAAGCTAATCACAAAAGGACAAATAGTATATGGTTCCACTTACATGAGGTACCTAGACTAGACAAATCCATAAAAAGCAGAATGGTGGGCCTGGGGGTGGGGAGTAAACATAACTTTCATTGATTTAGAACATACAATGCAAACTTATTTTGATGATCCTATTTCTAATGCAAATAATTCATTTTATGACTCTGAATTGTCTTTTATCAAATAATTAATAAATATGGGGGCTATGTGTTATTTTAAATACATTTGTAAAAGAAAATAAATGGGTGCCTGCTATAGAAAACATCTCAGACAAAATTTTAAGTGATAAATGAAATTCTGTGAAAACACATACTTAATTCTTATCAAGTGACACTAATTACTTCCACAACATGAAAGAGCAAGGATTAATTAAATAAAATGGTAATTAATTAAGCCACCAACTAAAGAGTACTACATACCAACGATACAAGACATGTAGAGGGCTCAAAGGATGCTATAGAATAACAAGGATCTGGCTAGAGTTTAAACTCAGAGCTCTACAGCTTTATTGTTAATGTATCTAGACTCTGAGCAGAAGATCGTGGCTGGCACTGACAAAGGCAAGAGTCATCCTTTAGCATCAACGACTCCTTTCTGCTCAACACAATGGCTGTACAAACATAGAATTATGACAGGAGTAATAAACTTTCCAAAGCTTCAGCCACAAGACCAAGGTAACCAGGAAAAAAGAAATTACACACAGAAAATAAACAATACAGAAATTACACAAATTGATCAAAATCTGAAAAACTATGTATCAACAAGAAAATATACCACAGTTGCAATACAGTAATTAGGAGGAAAACATTTCTATTAAGATATGTCTGAATCACCACTGCCATATATTTTTCTTTCCTTCCTATTTCTAGTCTACACATGCCAATTCAACAATTTTTGAGATGCTAGTGCCTCAACTTAACATTAACATGGTAGATGTAACAGAAAGTTTAGGAATAATTAAGTAGTAGAAACACTTTTGAATCTTGCTTAACTTTCTAATTAATCTATTCTATTTTTCTGCAACAAAATTAAAAGGGTTAACCAATAATTTAACTAATATAGAGATTTAAATGATACTTTTTTAATCTTTTATATACAGACTCTCTTAAGTACCTGCTTTTCTGAATGGAACCAATTAAAATCCAATATATATTTTGATTCCATGTGCCTCATTTTAAAAGGCTTAATGTTTTATTTAACATTTTTCAGTAAAGAACAAACATTAAATTTTAGACTATATATCTAAAAACACTGGTTTGTGAATTCAATGGAACAATCTGCTTCCTTCTCTTGTGAAACATTTAATAGGAAAAGTAACTGATAGCAAACCATAAATAACTACACATACAGGCACTTCCCTAAGAGGCTGGGAGCCTGAAGAAGGAATACAAGGTGTAACCAAGTTTTTGAGATGTCAGAGAGCAAGACTCTTGGAGGAGCAAGTAAACTTAGCCAAGTAAAATATCTAGCATTACTTTCTTTCCTATGAAGGACTCAGGTACTACTTTGCCTGCCTCCTCTCTACTGCCACCATCTTTTTTGACTGAAAGTGCTCTCTTTCCTGAATCAGTATAAAATTATCTCACAGCTTCTATCCTACTACTTCTTTCATTCTCCTAGCACAAAATCCTAGAGACTTCTCTAGGTTTTTAGCCATTAGCAAAAACTGGAAACATTTTTTCGGGGTAGTGACTTTTCTATACACTATACACCTGTTCCACACCACCCCCCGCCAATCTGGGCCCCCAGGGGCTCAAAAACAGTACAGGGTTTGTGTACATGAAGCATTATTCAAGCTTTGGTTAGGCTCAGACAAGACCTACCTGGAGGTAAAAGGGGTGAATGAGGAGTAAAGCTGCTGACCAGCTCCTCTCCCACCTGCTACCACCAGACCTATCACCAAAGACTCTGTCACCCTAGACTACGAGGGTGAAGGGAGAAACACATCTGGAATTGGAAAATATTTCAGGTACTGGTGGGAGTCTAGAGAGCAGAGAAGTAATGAAAGGGAAAGCAGGGTGGGGGATACACAAAATCAAGAGAAGAGTAGTTAGGATATCCCTGCAGCAAAGCTATAAGAAAAACAAGTCAGGGCTTTCCTGGTAGTGCAGTGGTTGAGGATCCTCCTGCCAATGCAGGGGACACAGGTTCGAGCCCTGGTCCGGCAAGAGCCCACATGCTGCGGAGCAACTAAGCCCGTGCGCCACATCTACTGAGCCTGCACTCTAGAGACCGCGAGCCACACTACTAAGCCCATGCGCCTACAGCCCGCACACAGCAACAAGAGGAGCCACTACAATGAGAAGCCTGCGCACCGCAATGAAGAGCAGCCCCCACTCGCCGCAACTAGAGAAAACCTGTGCACAGCAACAAAGACCCAATACAGCCAAAAATAAATAATAATAATAAAAAAAGCTTTTCAGAAAAACAAGTCAATACAGCCACATTGCTTTGTATTATGCCCGAGAGTTATTCCTTGTGGAAAAGGGACATATATAAAGTTGGGAGGAACAGCACAGTGGATTGTATACCTCTCTTTCTCTCTTTCTCTCTTTCATGCACATACACACAGCTTTTGGTAGCAGTGAAATCAGGTTTTTATTCCAGCAAATAAAATGTACTTCAAAAATATCAAATCCCAACACTGTTATAAATAAGGAAAAGATAATATACTTTACAGGATTGCCATCTGCTATAGGATGATTCAATAGATGATGTGATAAAAGAAATCTGATTGGAGATAGCTATGTCAGATAACCAAAGCTATGGATGTGTCTCTTCAGTAGTTTCTTCACTCAATTTTATTTGTGGGGTAATAATATTCCTTTAGATCAGACTCAAAGGCTGCAATCAATTGTAAAACAATATACACCTAAAAACCCACCACCACCATATTTTATTATATTTCTCAAAGTTTAGATACTTATGAAATAAATCTACCGATGTGTTTTTCCAGAAATTCACTGAGAAACAGGATCAATTAGAATATAAAAGCAAATCCTTTGTTTTTATGCTACACATTAATGAAAAACAAATAAAACAGAAAAGATATGGAAATGTTGAAATTGTACGGAAATATAAGACCTGCTGCTTCATATGAAGTACATAACATTGGTTACAGAATTTTATTTATTTATTTATTTATTTTTTGCGGTACACGGGCCTCACTGTTGTGGCCTCTCCCGTTGAGGAGCACAGGCTCCGGACGCGCAGGCTCAGCGGCCATGGCTCACGGGCCCAGCCTCTCTGCAGCATGTGGGATCTTCCCGGACCGGGGCACGAGCCCGTGTCCCCTGCATCGGCAGGCAGACTCTCAACCACTGCGCCACCAGGGAAGCCCGAATTTTTTTTTTTTTACTAAAAAAATTGAGATTCTGTAAAATGAACTGTCAAATTAAAAAGTTTGACTCTTTTTAAAATATGTAAGAAAATAAGACCAGTAAAAAGATTTAAAGGAACCATCTTTTTAGGTCATCTTTAAAATTAATCACAATTTCTATTTGGAATTGATGAGAACTAAGATTTTAAAAGTAGGGATATTCCAGTGCCGAAGTACACTAGAATAAGATAATTAAAATGACTAATTTCAAGAAAATGACTAATTTTGAAATTAACTTCCAAACAGTGATTTCGCTATGCTATTTTTATTAGCCACATCACTCTATATAAATGTCCTGTAAATATACAATTAAACAGGACATTCTAGTGATTTAATCAGTGAAGTAAGAGTAGACGGTCAAAAGGAAATGGCAGGTCTATCTGTTTAGGAAAAATAAAAAACTGCCTAATGCCCAGGGATTGAAACTAAGTTCTCAAAGGGCAAGCAGGTATTTTGTACCACCTTGAGAACTATCTATGTAGTGACCTGGTATATTGAGGATTTGCTCTGACTGTCTGAAGAGACATTCTAATAAACCTGTCAAAGCTCCTGAGCCATCTCCAAGGCTCCCCTAAACTATCTGGCTGTCAAATTTCTGGAAACAAGAAAAGGCCCTCCCAGGGCACCTAAAAGCAACTACCATACTCCTCTGGAATCTAAACAACAAAGCCCTGCACCTAAACAACAAAGCCAGATGTTTTCTTCCACAGAGGCACTAAAGAAGTCCACTCTAAAAAAGGCTTGATGCCTCTTCTCCAACTCTGGGTAAGTCTCAGCAAAAAATGTCCCTATTCAGTCTCTCAATGATACAATCCCATTAGATTTACTTTATAAACATTTTCAAAATCTGACTATGACTCACTATTTTTATTTTACTTTATTTTATATTTATTTATTTACTTGGCTGCACTGGGTCATTTGTTGCGGCACATGGGATCTTCGTTGTGGCATGCGGGATTTAGTACCCTGACCAGGGATGGAACACAAGCTCCCTGTGCTGGGAGGGCAGAGTCTTAACTGCTGGACCACCTGGGAAGTGCCTGACTCACTATTTTTAACATGATCATTTTAGTCTGAGCCACCATCACCTCTGTATTATGGTAATAGCCTCCTAAAGAGTCTCCCTGCTTCTTGCCCCTGTGACAGTGTGTATACTCTACATAGGAACTAGAATGACCTTTCAAAACAACTCAAATCCTGTCAATCCTATGCTCAAAATCTACCCATCTCATTCAGTAGTAAATCCACTGGTCTACAGTGTTTCATGGGTTCCACCTCCCACCTCTCTGACTTCATCTCCTACTATTCATTCTCTTAGATCACTCTTTTTCAACTACATGGACCCCTGTTTTTGCTCAAACACACTAAGCATGCTTCCTCCTTATAGGGCCTTGCCACTTGTTCTTCCCTCTTCATAAAATGCTTCCTCCCAGATATCTGAATGGTTTGTTCCCCTAATTTCCTTCAGGTCTCTCTATTCAAATATCATATTATGGGGGGATGTTTACAATCTGTTGTTTTCCCCCAGTAGATTGAAAACTCCAGGAAAACAAGAGTATAGTCTGTTTTGTTCAATATTTTATGTTTGGTGCCTGGAACAATGCCTGAAACATAGTAGGCACTAATAAATGTTTGTGGAAGAAATAAATGTATGAAGTGGAAATAATACATTCAGTTTAATGTAAGTGGGGCTGAAACTGGTTCCCTATTTGTTAGCTTACCATTCTTCTTTAGAAATAATCGAAACCAATATTCTAAATAAATGAATAGTAGTTTAAAAATTCCAATGAGAAGCAGTTAGACTAAAATGACTCTATGAACTAGACAAGTAACTACCCCCAAAGAGCAAGCATTATTTAAAAAGTGTTAGAGAAACCTAAATCCTCACTAGGCTTGGTGGCTAAACCACACACAGACGTTCAATATCACAGCTTTGAAATAACATCATTACATGTCCTAAGAAAAATCACTTTGTATTCACTATAGTACAGTCTAATGTACACTGCTACAAAAGGAACTCTAAATAAAAAATGTTACAGAAGTTTCATGTAGTCAGCATGATGTTGGGATATTTACAAATGTGGTTAGAAATGCAATAATCTCTTAAATTTGTTCTTTTTTTTTTTTGTGGTACGCAGGCCTCTCACTGTTGTGGCCTCTCCCGTTGCGGAGCACAGGCTCCGGACACGCAGGCTCAGCAGCCATGGCTCATGGGCCCAGCCGCTCCGCGGCATGTGGGATCTTCCCGGACCGGGGCACGAACCCGTGTCCCCTGCATCGGCAGGCGGACCCCAACCACTGCGCCACCAGGGAAGCCCTAATCTCCTAAATTTGGTAACACATCTTTCATATTCCCTTAACCACTCAGTTACCCATTGTATTAATTTCTACCTTGCCAATATTTTGAGTAACTATCCCTTGCTCTGATTCAGGTCCTGTGTATTGCTTATTCTTCTATTATGTTCCATGCCAATCCACAGTTAACACTGCCAGCACAATTATCTTGCCATAAATACAAGTTGGATCACATCCATTCACTTTTCAAATATGATCCTCTGCTGCCTCAGGAATACCTGAGGTGGCATTCTTCATGGTGTCCTCAATCTACTTTTTTCAGCTTCAATACTGAATACTATATTTCTCAGAAAACTCAATGCTCGGGATTCCCTGGTGGCACAGTGGTTAAGAACCTGCTTGCCAGTGCAGGGGACACGGGTTCGAGCCCTGGTCCAGGAAGATCCCACATGCTGCGGAGCAACTAAGCCAGTGTGCCACAACTACTGAGCCAGCGCTCTAGAGCCTGTGAGCCACAACTACTGAGCCTCTGTGCCACAATTACCGAAGCCCACGCATCTAGAGCCTGTGCTCCGCAACAAGAAAGCCCACACACAGCAACAAAGACCCAAGGCAACCAAAAATAAATAATGAATAAATAAATAAAAATTTTAAAAAGAAAACTCAATGCTCCAGCCTCATAAAGACATTAGTCACTCCCCAAACATGCTAAGCATTGTCACACATTCATATTCTACTCCTATTGCTTCCTAGTCCTAGAATATCCTCCCTTATCTTTTCCCCCACCTACTGAGTTTCTAATTTTGAATCAGTCTAAGATCGAATGTCCTCTCTTCTGAGAAGTGTTCTCCATCAACTAAGTCAATATTAATCACACTTCTTCAGAAAGTAATTTGCACTTATTTTGTCTTCAACATTGACAGTTATTTTCACGTATACCCTACCAATAAAACTTTATAACAGGGAACATACCTTGCTCATCTCTACGTACTTCTGGTACTTCGCAGAAGTGTGGTATTTTGCATTCAAATGTCTACTAAGTGGTTAAGGCACATATAAAATTAGGGCATTCACATGACAGTCCGTCATAAGAATTCAGTTAACTAGAGATGGGTTAAAAAAAGAAATTCAGGGCTTCCCTGGTGGCGCAGTGGTTGGGAGTCCGCCTGCCGATGCAGGGGACGCGGGTTCGTGCCCTGGTCTGGGAGGATCCCACATGCCGCGGAGCGGCTGGGCCCGTGAGCCATGGCCGCTGGGCCTGCGCGTCCGGAGCCTGCGCTCCACAGTGGGAGAGGCCGCGGCAGTGAGAGGCCCGCGTACCGCAAAAAAAAAGAAATTCAAAGTAGAAGAGGGAGGTCTAGCAATCTAAGTAGATCTCCAATAATTAGTAAAATAATAATAATTATTATTATTTTAAAAGTATTATTTTTAAAAAGTATTATTTTTAAAAGCAGATTGCAAATGTGCTGGAGGCAATCTCAAAGCTGAACTAGTTGAGTTCAGCTTCCAACATGATGTACTATGCTCCTACAGAGAGCTACTATAAATTCTGGAGAAAAAATATAAATATAAAACAAACTACATAAAGACTCCACCTTAAGAGTAAACCTAAAGGGTCTACCAGGAGAATGAACAAAACCAGGCTGATTTTGGATGGGAATATAAACTTGGAAGAAGAGACCAGAATGAGTTTCTCCTTTTAACAGCTTTAGGGATCAGCACAGGTGAGTTTCCCATTTTAAAGCTTCATCCCGCAGGCAAGCAGCAGCCACAGCACGCAAGAACAAAAATTCCAAGAGAAAACTTACTATCTTTCTGGATAGAAGAAAAACAGGAAAGAGCAGGACAACCATAATCACCAGAAAGTAAGGACAGAATCCCCAAAAGGAGAGAGGCAGAAAAGATGAGTCCCAAATTTTGGGCACATCTCTGCTCAAGTCTTTGGATGAGCCCTGACGTACACATTCACAGGGCAGTTTGCAGTTGAGGCTGAAAGAATCAAATCAAATTGAGATTTGAGCAGCTGCTAACCTCAGGCAAGATAGTTTTCACTCTGAGTGTGATCCAATTAATGGCTCACTAAAACACAGAAATCAAAACTCTTTGGAGGAACATAAAAGAAAACAAAATTTCCACAAATAACATTCATAATATCTATAACACAAGCCAAAACTCCTTGACAATGAAATGTGACCCAATCTCAAAGAAAAAGATAATCAAGAGAGGCCAACTTCAAGATGACACAGCTACTGAGATTTTCAGACAAGGGCATTAAACCAGGTACCTTACTATACCCAATCAAGTAAAGGACATATGCTTGTAATGAATGAAAAGACTGTAAATCTCACAGAGAAAAAGAAAACACACACACATACACACAAAAAACAAATGAAAGTTTTAAAAATTAAAATATCTGAAGTCTAAAAAACAAAATTATTGGATGGGTTTAAGAAAGGAATGGAGATGACAGTAAAGAGTGAATGAATTTGATGACAGATCAACAGAAATAATTCAATTTGACAAAAAATTAAAAGAAAATAAACTGGGTCTTAGAGACCTAAAGGAAGATATTAAAAAGTCTAACATAGAGTCTAATAAGAGATGAATAAGTCTAATAAATCTAATAACAAAGAGACGAGGGTAGAAAACATTTTTGAAGAAATAATGGCCAGAAAATTCATAAATGTGGTTAAAAGACACAAATTTACCAGTTAAGGACACTCTGTAAACCCAAAAGGATAAATATTAAGAAAACCATGTGAAGGATACCATAGTCAAATTTCTGACAACCAAAAATACAGAGAAAACCTTGAATGTGGACAGAAAAAGGACACATTACATACAGAAGAACAACAATTCAAATACTGCAGACTTGTCTTTAGAAACTATGAATGTCACCAGATGTGGAAACACATCTTTAAAGTACTGAGGCATGGGGATCTCAGCCAGAATAAAAATATCCTTCAAGAATGGAGACGAAATACATTTTCAAATAAAATAAAATTAAGAATTTGTTACCAGCAAAACTTCAGTACAAAATACTAAAAGAAGTTCTTCAAGCTGAAGGATATGTTATCAGAGAGAAACTTGAATCTTGAGGAAGGAAAAAAGAACATGACAAGTAGTAAATATAAGAAACTTTTTTTTTCCTTTTAACTTCTTTAAAAGTTATTTATATAAAAATTGTAACATTCTCTCACAGGAGTTACAATGTATTTAGCTGTAATACATATGACAAATATAGCATAAAAAGCGGCAGGGGTGGGGATAAATAGACCTATAAGGTTACAAGATTTCTACATTTTATGTGAAACGGTAGAATATTAACTCTAAATGGACTGGGAGAAGTTAATGACATACATAACCTGAGAGAAACTACCAAAGCGGAAAAAAATGCAGAGGCGTCACTAAAAAGCCAACCAATAAATTAAAATGGAGTCCTAAGAAACAGCCAAATCCAAAAGAAAGAAATACATCTGAACAAAATACAGAAAGAAAAAACAGAAAACAAATGAATTAGTACACCTTAATCTAACCATACAATAAAACATTCCATTTTTGTCTGAGGAGGAAGACAAACAGAGAAGCATCAAACAGATACTACTCATTTCAATGAGAACACACCTCACTGCTCTGTGAGCTCACAAAGTTCATGCTGTTGCTCTTCTTCAACAAGACAATTATATTTGGGTTTGGTGCGGGAAAAGAAAGATGAAAATATTACATTGCCCTTGCACATTAAACAAAAAACATACAGTACCACACCACTGTGAAAACTGCATACAGAGGTTTTTAGGTTGTTTATTTTTATAGTACCCATCAGGATCATAAGTCAGTACCAATAAAGCAGCTTCTGCATAAGTACATTTTGGTGGATTTTTGCTGATTACCTAACACAATTTGCTATTTAAAAACAGCTGTGTGAGCAATTACTATTCTTAACTTAATTCCACAAACAATTCTATTCATTTCCTGTAATAAGGCCTGTGTACTCCCTGCGTTCAAGTCTTAGACCATTAATTCCTGTAATGGCAACACACTCTGCCTCTCTCAAAAGAACTCTGTAAAAATTTTTCCATCGTATTTTCCTCATATTTTAAAATCCCATCCTCATATACTCTTCAAACTCCCACTCATTTATTTCTAAATTCACAAAACAAAAATTTACATTGACTACCTTCACTCCTTTCTATTTATGCACTTACTCATTAATGAATCTCTTGCTAGTATCTAGACCACACCAGCAAAACCCAATGCCAGTCACAAAGAA
Organism: Lipotes vexillifer; assembly: GCF_000442215.2. Lineage (NCBI taxonomy): Eukaryota > Metazoa > Chordata > Mammalia > Artiodactyla > Lipotidae > Lipotes > Lipotes vexillifer. The sequence continues at coordinate 5,809,789 of NW_006786541.1, forward strand.
GGCTCTCAGTAAACATTTGTTTATATGATAAAACTGAACTCTTTAATGTCATCAAAGGTTATTCTAATCATAAAGCATAAAGGCCCCTTCTTGGTCTTAATTTCTTAGATCTCTATTGAAGAGGTCCACAAATTTCTCCTATAAACAGCCGAACAGTAAATATTTTATGTCTGTGGTTCATACCCTCTCTTTACCAACTGTTCAACTCTACTACTGTAGCACAAAAGGAGTCAAAGGCGATATGTAAACAAATAAAGAGTAACTGCATTCCAATAAAACTTTATTTATAAAAACAGGTGATGAACCATGGACCATATTTTGCCTACCCCTGCTCTATGGCATCCAATACTGTTAACCACCTTGCCTCCCTGGGATTTGCTGACATTAACCTTTGGGCCCCTATTTCTATATATTAACACTTCCCCTTCTAGTGAAAAACTAAAAGTACCTGCTCTTCATTCCAAGAACTTCTCAATTTATGCTCTACCCCTTCAACTGCTCACTCAGTTTTATGATTTCGACTATCCCATCTGAATGATCAATTTCCAAATGCACACTCCCAGCTTTAAGCTCTGTTCTGTATTTTGCATCTTGAATCATCAAATTCCTGC